>NC_024796.2:4836707-5163817 GCF_000309985.2 Brassica rapa
TCTCTTCATTGGTTTCCCTTTCTCTCTCTCTCTCATTTGATCATGTATGCTTATCGATGATGATCACACGGTTCACACCTTTAAAGCATGGCATTACTTTTTTTGATACTTGATATTAGTTTCTTTTTTTCATCTGAGCCTGTTTGAAATTGTTTGGCTTTACATAATCCTGAGTGAATCTTTTGTTGCTTTGGTATAATGCAGGCTGGAGTTATTGAGGAGTTTGTGAGTGATGCCATTGACGATGCACTAGATTCTGAGGGTATGGAAGAAGAGATCGACGAGGAGGTTGATAAAGTATTGACTGCTATTGCTGGAGAAACCGCTGCTGAGCTCCCAGAAGCTGTCAGGAAGGAAAGGATAAAGGTACCTGCGCAGAAGGCCAGCACTGCCCTCGAGGTAAAGCCCATCCATCAAAAAGTATTACATGATTGCGAGAGTGAGAGAAACAAAGTTTGATACTTTCTAATGTTTTTTTTTGCAGGAAGAGGCAGTTGCAGAAGGTGTTGATGATGAGGAAGAAGTGGAAGAGATTCAGCTCGGCTCGCTAAAGTTAGATCCTAACTGATTCCAATGATTCTTTACACACCATTACTCTTGAAAGGTGATGAGTATATAAGGAGGTTGCAGCCAGTGTATTGTATATAATATTAGTTGAATTACTGTATACAATGAAACCATAAGCCACCTTTTGTTAACAAATTTCGTTTCTTGGAGTTATTGAAAACAATCCGAGTGCTATATTGTGTTTTCAAAGAACCACCTAAACCTGTATGATCGAAAGTTGGCCATTAACAGAGATGCTCATGAACTGAAACCAAACACTTGATAACATCACTCACTCACCATCCATCATATATCATCAGTCCCAGAAGTAATTAGAGTAAAACACAAATAACTGGCGTTACAGTTAGATATATTGTCTCTACGCCTTTATTATACATCAATTACTTCATTGTGTAATTTACAAGTTAATGCATTATAACCATATGGTATTTTGAGAGATTCGACTGATTTGTAAGGTACATGCATCCATCTTAATTTAACTTTGTTGGATTGACTCTCTGCCTACACTAATAAATCATAATCAACACAATAATTAGGCTAGGTTCTCTCAAGAGCATGACACTTCAGCACTTAAAATGGCTGTGGGATTGACATGTCATCAAATGAAAAATTTGAGAAACCAATCAATTCATTTTGATAAAACACGTCACTGGAATTGAGCCGTGGTCTTGAGCTCGTCGTCGAGTCCTTTCCTCCTCCTCTTCTATCTCATCTCTTCCTCCTCCTCCTCTCCGAGCTCGTCGTCGAGTTCTTCTACAGACTCTCCGGCCTCGTCGGCGTCGAGTTCTTCTTCAGACTCTCTGGGCTCGTCGGCGTCGAGTTCGTCTCCAGCCGCATCACGAGGATCTAGCTTAAACAACAGGGGATCCGCGGCACTCTTCAAGGTCGTCAGCGTCGAGTTCTTCTTCAGACGGTCCGGTATCGTCGGCGTCGAGTTCTTCTTCAGCCGCATCGGGCCTCGTCGGTGTCGAATTCTTCTCCAGCCGCATCCGGGCTCGTCGGCGTCGAGTTCTTCTTCAGCCGCATCGGGCCTCGTCTTCGTCGAGTTCTTTTCCAGCCGCATCACGATTTGGACTTCTAGGGTTCTAGGAGTTGTAAGATATGAAATCGGTTCGAATCTAATTTCGTTTAAAGAAAATTTTGAGAGTCCTCATAACCGGTGATTTTTGTATGGTATGGTAATATTAACCGGTTCTGCTTCATTGTATGTTGGTGTTGCTTTCGGGTGTCCTGGTGCGGAGAAGAAGAGTGAATCACCAGTTGCAGCTATGGAGATGACTAATTCGAGTCTAGAACATCAGTTGCAGGACATAACAGCCTCACGATCTGAAGCTGTTTTGGTCACTCAGCAAGAAGAACCATACATTTTACTTGTCAAAGAAGCGAATGACTGGATAAAGATGCAAACTGCAACAGTAGACAAGGGTTTAAATTAGAAATTCTGAACAAATAACACGTCACAAGAAGCAGAGAAAATGCCTCAAAACTTAGAGTTTAAATTAGAAATTCAGAAAACGAGTATTTCTCGAAGACGGAGAATGATTTCACAAGTAGACACGTCATGGGTGATGTTTAAACAGGAAGAGTTCTGATTTATGAAGCTTGACAGAGATTTTCAGTGATAATTTGAAACTCATGTTCTTGTGTGCAGTGGATTCATGGGATGCATCTAATATGAAAGTGATAACCTCAGTATGTGGAGAAAAGGGAACTGCTCTGAGTTGTGGTACCTCAAACCAGGCAAAAGAAAGTGGGAATGGGAAGTCAGTTCATTATGGTTCTGTATTTTCAGTTTGTTAAAGAATGTCAGTCTCTTTGGCTGAGACAGCAAACGAAGGGCACATCTGATGGAGCTCATAAACTGCATGTAGTGGAAATTCTTAAGGAAGTTCATGTCAAGATTCATGTCAAGATTTTTCAACTCCTTAAAATGTGCGTGTTAAGTTTGGTGAATTAGTTTGAAGTCTAACACAACACATATAGAGACATCTCGATTGTGGTGGGAAATGAGCAGGATGTCTATGATGTGTTGTTCTTCTCAAGGACGTGATAAAAAAATATATCACAGGAGAGGGACAAGTTAGAAAGGATAAAGCAAGTAGTGTATAAGGTGGGCTATGCCAAGAGGGTTGTACTTGCAGCTTCTACACCAACTAAAAAAATGTTTACTGGGAGAATTCACTAAGTCAAAGAATGCTGGACAGAGCATGACAGAAGTAAATCAGGAAAAGAAGCTATAGATATCTCGAATTGGATCCACTGAGAGAAGCACATTTCAGAGCATGAAAATGTTGAATGAAACTAATGTCTCAAATTTCACAACAAAAAAAATTTGTTCAAAAAAAATAAAATTTAATGCTTGCGTTCCAAGGATCAACCATTTATCCAGACATTGTTTAGATTGACCCTATCTACACAAGACTTGGGATACCAAAAGCCTATACAACCATTTCATGAAACACCAAAGGGATAAAAAAAAAGGTTGGAAGAGTGGAGTAAATCCAATTTGAAAGAGGTTCATCTTAGATTTGGTGTAAAACAGGTTTATATGAAGCAGGAGACTTTGAAAGAGTATGTAAACAAAACAGCAACAGATTCAAAACTCCATAAACCTATTGTCTAATTAGATGTACGCACTTCTTGCATATTTGTTAAGTGATGACAATTCACAAAACATATTATAACCCAAAATAAATATTTTTTCCTTTTTATTACTTGACTTTTTAGAGAATTTTGTTTGTTTTATATTAGATGATGTTTTTAATTTTTAATGTAAAATTATTAGTTTTTGTATTATATGACTATTTGTATTCAGTTTCTTTATCATTAGTTGCATTGTGATTATGTAAATAATTAATTAAATGTGTGTTAAATATAAATATATAAGAATTAAAAGATTATTTTGTTATTATTAACTTATGTACACAATTATAATATAGCATATATTGAAAATGGAGAAATTATAAAAGTTAATTTTTAAACTCGAGACCTATAAAAGCATCTTCCATCTCTAAAATACAAAACAATTTTCAATTGTTATTAAATTTGTTCCAAAATAATGCTAAGCCAAGAAAATCATAGCTAAAATTAGAAAATTTCAACATTAACACTCATATCATTAACCTAATCTTATATACCTAATCAATAATTAAAAAAATTTCCAGCTGCGAAGCGCTGGTATTAACCTAGTTTTAGAACAATGCATCGAGCCAGTAACACCTTCTCTTTTGCTCTTTCACAATTCACTCTTATTAATGAGTAATGCATATTTTTGGTTAAAATTTGCATGTGCACTTTAGTCAACAAATTATAAATGCTGGTTCTGAGAACAATATCTATTAAAAAGGGATAAATAAATAATTATGGGAATAAACCTTTCATTGATATTTAAAGGTTCGACTTCTAAATTTTTGGGGGTTATGGCTAAGGGTAGCGGTTGTTGGCGTTTTGCAACAATCACTCAAATTGTTTTAAACCGGTTCAAACCGCCATAAACTTCATAAATTCAAAAGCTAGTTTCAGCTAGTGTTTGCGTTTGCGGGTGGTTGCGGGAAGATAATTTTTTTCTTTTTTTTAAACAGTATAAATACAAAAATAAAATATTTAATAAAAAATTTAAATTGGAATTATAAAATACTAAAATATATCTATTATATTTTAATTAATATTATAAAATTTTAAAATAAAATATTTTCTTTAAATTTTAAAATTCAAAACTATAACTTTCTAAATATAATTTTTATATTTATTATAATATTATGATTTTTGATATTTTATAATTATAAAAAATGTAAATATTGTTAATTTATTATTTAACCGCTGATGTATTTGGTAGTTAACCAGTCATAAGTATCCCGCAAACGCATCAATTTTTAACCGCAGAACCAGTCGTACAAATCTCTTAAAACCGCTATAAACCGCAACCAACCGCATCCACAAACTCTCGCAACTGCAACCGATGCGTTTGAACCAGTCAAGCCCTTAGAAACTTGAGTAATGGCTTACACGATTATATTATTTTGTTTGTTTTAAAAATATTGGTAGATTTAGAAAATTTGACTATAATATTTTTTTTAATATTCCATATTCCTAACTTAGGAAACATATCAAGCCAACATAATTAATATTTGAAAACTCTTATAAAATATCTAGAAACATTTTGGAAATGTATCTTTCATTTATCTTTTAGATTGACACGATTTTAATTTTGTTATAAATTAAATATAACTGCATGCTAACTCTATTAATACCTCTCTTTCTACCCCAAAACCTCAATACTCGAACAAATCATTAAAGAAAAGAAATGGAAGCGAAATCATTTCTTCTCCATTTCATCCTCTTCGTTTTCATCTGTTCTGACTCAGCTTCTTCAAGGATCCTAAACAAACCCTCGAACTTCTCATCGTCTGCAAGTTTGCCGAGTGGAAATGCGGAGAGACTGATCAGATCCTTCAATCTCATGCCTGAGCATGACGTCAATGTCATCGCAAAGGGAAGCCCTGATGGTCCACGACTCGTTGAAAGCCAAATCAATTTTCAGGAAATGATCGGTATGAGAAACACATCAGGTGGTCCTTCTGTCCAAGAGTTCGGCCACTATGCCGGTTACTACAGCCTCACTCGTTCGAAATCAGCCAAGTAATATTTCCGGTTTAATCAGGATGTGTTTTAATTAAATCGGTTTAGTCGTTGGTCGAAAATTTAGCACTTAACCAAATTGATTTTGTTTTGTTTTTAATGTGCATGTTTTGTTTTCCTACAGGATGTTCTATTTCTTCTTTGAGTCACGGACCAACAATACCGATCCGGTTGTGATATGGTTATCCGGTGGACCGGGTTGTAGTAGCAGTGTGGCTCTGTTCTATGAGAACGGTCCTTTCACAATATCGGATGATCTCTCTCTTTCTTGGAACGATTTTGGTTGGGACAAGGTTTGTTGGTTTAGTTTAGATGGGACAAGCGTATTTCTTGTAACACAAGAAACATATTATAATCTACAACCTTCCTATAACTCAACTACTATTTCTTGTTACGCAATAAACATGTTGATATACAATATTCTTATTACTCAATTACTTTTGTTCCGATAGGTATCCAATCTAATATACGTGGACCAACCGGTCGGGACCGGTTTCAGTTACGTTTCTGACCTTAGCGATCTCCGGCACGACGAGACTGGTGTCAGCAACGATCTTTACGATTTCTTACAGGTTTGATTGTTATTTAAATATTGCAAAATGATTGTTATTATAATTTCAATGGTTTGAGGTTTTATTTAAATATTGGTAGGCCTTTTTCAAAGAACATCCAAAATATGCAAAAAACGATTTCTATATTACCGGTGAATCTTATGCTGGCCACTACATTCCGGCTTTGGCTTCACGAGTTCACAGTGGAAACAAGAATAACGAAGGAGTTCCAATCAACCTTAAGGTAAGTCTTTCATTGTCTTTTCATCAGTGACTAAAATTTCTGGTTTAATCTCGGTTTGAATCAGGGTCTTGCGATTGGTAACGGTTTAACCAACCCGGAGATTCAATATGGTGCATATGGGGATTATGCACTGGAAATGAAGTTGATTTCTGAGTCTGATCACGAGAGTCTCAAACAAGACTATGTTGATTGTCAAAGTGTTACCAAACAATGCAGTAACTTCCATAAATTTCTTTTGAATATTTTTGTGATTCAGGTTCAGACTTAAAAGCTTTGAGTCTAATAGAAAAAATTGTTTTTTACAATTTCAGACCTTAATGGTGGTGAAGAATGTACTTCTGCTTACCGAACTTGCACCAACATCTTCGACCAGATAATGAGCAAAATAGAAGGCACAAATGTAAGCTTAGTTATATAGAACACACCAGTTAAACTATTTCTCTATGTTTTTTTTTTACAAATATTTTCTCGGTTATTTTGAAGTACTATGACTTGAGGAAGAAATGTGTGGGAGATTTGTGCTATGACTTTTCGAAGATGGAAACATTCTTGAACCAAGAAAACGTCCGCAAAGCTCTAGGGGTTGGAGATGTCAAATTTGTGTCGTGTAGTACCACAGTTTATGATGGAATGCTGGAGGATTGGATGGTTAATCTTGCTGTCAAGATTCCAGCTCTTGTCGAAGATGGAATCAATGTCCTTGTCTATGCCGGAGAATATGATCTCATATGTAACTGGCTTGGTAAGATTGATCATATATTGTTGCCACGATACGTCGCATGTTATGTTTATAAATTTGATTCCGGTTTAGGTATCAACCGGGAACCGAACAAAAGGTCGTGGGTGCAGTTTCATTTGCATATATTTGGTCTTTTCCGGTTTGAATATACTTTAGCTGAGCGATTGATTGATGTAATTTACATGGTATATGCAGGTAACTCAAGGTGGGTTGAGCAGATGAATTGGTCAGGCCAAAAGGATTTTGGAGCAGCCAAGACAGTACCGTTCCTGGTAGATGGTAAAGAAGCCGGTTTAATGAAGAATCACGGTCCTCTCACTTTTCTTAAGGTAAACCGAATAATGCCGATGAACCAAACCTATTACTAATGTAAATACGATTGAAAATAGACTTTTTCCTTCCATTTTGTAATTTCAATTTTTGGGATAGGTTCATGACGCTGGACACTTGGTTCCCATGGATCAGCCAAAGGCTTCTTTGCAAATGCTTCAGACTTGGATGCAAGGAAAACTCGCTGCTCCTGGTGCAACAGGTCGTCCGTGATTCTAAAGTCTAAGCCGAATATTTGTTAAGAGAATAAAAACTGGTTGTTTAATCATTTTCTAATAATCTCTCAACTAAGATTAAAATATATTCCAGTTCGATAATTCAAAAGCGTTCTTTTTTAATTTTCTATGCGTGTGCCTACATTAATGAATCATATATATATATATAGCAAAGTTATGTCAAGTAAAAAGATTGAGAGTTGACCAAACACGTAAGAAAAAAAACGTAACTAGTTAAAAAAAAATTAAAAATTTCCTGGACGGTCTCATTCTTGTAGTGAGTCAATGATATATGTGCTGCAAATATTTGTGAAGTGTCAAACAAATTTCTGTATTTGGGACATATATATATGGACCGATATTCTTATATGGTAGGCTATGTTTTATACCATTGTATTCATCATCTTCCTCAAAATAAAAATCGTCAAAAATTTGGTTGGATTAAAACGTTTTTTGAATATTCGTCGACGAAGGAGAACATATTTGTCATTGTGGTGCTTTGGTGAAAAAGAAAATAGGTCTAAGTTCCTTGGATATACATAACTTTTATGTGGAATGGTACTGAGAGGTATAGGGTTTAAGATCTTTCTCTGTTTGTTACGAAAGTTGGAGGGTACGAAACATGGTTAAAAAGTTGGGATTCATGCATGCACGTTCATCTTGGAAAGTGATCAAATTACTAGTAGGAACTAATTAATAGCAAAGTACCTTTTTGTGATGGTTTAGGTGATAGAAGCTTGACAAACATGAGGTTCTCATTGTTAGGAAAGTAATGAACACATTAGAAATAGTGGTCTTTCTCATCTGATAAGCCACATGTGGATTATCGAAACCAAAAGAAGGCGAAGAGACATTTGAATCTCGTTAACAATCAAATGCGTAAGATGAAGATAACAAACCATGATGGTTCGCAGCGTCAGAAGCAGGGGCGGACCCATTAGTGTCTAAGACATGATCTACTATTTAAAAAAAAATTAAAAATAAACATATTTACCGCTAATTATAATCATTAGTGTGTATTAATTATAGTAAAAATAATAGGTAAATGAAATATATATGCACTTTTTAGAATATGTTTTACAATAATTAAATTTTAAATATATTTTTAATGTTTAACATAAGAAGTGCGTCTAGAAAATGATATATTGAATCGTTCAAAAAAAAATGATATGTTGAATTTTTTTGGTCATTTGCCAACTTTTTTAATTTGCCTACCGTTGAGGAAAAGGAAAATCCGAACTATTAACGCATGCACCGAGAGTCAAATGAGAAAATGACTCTTGTCGTTTTAGTATTCATCATATCCAATCATAATTTCACTCGGCGAAATTTAATTTGTCACCCAATACAAAATCAAACTTTCTACCTCAACAAATATATCTAGTATTATTTTCTGTAAATAGATATATATTTTTATTTCATGGTGCATTGTAGATTATCTGCATATATTTTATTGATCCTTTACAGGCGCATATAAGAAATTTGTTTTTAATACACATATAAATACTTTCCTAGGTTGTAAGATTTTTTTTTAATAATTCATGCATGCGTTTATATTATGAACAAACCACATGATATCATACTTGCCTGTCTAGGAGGTGGCACATGAGAATTATTCAATGATACTAAATGTTTTGGTGAAAAATGTTCAAAAGCAATTATGGGACTTAAAAAGAAATGCTTTATGCTTCATTCCCCCCCTCCCCAAATGAGGTACACCATTTGCAACAGTCAGTTTAAACAACAGATGAAAGGGAAGCTATATGTGATACAAGAGAGATAGAAACACATGTGAAAAAACTAATGCGAAGCAACCTTCTTTTTGTTTTATTTGTTTTCAATTACGTCAGAAAATCATGGAACATACGAGACAATAATTGTCTCCATATGCAAATTTTTTCATATACTAGTTTTCTACAAATGCATTTTTCTACATATGGGTTTTTACATATGCATTGAACATTACCACTAAAGGCCACTATCTCCAATTTTATATTATATACACAATCGAGATTTTTTGTTCACCAGCACTATTCCTATCATTTTGATGTTTAATTGAAATCCATTAATAAAGAAAATTGGAGAAAAGCCATATCTAAGGATGTACACATCGTGGATATGGAAACTTTTGTTTTGGCCATTTGTACACACATTATAGTAGATGAATTAGTGAGCCTACATACATATTAGTAACTTACACAAATGTGGATACGTAGATGAATTAGTGAGCCTACATACGTTTTGTAGAATACAAACGTGAATCATGTTCATCAAAACACATGTACCTTAAATGATATAAACAGTAGATCTATCAACTGTACATATATGGTTACATACCTGTGATGGGTCGTTAGCTCTAAAGTTGATTAGTCGGTCTCGGTCTAAATATACACCTGATCATGAAATATATATATCATTTGTGTGAAATAATTTAAACATTTATTCAAACATGCAAGTGTCCATCAAAGTAGTACGATACGAATAATTATGAAGGGTTCTTTTGGCACTTTACTAAATGTAATAATGAAAACAACATTGGCAAGTCAACTCATGGTAGTAAATTTTTTGGTTAATGCCATTCAACAAAATGGGCTTTTGTTTTGTTGTCACTTTATAGCCAGACAGTTCCATATAGTTCACTGGTCCGATCGATGCAGTCATCGCTTGTTACATGTTTTCCTCCTTTTATCCGTGTAATACCACCACCTTTTCATAACTTTTTCCTTTTCCTCTTGTTTTTTTGAAATTCATGATGAATACCAAATAGTTGATATGCATAATTGTGCAATTTTGACTGAATGATCAAATCAAGCCCAAACTTTAGTTAATGGTCTATTTTTCTGTCAACCCTAGCACAAAGCTTCAGAAAAAAAAACTCAACACAAGTGTTTTTTTAACACAAAACTCGGCACAAGTTGTATTTCGAGTTTTCCGTAAGAAGTATAAAAAGTTAAACCGAATCAAAGTTTAATTGTTTGAACTGGCTATCTGCGTGAATACTCTACAAATAACGGATGAATTACATACCATAGTTAATATTCTTCGGGAACGCCTTGTTTGTTACATATCTAAATCGCATGCTTAATTTTGTAGAATAAAAATATGAAGTAAGTTATCCGGAGGAAAAAATATTAAAGAGGAAGTTTAGGGAACGGAATGAAGATCCGAAGATATACATCGAGAGTGAGGGAGGGTTTACCATATCAAAATTATATATATAAATAAATCAAGAACGGCCACATAAGTTTCATTTTCTATATTTTGGGCATGCTGAAGTCATCATCATGTAATTATTTAACATGATTACCAAAACAAAAAAAAACATTTTGATGTAATTTCCTCAAAACGAAGCGCGAATAAAATCATTGAAAATCTTTTTTTTTCAAACACGCACAATGAATATGCATGCATGTCAATCATGTTGACTTCTCTCACACCCATAGCTTTTGGGACAAAGTGAATTAAAATCAATGTTTAATAATAATAATAATAATAATAATAATAATAATAATTGATAAGATGAGTCCAAATCCAGGTCTCTTATTAAAAGGCCACAAATTCAACCACTCCTCAATAATCTCTAAAGGTTCATCTAAAAAAAGCAAGTAAGAAAACACTTCTCTCTCTTTTTTGTTCTGATCTTCAATACACCAACGAGCGAATGGGAAGGGCTCCATGTTGCGACAAGACAAAGGTGAAGAGAGGGCCTTGGTCTCCCGAGGAAGACTCTAAACTTAGAGGTTACATTGAGAAGTATGGTAATGGTGGAAACTGGATCTCTTTTCCTCTCAAAGCCGGTAAGAAAATATGTTTTAAACTAAATTAAAAAAAAAATTGTATCTGCTTCACCTTCTTTGAACTTCAAAGCATAAACAAGAGCTTGTACCGTTCTTTATTGTTGTTGTTTTTTTTTATTATTGTTGCTGTTGTTAAGGTTTGAGGAGATGTGGGAAGAGTTGTAGATTGAGGTGGTTAAACTATTTGAGACCAAACATAAAACATGGTGACTTCTCTGAGGAAGAAGACAGGATCATTTTCAGCCTCTTTGCTGCCATCGGAAGCAGGTATCCCTATTTAAGTTCTTGAAAGTTATCTTTTTAATATAAGAAATTAGTTAAGACCACAGTGTTATATGGAACTAGTGATCAAAATGTTTTTTTTTATCAAAAGAATTCTTAGCTACAAGTACCATCTATTCATCTAGTTTTGCAACATTTTCTTCCGGCATTAACTACTACTAGACATCTATATTGAAACTTGTAGATGGTCAATAATAGCAGCTCATCTACCCGGAAGAACAGACAACGACATCAAAAACTATTGGAACACAAAGCTAAGGAAGAAACTCATGTCTTCTTCGTCTTTCTCTCACTCATCATCAGCCATGACTTCGCCTTTTCTAAACCCTAATTCTCAGGATGTGAAAAGACCATCAACCACAATTTCACCTTCTTCCTACAATCCGTATTTTGAAAACCCAACAAAAGCTCTCATCTCAAACATCGATGGCTTTGAAGCTGATAACCACCAGATCTTTCCCTTTGTTAACCCTAATTATCCTCAAGATATCTCTCTATCAGAGAGCAGCAACAACAACATTTCGGGCACAAGTGGTTTCTCGCTCAACCACAATATGTGTGGTCACTACAGCAACCACAACCATTTCTCCTCAGACGTTAGTGGAAATAGATCAGAGATTATAATGAAGCAAGAAGAGATCATGATGTTGATGATGATAGACAACCACATTGACCAGAGGACAAAAGGGTACAACGGGGATTTCACACAGGGGTATTACAGTAACTTCATTAATGGACATGGGGATTTGAAGCAAATGATTAGTGGAACAGGCACTAATTCTAACATAAACATGGGTGGTTCAGGTTCAGAATCAGCTTCATCTTCTAGTTCCATAAGCAATCTAGCTGAGAACAAAAGCAGTGGTAGCCTCCTACAACACAAGTGTTTGCCCTATTTCTACTCCTAGTTCTTCTAGACTCTCTTGTCTTCTTATATAAATATATCTTGGACTGACTGTTAGTAAATTCAAAGATTTGATGGGGTATGGGAGGAGAGAGAATGAGAATGTGTGTGTAAGAGAGAAAGACTATGATCAGCTTCTATGGAATTTTGTGTTTTCGTTTATTATTATATTTTCGATCTTTGTAAGAGATATCTAGTTAAAAAGAGACAATGGGCGATTTGATTTGATGAAACCAAAAAGGATGTATTCATGGTTGAAGCGTTGAACGAGCTCATTTTTTGTTGTGAAAAGTAAAAGATCATATCAGCTTTTAGTTAAAACATCTAAGTATATGATGTTATACTCTTTAACAAAAAAAGAGGAAAGTATATGGCATAGTTCATTGTTATTGTTTGTAAAATTAGATGAAGTAATTATTATTTTAAGGCTGTAAATGAGTGTGCAATTCAATAGAATTGTTTAATCAGTATTTAAAAGAATAATTAAATTAATATGAATTTTATATTTTAAATCAAAATTATATAATAATATTTAGAATATTTAGTTGTTTTGTAAATATAAATAGTACTAGGTTGCATAGTAGAGAGAGAGAAGAAAGTATCGTGTATAAAAGTCATCACCTCTGGTCAGTCTCTAGGGGCTAAGAGAAATTGATTGATGGAACACACAGATTTTATTCATCTGTTCCGAATGACATATATACCCCTGCCAAATGGTTTTAGACTGGTATATTTTCTTTCAAAATTTTACAAAGGAAAACAAAAGTGTAGCGACAGAAATATTACACTTACGCGCCAGCCTAATAGACGTTACCTAGTAGTGTTATTTTCTGAAGGTGGTGAGGGTTTACAAAATGGGAACAAGTGATATTTACTCTCACTATTCAATGCGATCTCATGGTCCGTTCGTTTCTGTTTTAACATTAAGTTTCGTTTTCTTTTCAACCAGAAGAGTTTCTACAATTCGTAAGACGATTTTGATTAATCACAAGAAGATGAGCAGCAAAAGATTTACAGGAAAACGATTAAAATATACATTATACACAATCTAACCGGTTGTTTGGTAAATAAAACATTACAACCCACTTTTTCTTTTAAATGGTTTAAAGCCGATTCATTTGATTCGTAACCAGTCATTCTAAGCGTCTATTGGAACCGTATATGACTCAACTGTCCATATTATTAGACGGCCCATTAGATAATTACACTATATATCTATCTATCTTTTTATCTGGGCTAATTACGGCTCTGTAGACTTTGATGAAATGATGACAAACACCAAGTTCGTTGGTTGGATTGGTTGAATAAAAGCACTAAGGCAATAATTGGGATCAATAAGGCCCATTATATTGGTTTTGGAGAATCGATGAAGTCCACTCTATGAAATTGAATAACTAATGTAAGCAATTGAAACTGAAAAAAATGAAAAAATGATGTCGTTAAAAAAGAAAAAAAAAAGAAGAAAATTTTCAAAAAAAAAATACCTGCAAGCAGTTTATAATCAAATGAAAAGAAAATGATTCTTTTAAATATTTTCCTAAATTGAGATGTTTATACAAAAATAACCTTTGATTCGTTGACAAAAGAAAAAACCTTTGATTCTTCTGTAGCATTTTTTAATTTTCGCGACAGCTGTATTTATTTCCAACCAAATAAAAGTAATAGTCGCCCGTCGCAGCAAATACCCGAGATAAAAAAATAACGAACGTGCATATATTAACTCAACATTATAATTGTAGTAATAATATGAAAAAACGGAAAGGGGAATACGAAAACGTATGTGATGGAACATAACATGGTAGACATACATACATGTCATAAACACACCATTCATCATCATCGTCATAAAAAAACGGACTCGTTACTATAAATAGAAACGAAAGGTTCTAGTTTTTCTCAAAGACTTGTGTTCTCTCTCAATCCTCCGACTCTGTCTCCACCCACTACTCTCTCACTAACTAACCGAGTCATCATGGGCAAGGTAACCGAGTCAAAACCGTCCTTAACAACATTCTCGAGTCTTCTCTTTTTGTTTTTTTATTCATTTCACTCTTATCTAATGGGTTTGATTTGCTCTCTATGTTCTGTTTCTAAGCAGAACAACAACAACAACAAGGAGAACAAAGGAGATGGCGGCGGCGAGAAGAAAACGGCGTCAGTCACCGTCGTTTTGAAGATCGATATGCATTGCGAAGGCTGCGCTTCCAAGATCGTTAAATGCGTTCGTACTTTCCAAGGTTTGATTTAATTTTTTTAACGTTACAGTCCTTTTTATTCGTTGGTTGTTTAAATATCCCTATTTAATTGGTTGAATTGTTAACAATAAATGTCTCTCTCAGGCGTTGAGACTGTAAAGTCGGAATCAGAGAGTGGAAAGTTAACGGTGACCGGAGATGTAGATCCGGCGAAGCTCCGGGAGAAGCTTGAAGAGAAGACGAAGAAGAAAGTCGACTTGGTTTCTCCTCAGCCCAAGAAGGAGAAGGAGAAAGAGAAAGACAGCAACAAGGACAAAACTAAAAACGATGAAGACAAGAACAAAGAAAAGAAACCAGAGGAGAAGAAACCCAAAGAGGTAAAAAAAACACATTAAAGTTTAAAACTTTGGTTTTGTCTGATTATTACAAATGATAAAGTTAATAACTTTGATTAATGTTTCCAGGCTGCTGTTACAACGGCGGTGTTGGAGGTGGACTTCCATTGTCAAGGTTGTATCGGGAAGATCCAAAAGACTGTCACTAGAACCAAAGGTTAGAGAGAGAGACACACAACACAACCAATGATTATAATCGCGTTTCGAAACGCTGTTTTGGGTTTAACAAAGCTCATATACTGTTTTGTCTTTGCAAACGCAAACGCAGGTGTGAATGGGCTGACGATGGATAAAGAGAAGCAGTTACTGACGGTGAAAGGAACAATGGATGTCAAGAAGCTCGCCGACACTTTGTCGGAGAAGCTGAAGCGTAAGGTGGAGGTTGTGCCGCCGGCGAAGAAAGATAAAGAGAATGGTAAGGGGAAAGAGAACGAGTCCGGGGACAAGAAGAAAGGAGGAGACGGCGGAGGAAAGGATAACAAAGGGGGCGAGGGGGTGAATGCGATGGAGTACGTGGCGGCTCAGCCTGCTTACGGGGCAGCTTACTATCCGGGTGGGCCGTATGGATACCCGATTCAAGCCCACGCGCCTCAGATGTTCAGCGATGAGAACGTGAATGCTTGCGTCGTTATGTGAGGCGGCGGAAGAAAAATATTGGAGGGTGGTAGAAGTTGTAAATATTCTATAATTTGGGGTGTTCCGGGAAATACTAGTTTTTATTTTGTAGTTTTTTTTTTTTAACTGTTTCAGTTTTGAATTTCTCCTTTTTGTTTATGTTCGTTTCTAATTTTAAGTCAAAACATGCAAATATTTCCTAAGTTTAATAATAATAATTTTTAAGATATTTTCATAGGTATTGTTTCAATTGTGAATATATATAAATTTAAGTTAAATTCTAACACCTTTTTACCAGCAATTCTATATGCTGTATATTATCCAAAAAAAAAAGGGATTGTTGTCATTTAAGATACAACCAGATAATTTGAAAGTGCAGAAGATGTATTTAATTTATTTTTTATTCTAAAATGTAAAACTAATTCACCCGATCTCTGAACTGAACTGCGATTGTCAAGTTAAAGTTAAAAGCATATTATCTAATTAAGTTGTACTGTTGATAATGACACGGCAAATTAAAATTAAACGTCACAATTAGTCATCAATTTTTTTTGGTGCGGTGTATTATCTCCAAATACGACTTATTTAGACAACTACATGTTCTTTCAGTTTCCGTAAATAAGATTTTCTAAACTATCTACACATATTAAAAATTTATAACTAAATTTATTATTTATTTTAATGTAGATATTTATATAACTATCAATCATTGATATTTAATCAATTCAAATATCTCCATTAATGTTTTTTTAAATATATAAAAGTACCTTAAGATATACATATAATTTATTTTGTAGACAAAAAAACAATTTTTTATACTTTCTAACTACTTTTTTAGCTAGTAATACTAAGTACAAACATAGAAGAGTTGTCATGTTGTATGTCTGTCTGCACAGTTTTTTGGCCTATAATGAGTTACTGAGTTTTAATTTTACCAAC
This sequence comes from Brassica rapa, assembly GCF_000309985.2. Taxonomy (NCBI): domain Eukaryota; kingdom Viridiplantae; phylum Streptophyta; class Magnoliopsida; order Brassicales; family Brassicaceae; genus Brassica; species Brassica rapa. Next base: position 4,853,119 of record NC_024796.2, read on the forward strand.
AAAAATTGAATGACTAATAAATTATACAAATTAAAAGCGCAGTGGTGAATGTCCATAAATACTGAGTCAAAAGTACATAATAAATGCATAATTATATAACTACCATTCTCTTCCTTTTCCCTTTGTAATAAATTAGCTTACGTAGTTTGCTCTTCTCACCACTCGCTTGATTGGCAATCCCTGTCGTCTCAATTGCTCTTTTGTGGTTTTAAAAATTCGACCAAAAAATCTACATTTTTATTATATAGTTTTGTATCAATTTTCGAATAAAATTAGGATTTGAGGAAATGTTGTCGGTATTAGGTGTCTCTACGAAACTTTGAGCCAGTTGAGTTGGATGGAAGTGCTCTCGAGTCTTGTCCTCTGCTTCATGCCCTCTCTCGTCTTGTAAGTTGTAACTGTTGGAATATATTATTATTCCTTCATTTTTGGACACATACGAGCCCATATAATATATCAAACTGAAGTACTGAACTAGAACATGTCCTTTTATATTAGTACAATTTTAAATATCTACTATTTTTTTATAAGAGAGAGTAAATGAGTCGTAGCATTGCCTACTCAGAAAAAAACAACTAAACAAAACAAGCAACTACCTGATAATGGAGATATGAAACTACTTTTGTAATTTAAAGAGTGTTTTCTTGCCAAAGAAACAAAACCTATTTTTGTTAAGTTCTTATTGACATCAAATTTATGGTTGATAGATTATAATGAAGTGAAACCTATTGTTGTTTACCTGTCGATTAGCCAAGGTTAGATTTGGTATATGTCCTTGGTCTTTCAAACGTTACGGTTTGGTTTACTTCGGTGAACTTAATTACAAGTGAAAAGCAAAATAACTATAGTTTTGGTCAAAAATAGGTATAGTTATTTGTTAGGAATCTAATAGGTAAGTCAGCATATAGTGAATGCCAACCCATGACATCAATGCTCACATTACTACTTGTTTTCCTTTCACTCTTTTATGGTAACGTAAAGCCAAAAGTTATTTATTTATTTCTGTGGAAAAAATATCATTAATAATAAATTAACATCAATATAGTCGTCGTATTCATGTTTTTATTATGCATGTGCGTTTGATGCGACATCTCATTCAATATTAATTAAAATCGTTAACTAATTAATACATCCATAAACATGTGTTAAGAATTTTGGGATCATGATGCGGGGTGCTTCATACCATGCAAACATGATGCATTCCACTAATCATCATTCATAATTATCATACATTTTAGTTTTCAACTTTCTTTTCTAGGAAAGTTCCATTCGCGTTCGAGGAAACTAAAGGATTTAAAAATAATTCACATAAAAGTAACTAATCAAGCTTTTCAACACGCTTATACATTTCATTTCTCTTTATTCTTTTCTTATCAACAATTACAGGTGGGAATATTTTTTGTAAGAAACCTTTTTCACTTTATAAAAATTAAAAGTTTTTCTATATTCAAAGTTACCTTTGTATGTCAAAAGGCTTGGCGAGAAGCTTTAATTGTAGATTTTACCAAAAAAAAAGCTTTATTTGTAGTCCAAAGTTACTTGAAGGCTTGAACTTTTAAATTATATTATAAACTAAGAATTAAACGAAGTTTACAAAAAGAAAAACTAAGATTTAAACGAGAGTTAAAAAAGAGACGTTGAGGAAAATAATTCAATTAGTAGTGGTTCAATGCTCTCTTTCAAGTGGTTAATAATATTTTATGAATCTAAGCCAAAATTTGAATCGTAAAATCTACAAATCTTCATTTGGAATATTTTATATACTTTATACATGATGACAAAAAAAATATATACTTTATACATTTTAAATGTTAAATTTTTATTTGAAAGTTTTATTTAACCCAAAAGAAATAAATAGTAAGAAACTACATTGTAATTCTTTTTAACATCCTTAGACAAACAAATATTTTAAAAATTTATAAAATATCAAAAATTATTAGATACACTTTACAGATTCATTTATATAATTTTAATCTTCAAAAATTTTCATACTCTGCTCTACAGATTCAGTTTTATAGATAGTAAAAATGGTAGAACAAGAAAATAATGTTATAATCTAAGCGAACTTATCAAGTAAGTTATTGCAGGTTGATATAAGAAGGGTATGATCGAGAACAAATATATTACGGAAGGCACATGATATTCCTCATTTACACCTTTTATCAACAATTAGAGCTGGTTGCAGTGCAAGAAGTTTGTTCAGCATTTTGTCCAAAAATGACTAAGATGTTAAATGTTTTCCAATAGTTTAGTGATGATAAGAGATAAAAATGATTCTTTTTTAGGCTTGATGATTGTCTTTGCCTCTTACCATGTGGGGGCATGTCAAGGAAAGTGGACCAAAAGACCATAAAATAAAAGATAAAGATAAAGAAAAGTAAATAAAGAGAGAAAAATACATTGGAAGATGTTATAAATTATAATGCACATCATTATCCGGATAAAACAAAAGTAAAACGAAACTGTAACCAGAATATTCGAGGATTCTTTACTACATGCATATATAACTTTTTGTTCATGGTGCACTTTCTTCATATACATAATTGCAGTGCAGGTGGCATTAGATGTACGACCTTATATCAAGAGAATTGAAAACCCAAAACCAATCATAAAACACATTTTAAATTGATGTAATTAAGTTTATCACTTGTTGGAGGTACCAAGAAATATCAAGCAGTAAATTTCAAGAGTTTCATCTCATAAACAGCTAACAGCGATTAGGAAGGAAACTTATGAAACATTGACACTTTTTTTTTTTGAACCAATTTTTTTTGAACCAAAACACTAAGTTTTGATTAAATCTCATAAAGCATAGAACCATCAGTTTTGGATCGAAAGCAACTTCTTGTAATGAATATCCGTTTTTAGTGTTGCTGTCCTTTGATACGCGTATGCAATGAGAATAGTTTTAACTCAATCTTGAATACCAACTATTTTGATCTCTTAAGAAATAAGTGATACCATACGGCATTGTAAGTCTCCAACGCTTTTGATAATGTGAGATTTTTTATAACAATGTATCTGAAAATGATGGTTTCTTAGCTCATCGAACTTAAGTTAATCAATGTTGAATGCGTAGTTTTTGTTTGGGTGCGATTATCTTTGGATTTGTATATAATTTGCATTTGTTGGACTAAGTAGAAGTGTAGATACCTCATACTCCCTCCGTTCCTAAAAGATATATGTTCTGGAAAAAAAATTTGTTTTAAAAAGATACATTGTTTACTTTTTAAATGTATGATTTTATGAAAAATTGTAAGTTTCAAAAAAATTAATGATGTTTATTGAATTTCTATTGGCTTAAAGTTATAAAAAATTGTTATTCACAAAAAACAATGTATATTTAATGAGTTTTCTTAATATATGTGAAAAATCTAGAATATATATCTTTTAAAAACAGAGGGAGTAGCAATTAGTTCTGTAATAAACACACACTCAATAAACAACACATTACAATATTATAGATTTAATTTATTTGCTCTAACCTCGTTTAATACGGAAACAATGGATCAGAGACAACATATCTCCTTGAAAAAAATGATTTTTTTCCTTTCCAATTCCAACCATTTTAAAACAATTTAGATTTTTCTTTAACACTACTATAGCTTTTTATTATCAAGATTTCTAGTAAATAGAAGACAAACCTATTGAATTTTACAAATTGAGGATCGACCTTCCATCACGTCGGCCACTGGTATACATAAATCATATTCAAACTATTTGATTCATTGCTTATATTATTATCCTTGCTCCACAAAAAAATTGACCATGTGGATTTTTTTTTTTGATCAAATTGACCATGTGGATATACATAAAAGTATACAAGACATAGGGTCTATTCACAACAACACCTTCTTGCACAAGGAGGTAATGATGAGGTCCACAAAATGAGAAAATAATTAAAAAATCAAATTGAAAAAGGGAGGAAAAGAGAAAAACATGAAGCCTTTCTAGGAGTCAATGCCATAGCCCTTTGCCCTTTTTCTGTCTTCATCTTCACATTTTTTTTCTCTCTTTGGTACTTTGTGGAATTTATATTTGATTTGATTTCTTTCTAGACACTAATTTCCAAAATTCTTTTACAATGAGTGGGTGATGAAAGGACGATGAAGTTTCTTCTTCGTTGGAAAAACACTTCAAATCCAATATGAATACATTAAACGGAGACATAACGTAATTGATGGTTTGGTTTAATCTTCCTCCCAGACCAGACGATATGGTTGACTTGACAAATATGGGTCAATGATTAAACTTTTACATTAAGTTTTAGCCTAGGTTGCATAAAGTATTTATATGAACGAGTGTATATGTGGCATCAATACATTTACAAAATATTATAAACAATACAAATCTAATACATGCATATATTTCAATTTAAACTTTCTTAGTTTTAAAATATATATAAAAATAAATAGTCAGATAACACTATAGATTAAGACGTACGAGAATTGCATAACAAAAACTTCAACATACAAAGCATGCATGAGATTTTAAAGGGTTGACGATCTATTTCCCTCTGAGAAGTATCATATATCACTAGATACACACAGACTTTTGATCCCGTTATATTTTCCCACAAAATAAAAGTTCGAATCCTATATCCCCCCAATTTGAAAGATCGAGTTCTGTTTCCCCATACCGTCGAATTTAATGGTTTACTTGGGTGAACCAGTAGCTAACCAAAATAAACCCATTTTAAACATAACCACACCCGTTTGAAAACCCGACCCTAGTCTTTAAAATCCCCGATTCCTAAAACAATTACAGTCACGAACCCTAACAAATCGAATTGGGGAAATTGATTTGTGGGAGATATAAGAGAAATTGAAAGATGAGTGATGTTTCTGGAGCTTCAAGTGGGTCGTCAATGGTGCGTTCAAGGAAAAGGGTCGTGGGTGTCCCAAAACAGTGTTGGTGCGGATATGAAATCTTGACTTTGATGTCAAGATCAGACAAAAATCCGTATCGTCGTTACCATAGGTGTTCTTATGCTGTTTCAAAAAAGGTAATGCTTACTCTTATTGATTTGATTGTGCAATAACTCAGATTTTAACTTGATTGATCGATTTTAGCTTGAGAATGATAATCATTTCTTCAAGTGGGTGGATGAGGCATTGTTAGAAGAGATTAATGTTCTGAAGAACAAAATGAGTAATCTTGAAGAATTGGTGAAAGAAGTTATGATGGAACGAGGAGAAAGTGAGAAGAAGGTATTTGAGAAGATGGAGATGAAGCTAGAGATAGAGCTTTTCGACAAGATGGAAGAAGTGTTAAAGGAAGCGAAATGGAGCATGAAGAAGATGTGTGCTGGTATTGTAATAGCTTGTGTTGTTGGGTTTGTCATCATTAAGCTTGTGTGATGGATTTCATTTCGATAAATGTTGTTTAATGCTATGAAGTAGTATGTTCTTGTACTTGACGTTTTTTATGTTGTTTAATGAATGAAATTGTTGGTAACTTCTTGGTTATAAATCGAGTCATGTCCATACATAAGGAAGAAAACACCAAAATAAGTAGAAGGATTCTTGTTCATCAACCATGAAGATGACAACAACAAAATAGCCGAAAAAAGAGAGAAGACACAACCCAAAAAATACTTCTTGCTCTTCCTTTCCTACTGTAGTTACCGCTAAAGAACATCAAGCTTGAGAGGATTCACCTTGACTAGCAAAGGTTTGAGATGGTTCAGCTTGTGGAGCCTATAAAGATTAAAAAAAAAGAGTCTTATGTAAGTAATGAAAGGAGAACCATATAGAGGATATGAAAAATGAATCATACCTTCTTATGGGGTCCCTCCTTATGAAAACGAATATTGTGGTTAGGCGCACCACAAAGTCCACAATGCATAATGCGCTTCAACGTCTTCGGTTTCTTCTTCACAGGAGACTCATTTTTGCCCTTTTTCCTTTTGTTGTCTTTCTTCTTTTTGCGACCAGGCTGGTCTGGCTCAGGAGCTGGATGCACTTCAGGGGCTGAAGAAGTTGGCCAAAATCGTGCTCCTCTTAATGGTGTTATGCCTTCTTCGTATGTCCTCCTCCACATTGTGGTCCGAAACCAGTGACACACAAAATCCTCAGCCTCTAGTTTCCTATCCAAGATGACACCGTATCCATGTTCACAAGGGATCCCAGTGATATCCCATTTGGAACACGTGCATGTTCGCTTCTCCAAATTGACACGGTAAGAACAAGCATCAACATTCACCAACCACATACCATTTGTGCTTCTATAAACAGTACACTGTGATGCTTTTTTGTGCTCCAAAGCGAGTATATCAACCACGTAAGGTGTGCATATGCTCTTGTGATCTTGAGCAATCAGATATCTAGAAGCGATACGCACCATTGCAAGACGCGCAATGGTATCCAACATTGGTACCATTGGCTTTTCACGGGCAGAAACAATGGAGGCGTTGAAAGATTCAGTTGAGTTGTTCTCGACGTCCTCACAATAGTTCCCCAACTTGAAGAAAGCTCTAACCCAAGTCATTGGATTAGTCTTCATCACATCTGCATACACCTCTGAGTCGTAGTTGAACAGCCTATCTAGATTCTCCTTGTACTCCGCCTCATTGTAGCTTCAAGCAAGTTGCCAAATATACTTCTTCATGTCACTCTTCTTTCCATGTTTAGCTTTCACGTTTCCATAAATGTGTCGAACACACATTCTATGCTCCATCTTCGGAAGCTCCAACTGAACTGCCTTGATCAGTCCCTGAAACCGACCACACACAAACATAAGAAAATTATATTTTTAGAAAAAAATTACATGATAATCAAAGCTTACCTTCTGACGATCGGAGACCATAATATATCCATCACCATGTCCTAAACCCAAGTCTGTCTTGATATGCTTCACAAACCACACCCAATTTGGAGTGTTTTCCACTTGAACAACTGCCCAAGCAATGGGGTAGATTGAATTATCCCCATCTCGACCAAGAGCCACTAACAACTGTCCTTTAGTTTTCTCTCTCAAGAATGTGCCATCCATCCCAATAAGAGGTCTACATGTAGCCTGCCATGACCTCCTAAGCACATCGAAACACACATAGAAACGGTCGAACACATCTTTTCCTTCCTCATTTCTCTTGGTCTCGACTTCCACCGAAGAGTTGATATTTGACTCGAGAATCTCGGCAGCATAGTCTCGGATTCGAGCAAACTGAGTCTCATACTCCTTCTGAATCCACCCCATTGCTTTATTTCGAGCAGCTTGACATTGTGCTCTAGAAACCGTGATCTTCCACCTCTCCTTGATCAGTTCTTCTATCTTCATTGGCATGAAATATTTTGGTTCTTCTCTTATCTTATCAACAAACAGCCTAGCTATCACAGGGACCTTAAGCATCTCACATTCTCCATTTGGAACACAGCTGTGTTCATTCTTGTACACTTTAACATACCATCTCTCTGGTTCTCCTTTACTCGAGCAATAAACACGCCACTGACAGTGTGAATCCACATTCCGACCAACACAACTAAAACCAAGTTTGGTTTTGTCATACCTATACTGCTTGATATTGTGACCAGTCTTTAGAGCGTAGTCCAATACCGCCTCTTTGAACGCAACTCCATTGAAGAATACTTGGCCCTCGAAGAGATTCCCATCACCTCTTCTAATTCGATAACGCTCTCTTGTCCTCTGTCGTTTCATTTGTTGTTCTTCACCATCTTCCTCCTCATCTGTATCACTATCATTCTCGGTATCGGGATAGATGTTATGTCGGATGGGAGGTTCGTTGATGAATGCAGCTACATCTTCTTCAACCCGGAAAGCGTGTCTCTCCATCTCTTCTTCGTCGTCTGATTCATCCCTAAGGGAAGGAATCGTGTTTTCACTGACCGTCTCCATTTTTTCTACTTGTAAATCTTTCTAGGTTTCTTTGTCGATGAAGAACACTGGGGATTTGGGGGTTTATGTTTTCGGGTTAAACCAATAACAATTGGGTTATAATCGGGTTTTAATCAGGTTTTAATCGGATCTTAAACGGATCTTTTCGGTTAAATCGCGGTTTTTGTTGGGCAACAATAGGTTTACGGTTAAATGATAAACAGTAAACCGGTGTTAATCCAAACCTATGTGTATTGCAATGTTTAACTTCGACGGTATGGGGAAACAGAACTCGATCTTTCAAATTGGGGGGATATAGGATTCGAACTTTTATTTTGTGGGGAAATAGAACGGGATCAAAAGTCTGTGTGTATCTAGTGATATATGATACTTCTCAGGGGGAAATAGATCGTCAACTAGCAAAAACAAATTGGAGTTGCATTTCATTATAACCAAGGACACTTGAAAAAATAAGTGTCGAATATGAACTCATCAATATCTCAAAAATCAAGGTTAGGGAACATGTAATGCCACATTTCTTATTAAGGCAATTTTTTATTTTGTTGCACATAGCAAAAAATAAAATAAAAATACGCATAGTTAAATTGCATATGCATCTATGTATTTTTATTGTAAACTACAAAGCTAATGGTATGATGAAGATCTTGATGATACATCATATCAGATGAACAACAATTCATTTACTTGTATGGAGGTCTTCAACTTCCAAGTAAAATCAGCTTTTATCTATTTACAAGGATAACTCTTCCCACTTGTACACTCGTGAATCTGACTACATTCTACAGTCTATCTACAAGATGAATAGAACACAAAAGCTGACGAAATTTTTCGATAAGACCTAACATGTTCATGATCAGTCATCATGATCATCTTCGAGAATGAGTTTCTTATTTACATCAGCGTCAGATTCTCAACATTATGGATTGCATAGAAAGAACAGAACTTGATTGCATCAAACATGTAAAGCACAACTGTAAAAAAGTTACTTGAGCATTCAATGTATAATTTTATTTTCAAATGAACCAACCCTTTAAACAGCTTGTTCACTGTAAACTAAGGCTAGACGCAAATGGAAATGATGTTTGTATGGTTTACCATTTGCAAAAGTATATTACAATATTTATATATCAATATGTGACTTTCTTCATATAAACGCAGACGCAAACACATAAATTACATTTAGAACTAAAACGATCGTTGCCTTGTTAATTTTTCTAAACCCCCTTGCGGCCTTACATACATACAACTGAGGTCTTGAATGTGTGACACAATCCTTTTTTTTCTTTGGTCCTAATCTATGCTTTACATATTTTACAAAACCACGTTTCATCGAGGTTGAGCCAACCTATTACCACGGGAAGTCATGATATGAACATGGCATCAATGGTTTTTAAATGCATATACCTTGAAACATCTTAGATAAATGTGAATTTTATCTTCTTAGAGGAACGCAGTGGTAGACACATGGTTTAATCGATGCCATGTTCTTTATCTTAAACCGATACATTCACAATAAGTAAAGCCTCAATTGTGTGAGGAAACCTTCTTCTTTTTTTGTGGGTCACTAATCCTAATCTCTTCTTCACATATCTAATTAAAACCATGGTACAACATTGGAAAACATTGATTCTTAAACAAAGAACGGTTTTGGTGGTGTTATTGCAGGATTTTTTTGACGATTTTATGTTATTTACTCAATCTGACTAAAGCTAATAAGTGGTTCTTGGTGTGTTTGCAATTTAGCTGAACGGTTGCTTCTATAGCAGTTCGTAGCCACGATTCTTGGTGCTGCAAAGCTCCTGAAGCAAATCTGAGACAGCTAGTTTCTTTAACTCAAAGATAACCTAAGTCAACATCAGGTTTTCATGTTTATTAGTTTCTTACAACCTCTTTAGATTCTTTGGTCTCATCTGTTAATATAGTTTGAAGATAACTCAAGTCTTTCAATTGCTTCTACCGTAGTCTATGTTCATAATGTTTTCTTCATATGCACTCTTAAACATCTGACTAACGAAAAGCTTTTCTTTGTTATATAAAAAGAGTTGTAGAATATTTTCCCTTTCATTGAAACAACATTACTAAGTACCGAGCTCATCGAACCTTACCTACTCAAAGCAAAGATCTTACTCACTACACATAAGTTACATCACAACGGGAATATAATGAAACGATTAAATGGTTATAGCTATAATAAGTAAACATCTCTTGTGGTTTGTCTTCAGACATGAGTTGGAGTTCCTGTCTCCGGTGTCGGAAAATCAGCCAAAGCTACTTTCCTGCTTCTCTCAGACCGACTATTCTCAGCAAACTTGATACTTCCTTCATGCAACCCTTGTCGTTTCTCTTCCTCTGTCCACTCAGAGCTATAATAATACTCCTCCTTCGACCTTTCTCCATCACTCGACGGTCTCAAAAACATGCTTCCCCATTGCGGAAAATGTATAAACGCAACCGGGACGGTGCACAAAACCGCCATAGCTCCCATCAACGAGAGTCCATCCGCCGTACTAAACCTAGAAGTTGAGAAGAAAAGCAGCTGAGTCAAACCGGAACCAAAGTTTCCTCCCGCGCCAGTTAGTCCCGATATCAACCCTAGTGAGCGGCGCGAGACGAATGGTGCAACACCGAAGAGGGCTCCACAAGCGGCTTGTGTACCGACTGAGAAGAGCATCATTGCTAGTATTGCTATCGGAAGTGAACTAGCACGACCTAGCCAGATGCAAAAGAGTGCTCCTACTGTTTGAAAGATCCATAAGATCCATAACCGACCTCTCATGCCGAAAAGCCGGGCTGCTAGATCAGATGCGTAGCCACCGAAGGGACGGGCGAAGAAGTTTGCCATTCCGAAACTGGCTGCTACAATACCGGCTGTTTGAAGCTTTAGGTTAAACCTGAAGCGTGCATAACAAGAAAACAAAAGTTGTTGTTGTTATTGCTTGTGCTAGAAGTAAGTAACTAAAGATCATTATTTCAGTTTAACGAAGAAGAAACCAAACCTGTCGAAGAAGTATCCGGAGATAACGTTGTTGATTGTTAATTCAATTCCCATGGAAAATCCATAAAGAACGAATAGAATCCATGTTCTGTAGTTCTTCACCGCAAACCAGAAAACCTAAACACAATTAGCATAATAGCAAGAAAAATCATTAGCCACTGGAAATATTGGTGCCATCTCAAATTATTTTAGGCTCTATCTATTTATAAAAAATATTAACCGTATATTTAACAATGTAGTAAAGTAGTTTTAAATTATTGGCTTCATCTATATATTTTTAACATGTCTTCGCAATTATAAACTATAAAATTATAAATATATCTAAATTCAAAGTTTTAGACTATAATTTACATGTTCATTTAAAAATTCTTATTTTTTTTAGATTTAGGTTCTATTATGTTCCTCTTGCACATGCTAAAAGGCATCCATGAGAAATATACTAAACAATAATACTCTTGATAATGTTTTGTATCAAATATATATTTATTAATATTCACTATACATGAAAGTACCTTGGAGAATTTGTCTTTAGAAACTTGACCACTCTTCTGAAGGGTACTAAGGTTACCATCGGGGAGATCTTGGCCAAGAGTGAGGACAAGAACTCCCACTACGACTTGAAGAAAGCCAGGGATGAAGAATGCTATGCGCCAAGCCATGAATGGAGTGGTTCCAGCGAGCCTGATGACTTGGAAGACCATTGGCATGAGTAGTTGAGTAACTCCGCCGCCCATATCGCCCCACCCGCCAGCACATCCGTTGACTAGACCTATGATCTTGCCGTTGAACATGACGCTGGTCCAGTACTGGCACGATACAAACGTGGCCAGGCAGAAGCCGATCATGAACCGGACGGCTAAGTATCCGACAGGGCCGGTCACAAACGACATTGAAAAGACGGTTGGAGCGGTTAGCATGAGGGAGAAGGCGGTTCCATACCGTGCACCGAGGAGGTCGCAAACGGCTCCCATGGCTAACCTTGAGAAAATGGCACCGGAGACGGAGGCAACTCCTGCGTTTCCGACGTCAGTTTTGGTCAGGTCGAGATTATCACGGATGATGGGGACTAATGGTGCCGCTGCGAAGGTTGAGATGAAGCAAGTGAAGAATGAGATCCATCCTAAGTGAAAGGCTCTCATGTGAGGTTTAGCAAATGAGAGTGGCTTGAACACTTTGGCTCGGTGTTCGGAATCAACCGGAAGGGCAAACTTAGCGGTTGGATCGTCTGATTGGAGGGTTTGGGATGAAGAATCTACGGAGAAGGAGAAGACTTGTTCTCTTGCTGTGACTCCATGCAAGGAGGTTCCAATAGAGCCTTCTTCATTAGAAGCCATTTTAGGGTTTGAGAGTGAGATGAAAGACTCTGAGTGGGTGAGAAGAGAAGGTTTATTGCTCTTTTTGTGTGTTTGGTGTAATTGAGAGATTGACAAATGCTAACTATATATAGAGCCAGAGGGAATATCAACTGGTGGGTAGGGTAAGATGGGTCCAAAGATGAGATTTGAATAACAGAAGAAAAAGTACCAAATTATGATTAAAAACAATTGTTGGATGATAGCAGCATTTAATTATATATGACTTCTAACTTTGATTATTAATGGCGGAGGAAAGGCTTATCAGTTTTAGAATTTGAGAAGTAAACATATTCGTCATGCATAATGTAGCTGCTAATAATACGTGCTTGATCATTTACTTACGTACGTTTCATACGTGTACCATATTTATATCTTGAGTTTTGCCCGACAACGCGATGCAAGAACTTGTTAGAGAAATGACTAACCCGAAAATATATTAATTCTCTTCAGACTAATGCGGTTTATGGGTTTTTGATTTAGTTATTTTGTTTCTTGATAAGAAAGGTAAAGATTTATATATATATTCCAGGAACCGTAAGGTTTTATCAAATTTAATGAGAAAATTTCAAGCAACCTCGTAAAGTTGGAAGATTTTGTAGTATCTTTACACTTTTTGTTTGACGAAATTTAATGATTTTGAGTAAAAATGTATAAGAAAAAGAAAATTTGTTTTATTTTGAACTTTACAGTGTTTTTACTTATAAATTCGTAAAATACTAAAATGATAGATGTTAAAAAAAATTAAACACATGTAAGTATAAATTATTTTAAACATATTTATTTTCTATAATATAAATAAATTTAAAGATGTAATATATGAGAAATGTATAAATTAAAGAAAAAACATATTTTGAAGGAGGTTCTCTATTTAATTATGTCATATTGTTATTTTATTGTACTTAATATAAAAATATATTAGTAAGTAAAAAAATTGATAATCAAAGTAAAATATATTAAGCAAATCATTATATATAATAATTCCGAATAAGAAATATAAACAACAATATTATAGAGTTACACAATACATAACACTAAAATGCAAATTATATAAATAAAACGTTTGTAATAATATTAAATACAGTTATCAAATTTAAAAATATACGAACGGACGTGCAAGTAGAATTTCAAAATATGGAAAGGAAAATTATGCGATCTACAAAAAAAAAAAAGTGAGTAAAATTTTTTGGGCTTGGCAAGGCTAAAAATATATATTATTATTTAATGGTATTTTCTCTAAAATCGCGGTAGAGATGCATAAGTTTACAGTTGGCGTTCCGCTGGCAAATGACAATAGCTATAAAAAAAGCCTAATGGTCCGTACACATCAACGATGGCAAAAAGCGTGAAAATGTCATTACCAATTTATAAATATGTCTCTTGAGCATTCCATGTGGTCGACTCATTATCTTAAAACAAGTTCCCACAAAAATGCTCTAACGTTTCTGAACTTTATAGATCTTACATAGGTTATTTAGAAAATTTCGCAAGATATTCGCATATTCTCATGGCTCACTAAACGAAATGATAAGTTGATTTTCTTTAACCTTCCCTAATATTGTATCATCTCAATGCATAACTTCTATACTCGTCACATTTTGTTTTGGATAATTATGATTTTAAGTTCTTGTAATCTTATAAACTTAAGAGGTTTTACAAGTGACCATTTAACAAATTAAGGTTTAATAATGTTTTTGTTTCCAATGGTTTTAGTTTTATTGTTTTCTCATGTAGGGAAGGCAACTATAAAAGTCCAATGTTTATAGGTTATGAAATTCAAATCTTGTGGGGAAGTCAGACAAAAAAAACTCTTTCCTAACATGAGTAATGGCTCATTGACTTCTTATATATTTGTTCAAAAAAGTTAATGTCCATGGCTTATCTTATTGCAATTTGGTAGACTTTCAAAGCATCATATATATGTTAAAATAAGAATGCAAACAGCTTAGATGGTATATTAATTTCTTCTGCATATCAAGTTGGTTAATTTCATTTGGATATAACGGATCAAAAAATTAAATAATCTATGTTATTACTTACATTTTTTGGGAACTCGGTTGTTAAAAAATACTCTTTCTGTTCTTTAAAGATCTATTTTTTAGGAAAAAAATTGTTTTTAAAAAGATACATTTTTTACATTAATTAATGAAAAATTATATTTTTCAAAAAATACAATTGTGTTTAATAAAATCTCATTGGTTAAAAGTTATTGAGAATAGTTAATTAAGAAAAATAATGTATTGAAAAATATAATTTTAAATATTTTCTTAATAAGTGTGAAAAAACTATAACATGGATCTTTTAGGAAAGTAGGGAGTAGAAAATTGGAATTAAACAAAGTTGGCAATTTTAAGAAATTGTTTAAGTTAGCATATACTATAAGAAAATAGCCTTTACTGTTCTGGTTTAGTTAAGAGATATATATATATATATATATATACAATGAATTGATACCTAAACCAGTTTGGGTTGGTTATGTCTTTAAGTTGCTCAAAATAAATAACATTGTATATCTTTTTATTGTTAAGTTCTTTTTTTTATTTTAACAAAATATTTATTATAATTTTTGCCTTTTTCTAATGGTTCAAGTTTAATATGCGAATCAGACAAATTGAAAGATTCAGATATGATTTTAGATTGGCTTTTCAACATAGTTTGGATTGGGTAGATACGGGCTTTTGGAGTGAACAAACACTAATATAGACTTCAAGTGGCTACATTCAAAAGTAAACGGTGTGAAATAGATTAGAGTCAAAAGTTGTGGGTTAAAGAGATATGTACTTTTGAATGACGGCAATTTTCAGGTAAGATGAACGTGGAGCTGGAGCTTGTTCACCAGAAAAGTGGTTGATGCTTAACGTGCTCATATAATGTTATAATTTTTTTTTGTTCTGATAGGTGCTAACTATTGACTTACGTAACAATTAACATACATTAATGATAATTCAATTGACTTATCTGTGAATACTATTTTAAAAACCGTACAGATCACAGCATTAGGTTCTGTCCGTATGATGCGGAAGTAGTACGGCCTTCTCTCTCTGACTGTAATCCTCGTCACTCAAACAATTGAACTTTTTACACGTCATCTAGTTATCTTACTCTCGTCCGGTAGACAAAAGTTCTTATGATGTTTGCAATATTTTTTACAAAACTAATTAAATTGCATATATTTTCGTTATGATTAATAGCTAACTTTACCAGAATAAAACAAAAGCTGAACCCAAAATCCTTCTAATTTGAATAACAAACATCTATCGTTGCATATATTTTTGAAATTAGTTTAACTTTCGGCATAAGATTTACAGTGGAAAAAAGAAAAGCAAGTAATGACACCCAAATTGTATATGGCTGCCTACAAGTTAAGCAAACTGTGAGGAAGAGACAGAAATTTAGTTGGGGCTTGATGAGCTCCCTTAAAGCACAAGATGCTATCATGGAACAGAGAGAAGTGGCCTTATTCGACTCGATGACTTTTTTTTGCTCAAATGAGTGTGTTATTATTGGTTTATATATTTTGATTGATTTAGAAATTCATGTAGTATTTATAAATCTAAGTAAAATATACAGATTTTTAAATTTTTTCGGATTAGTATTTACAAATCCGAAGGTTTTCCTTCAGATTTGAGTCTTTGTATTTTTAACAAAAAAATCCAAAAAAATCTATTCAAAAATCCATTATTAAATCAAATTTATTAATAAATCCGTACAATTGAATAACACTTGATTTGATATATAATTTATGAATCATTAAACCAATAACACATTATTTTAATACAGATTTGAAAATCATAAAACTAATAACACTAGATTTAGTTCGGATTTTCAAATCCATTAAAATATAACAACCAATAATCCCACTAAGAATACTACTGAAACAGAAAAAGCTAAGAGCATGTCCGATGGAAAATTTTCTTTTTGAAGTTCTAAACATACATATATGTATGTCTATATGGATAGTAGTATTTAATTGTGGATATTTTAAAGTTACGAAAACCCAACCGAAAGGTTCTGCTTTTAAAAATTTTGGTTAAATTTTCCGTAACTTCAAGATTCCACAATTAAATAATTTTATTTATATATACACACACATCTTGTATATATGTTGTTAGAACTCCCTAATGGGAGTACTCTTAAGATATAAAACGATGTTAAGTACAAAATTACACAAACTACTTTTTGGAACCTACAGAATACTTGCGCATTCGGAACAATAGCAATAGATAACACATTAAAACACACTAACTACCCTCAAATGTGTTTATTTCTGGACCACTATTTCCGACCGTGTCTTAATTCTGCACTGTCGTCTGCATAAACTGTCAAAAGTTAGAATCTAAACTCTTTAAGTGACAAGAATAAGAAAAAGCGTATTTAGACAACCCAAAGTTTGAGACACGTTAAAACTATACACACACACACAAAACTTAAACTACAGACTACACAGAACTCAGGAATTTACTTGCAAAGGATCATGGGGCACCCAAAACAATCGTATCTCCCAAACCCGACCCGCGTTTTCCAAGAGCCGAGATGCTAAGAGAACGCTTCTTCATCTTCTCTTTACCCGACAAGCGTCTTGTGTTCCCATTCTCACACGTGAACAGCGATGCACATAGCTCAAGCGGCTCCACCAGCTGCTTGTTCGCAGCTGTACGAAGAAAAAGGTCTAAGTTCTGTACATATTTGTCATCTTTCGTCATCAGCTTGTGTTTTTTCTCAGACATTACCGCCACCGTATCTCGTGACTCTTCCTCGTTATCCGTCCAGTAACTTTTGTCTTCCATAGCAAGATCATCGTACTCCTCATCTGACTTTGTAGATTCCTCATCAACTGATCCCACCTTTAGAAAACCACCCCAACACTCTTTTAATTTTTTTTTTTTTTTTGGTCAAAGCACTCTTTTAATTTATGAAACAAAAAGACCATATGAAAATACTTTTACGGTTGTACCTCTTCATGGTCTTGCTTGTTATCATCGTCGTCATCGCTAAAATCTGTATCATGCTCATCAGGAGGATCGTCCTCACCTTCTTCATCGCTACCATGCACGGACTGCTCCTCCTTAAGCTGAAGGAAGAAGATTAACATATAAGATACAAGAAAAACAAAATAGAACTTCTATAAATTAATAAATTTTATCAAAATATAAAACAAACCGATAAAATAATAAAATAATATTTTTTTTAGAAAATCCTTGGTAAATATATAGTCTCATTAAAATTAATAATTTATTTATATTACAATATTAATTTATAGAGCTTTTCATGTACCTCTTTGGAAGTTCCTTCAGACATCCTAGGAGAACTGCAGCAAGAAGAGTAATGCCTACTTCCATTTTCCCCCAAGTCAGCTCTAGAATCATAATCTACACTCCCAGCACGGCTCGTGGCTCCATCACTAGGCCAAGCACTAATCCCAAACAAACCAAACTGAAGATTCACCGGTTCAGCTTTCTGCAAGTATCCATAAACCGGATGCACCATTCCATTCCCCTCCATCGTCTCATCAACCTTACCACCAAGAGGCCAAGTCCTTGAGAAAGTTCCATCGGTGTTGAGAAGAGCCATTAGATGCCTAGAAGAGCCTTGTCTTTGAATCAGCTGAAACATTCCTTTGGAACTCAACGAGTTAGCTGTACACTGGTTCCTGTACTCGTCGTCGATCACAGAGACGGTATTCGTGGTGGCATCATAGAGCTGCTCTCCTGCTTCACGCCTACGTAAGCAGGAGAAGACCGTGGCGTGGATGGCAGCCACACTTTTGTCGACGTTGGTGTTGTTTATCTTGGGGACGAGATGTTTGTCAGCTCGTTTACAGAGGTAGTCCTGTATTGTTCTGATGTTGCGTATGTATTTGACGTACTTGTTTTTCTCTGGGTCTAGGGTCATGTACTTGGCTCTGACTGCAAACCGTTCCAAGTGTTTCTCCTCGTTCGAGATGTAAACCATGAAAGGAACAATCGACGGATGCTTCTTCATCAGTCCCATCTGCATGAGGAAGATGGTTATAACTAAACTCTCAAAATAGAAATGTGTCTAGTGTTACATCTTGAAATGTCTTAAATCTCAGTGCACCAGTAAAAGCCCAACATTCGTCGGGGCTGATATAAATAAAGGTCTAAGTGATTGTAAAGTGATTCATTAACATAATAATATACAAACTCTAAACGGATATTTGTCTTTGTTTTCTTCAATTTTTGATTCGTGTTTGTTCACAACATCTAAAGAGTGGGGCTTACCACAAAGTTAAGGCTTAGATGGACACCTTCAACAACCACAGACTCTTTCCTTTCTTCCCAAGCTGTAATGAGCCTATCGAGATTCTCAATCACCATCTCACTTTGAGCTTTGAATCCTTCTACAGCCATCTGCTTGTGACTTAACAAAGCTGCAACAGTGGTAGTGGTGGTTGGTTTGTCATCCTCAACTGTTGATTTTCCATAATTTTTTTTGGCTCTTCTTCTTTTGGCTTTTGATTCTGCGACTGCCACAGGGTCAAGGCACTCTCCCGCGTGGTAAGTTGAAGCCCACAGCAAAGGATCTTGCTTCTCATCAACGAAACTCCTCATCATGTGACGGATTGAGTCGGTCGAGACTACTGTTGTAATCCCCAGCCTGCTGCCCTGTAAACACAAAATGCAACACTGTAAGTAAAAGAGCAAAGCTTCTTATGTTTATTTAAAGCTCATCAGTGGTTGTAATTAAGAATACCAGAAGTGCGGAGAGTGTAGATTTGCCACAGCCACTAGTGCCGCATAGTAGAACAGTCACAGATTCTTTTCTTTCTCGAATCCTGCAGGAAACGATAGGAACTATTTAGATGATTTTCCACCACATATATGTATGTTTCTTGAGTTAAAGGTAAGAAGAGTTACTTGCAGGCCAGGATCAAGTCTGCTCTTTGGTCATGGCCGACGTACTTATATTCAGCGAGAGCGTGACAGACAACGTTAACGAATATTTCTCGTGGAACAACAACGGTTGTGCGCCTTTTATGCATCTCAAAGGGCTTACTTTTACTCTTGTCAACATCATCGGTAGTAGACGAAAAGCTAACCTTTTCTACACCAGCACAAGCTGAAGCAGCATCACACGTCTTGTCAAATACAGATTCTTTCCCGTGCGTGGGAGAAAGTATTAGGGTGCCTTCACTTCTTATTAACTCAAAAACCCTCCGGCTAATCTGACCACAAGCAACAAAAAAAAAAACAGAACTTGAGATTACAAACACCATAAAGCTTGAAACTTTAGTATTTTACTTTTAGACAAAACACAAAAGGGTACCTTTACAAGGTATCAAAGAGAGTCATGAAAAAGACTTTGAGCACACACACACACACACACTAATGAGTGCAACAAGAGAATACAATTAGACTACATGACACAAGTTTGGTAAAATAATAATAATTCTGGAGCTGTGAGTGCATTAACATCAATGAAAGAATAGACATTAGTAATGCCAAACTACGAAATTAAGACAAAAAAAAAACATGCTTTGATCTTTGTCTGAATCTAGACACATCACTATAAGTTTATAACAGAATGCAATTTATATGAAATTAAATCTCAAACCATTACACGACAAAAACAGAATCAGAATCCGAGGAAAGCGATGTTTTGTAGGAAACAAATTAAAAAAAAAAAAAAAGAATCTGTAAGAGAAAGAGAGAGAAGACCTTGAAGGCGTGACGGGCTTTGCAACCCATTAGCTGAAGAGTACTCTGCAAAACCGGACGCGTATACCGGAACGAATCTTTCCAATTCCCGGTTCCGTCTTCTTCCACAATCGCCGTCGTCGTATCAACATCATTGTCGTCGACCACCACTATGTACATCACCTTCGTCGTCTCCGCCATGTTTCCACAACAAAACCAGACTACAACTGATGATAAACCGATAACATGCAGCCTGCAGGAATGCGAATCCTTTTACTTAAAGGGTTAAGAAGCGGAGATCGTGATGAATATATCGACGTTATAAGGCGGAGAAGCAGAAGAAGATGTTGGGGCCATTTTGTGTCAGCTTCGTTCCAGTACAGCCTCCACGAGTCTCTCTTTAAAGGATCCACCTTCCTCTCTCTCTGTGTTTTTCATTACAGAGGATTTAAAGAATGTTTTCTTACTTGGCTTGTTGTTTGGTTCTTTTCTAGCTCGGACCGTATCTATATATTTTCCTTACAAATGTTATTATTAACTTTGTTTTAATCAAATTGCACCCAACTAGATCTCCAATCCGCATCGGGTTCCTACTTTTTATTACAATTCAAGTTCAGTTTAATTTTAAGTTAGATCCCTACTTCAGAATTCACATACCAAGTCAACACGTGTTAGGTAAATCTTTTGATTTTAAATTTGTCATTTTTGGTTTCTCTATGGTTAGAACATTTATTTTAAAATTTTCTATAACCAAGTCTTCAGCCGACCTCGTTTGATCCGGTCTTTGTCAACATTTAATTAGGATCCAATTTTCAGTAGTAAATGTAGTAATATGTTGAAGCAAATAGACAAAAAAAAACTAGTATACTACTAGTAGTTTTACTATAGGTTTTAGAATCTATGGTCTCAGTTTTCCTGTAAAAGAAAAATTCAAATCAAGATTTTCGTGTTCCAACTTACAAAGGTGAATAATCTGTTTTGACAAAATTTATATTACTTATTTTGTTTGAAATGAACGGATCATATGTATGACCCAATTTCTGCAAAACCTTTTTTTGGCAAAATATCAAAAGCATTATCAAAATGGTGGGTTTCTTAAGGATATTTTTCTTCATTCTAAGATCCAGAAAATACTGAAACACTACCTAACCATAGTAGGATGACCACACACAAATATATACGTAAATAAACACAAAATTGATAAGTAACCAGAAATCGTTTTCTGTTTTTATTGTAACTTAAAACAAATTTGTACTGTACAAAATTATTGATTTTGTAAACGAAATTGTAAGACTACCCAAAGAAACTCATCCTATAATTAAATTTATATTTTCACCTATGTTTGCTTTCAATTCATTGTCCAAAACCATTTGATTTCCAAAACCAAAACGAACTTAACTGAATATTCAGTCACATGTATCTTTCATCTAATGAAAAACTTAACGGTAAGTCTTCCTGGGACAATCATTCCTTCCCTGAAATGACGACAGTCACCCTCATCTCCGTCATAAATCACGTGTTCAACCAACGCGTTGCAGCACTATCAAAGGGTGGTTTTAGGAAAACCAACCGGAAATTTTAATGGGCCTTCTTGATCGCATTCAAAGGCCAACATGTGGAGCCAGAAACGATGATCAAGCAGGGGTAACATTGTAATTATCACGTGAGAACAAAGGTAAAGCAGCTGACTGTGTGAAAAGGACAGGAAGAATGGGCCCATATCGGGTCAGAGTACAGACGTTACATCCATGAAGGTGTTACTAACAGCCATCACTGGACCCTGTCAACTATTTTCTTATTTGTTCTTTTTCTTTCCTTTGTAACGGAGCTCCATAGTTTCCTGCAGACCAGGGTTTAATATATTCGTCTCAAACATTGTATAGGTTGGAGGAATCTGAATTCGGTACCTATGATTTGTTGTATTGCCTAATACCACTTTTGATAAAGTATGCGATGGTAATTTCACCGTATTTTAGTATAGATTGTACTTTCGTTCTATAAATCACATAATTCATGCTTTATGCTCCTCATAATGCTCTTCTGAAATAATTCAATATTCATCTCCATAATATATTTGCATTGCTAAAAAGCTTTTTGAATTTTTTTAAAAATAATTAAATAGCTTCATTGGTTTCATTTTATGCGGAAAAGGAACCTATATTCCCACAAAAAGTCTATACAATTATTGTTGTTGCGAATTTTATGTACTGAAGTTCATATAGGAAAATAATTTCTAACTTCTTGAACATCTTTTTTCCTGGAACATAAGTTAAACCAATGGGATTCATCATTCAACCAATAGCAATTGGTTAGTCTTTATGGCCATTGGCCTATATATAACGGGTCTTCGTGGAGACCCACCACTAAGTTACAGGTTCAATAACAAGGAGAAATGCTTTATCTTTTGCATGTTGGAACATAAATATGATTTGCTATTCAATTTCTTGCAAAAGATCTTTTAAAGCGTTAGGTAGTAATTGAGTTCCAATCACTTTGAATACAAGTATACAACATGTCGGTTTGGATTTGTTGTTCTCAGCATTCATTTACGAATGGGAAGGGCCAACTAAGATTATTCTTGATTGTTACAGTAATCATGAGATTAAAGGTTAGCCCTGTGCTTTTAGAGGACGCTACGTTTGCGTCAAGGGATCAAAAACTGAAAATCAAAATAAACACAAATTGGTGGAAAATTAATTAAGCTGACGCTGCGATTACTTTGGTAAATTTTTCCGGTCTGTGACACTGTAAAAATAGCAGCAGTTAGAATGATCTCTGCGATTATTTTTGATAGGCAAAAGCACCGTTGCTGCCGGTGTTACTCTCCCGTTGCGTGAACAAGAAAACAGTTATAAATTTGGCCGCAATCTGACGCATAGTCTTCTAAAAGAACATGGCTGTTCAGATGTAATAAAGTTAACAGATGAAAATATTCAGTGCACGTGTAAGTCTATATTTTATAGATAGTCATGTAGAATGATTCAAATAAGAGTTACTATATATAAACTACAAACACTAGCTGCTTTGTGGACTCTATCTTGATCTTTTCTTTCCACTATGACTAACTTCAACGATCGTTTTTTTTTCTCCGTTGATTTTTTCCTCCTTTACTTGTTCTTTCTAATGTATACTATTATATTTATACAAAGTTGTATGTTTCAATACTCTAGTGCCAAAGAGGCTATCACATCTTGTAGAAAACCAAAGCGTCCAATCCAATGTCTCTCGGTTGATCGTGAGTCCGAATGGTAACGTACAGTCCACGTTTTAATAGTAATAAAATATGTAAAAAAAATTGTTACTATGAAAGATTACTGCGACGAGAGACTCTGAAAGATTGGACGCAGCCATTTACAACATCAGAAAAATATATTTTAGTTCTTTATTTTAATTATTGTAGTGTATTTTAAAATATAAAAAGACTAGTAGGTCTAGAATTGAATCATGTGTTTGTACTCTCTAACAAATTATGAGCTAGATCTTACCTTGTCTGTAAACTTAACTTATTCAATATTTTCGGTGTGATTTACGTACAACTGATAAGCAGCGAAGCAGTTTAACTTTTATGTATGAGAAGAAAGTACCATAATCTTAATAAATAAATAAATATATATATATATATATATTTGATTTGCAATATATATTTGCATGTGATGTGAGTGGGAATAGATTTAGCTAAGCAACCAAATAATAATATAACACCTACCATATCCAATTATACACACGAATCGGAGGTTTGACCCTGGCCTGAAATACATGCTGACCAAATTAATGTGTCTGATTTGACGGCGATGGCTTCTGTTGACTAGACAGACATTCCCAGCGATCCCGAGGAGGTCGATGGTTCGATACCCTCTAAGCTATATTTTTAGGTAGAGCGAAGAGGTTTGATCAGGGGAAAATATGCAATAAATAAATATATTCGTTCAACAAAAAAATAAAGATAAGTAGCCGAAAGTAAACTTCTTCATTTCAGTGTATTTTTTTTCTTCTAAAATACTACTCTTCGGATTTTATAAATAGAAAATATGAAAATATACCGACTCTTAGGGCATCTGCATCAGTGAACTACATGGAAGAGGTTCACAAAGTATTTTTTTTTTTCTGTTTGATTTTTGTTTAAAAAAAAAAATTAATTAATCGGAATAATCACGGGCCGCCACATACCGTGGGACCCGCGCTACAGTGATGATCCGGGTTCAGTGCAGTGACCTCGCAGGAGACAGGTTCACTTCTTTTATTTATTTTAATATTTTTTTTTTGAAAACTGTGTGAACTCCAGTTATAAACTTTCAATACGCTTGCTCTTAATAATAGTTGGGAATATATATATTTAAGAAAAAAAATAGTGATGGATTTTTGTTAGAATTAATTAGACTATTAGTAATGGAATTATAGACTGAAGAACAATTAGTTGGCCTTAATTGATCTCAACTCTCAAGGGCCGGATAATTCATTTCACCACCTTAACTTGAGAAAGTGATAAGACTAACCTAAAGATATGCACTCTTGTTTTTCCTTTTTTTTACTCACATCTTCCTTATATATATCGTATGTGAATGTCGTTTTCATATCCTCTTTTGTCCATATCCATCGGGATGGAAACTTAGTCGAATCGTTTCTAACGCTTGAAAGAGAAGGTTGAAAAGACCAAATCAAAGTATAACCAGTTCTCTTGATTATTTAACTTTCTGAAGTTGTGTAAATTAGTATTGTTTCAGAACGGTCATTTTAAAGTTTTATTTAGAAGTGTTAAACTCTCTTCTATGTCTTTGATCATCTGCTCATTTCGCTTTCCTTTTAACAATTTTTTTCTTTTTTTTTACAGTTGAACTGTCCATTTAATGAAATATCTAAGAATCATAACATGAATCGATTACAAGAATAAGGGGTAAAAGACACAGACACCCTACATAAAGAGATATAGTCATCCTCCTCATCACCGCATCAATTCCATGAAGACAAAGCCATTCCACAAGCTATGCAACAGCATCGAAGGTAACAAGTTCCTTGACCTCGCGAATATCAATCCCAAAACCACTCCAAGGAACACCAACGGCAACATCCTCTGCACATTGAAATGCGCCAACGCAAAAGCAACAGAACTCACCAGAATCGCACACCAAACCGGCATGTACCTAGTCAGAGACGGCAGCAAGAACCCTCTGAACACTATCTCTTCCCAAACCGGTGCACAAACGGATACCACAACCGCATAAAGCGCCATCGCGACAGGGTCTCTTGCCATTATCGACTGCTCCACACTAGAGAGCGAGACAGGACTCGAGGTTGGTGGGAGTGGCAAGAGGTTCAGGTTTAATTGGGAGAGACGGTTAACGAAAGGGAACATGAAACAGCCTATGATGACGTCTAGCTGCCAGTTTCCTTTGAGGGTAAAGCGGAACCAATCACTTGCAAGTGGACGGAACATGGAGAGGCAACGATGGAGGATGGCAATCCCGGCTAGTCCTTCTGTTACATCGGTTATAAGACTGAACAAAGCTTGGCCTCTAAACGTGAGAGAGTCCTTGTGGAAACCTGATATATGAGCCATGAATGGGATCATCCATGATCCTATGAACCAGAAGGCGGCTACCCATAGTAGCATTACCTGAACAAGTTTAAGTTGGGGAACATGAGAGTTAATAGCAAGTTTAACTAAGGAATTAATCTGAGTGAAACTGAAAGCTTTGGTATTTAACTCATTTGTCATCACTAATTGTTTTTCATCTCCTACATGCACCACGGCAACTATAGTACTGTTAGCTCAAACTCAAAAGTTTACTTTCAAAAACTAAACCCAACTAATACAGGCTCAGAGGCAAGATGTAGTCCTATCCAGAGTTTCTAGTCAGGTATAGTAGCCGGCGTTAAAAGGTGCTACTTCTAAGTCATACGCAGACTCAATATCACTCATTCATATACAACTCCATCAAGTAAAGGTTCTAGTAGGAATGCTCTAGTGTAAAAGTGTGAACCCAAAATTGGCAACAAAAAAGAGGCATTAAGGTACCTGAACAATGGTCTCGGCAGTCCATGGTACCTTCCAACGAGTACCAATGCCCTTCAAAACTGCATCTGCAGCCTGAAACCCCAACGAAACAAAAGTTTACTTCAAACCCAATAATAATAATGTTATGAACACAAGACCTTTTTCAGAGTCGCCTTAATTTGCATTATCCCATAAATTTCAATAAAACCAAGGCGTAAGAGTTTCCAAATGATAAGAAATCTCAAACTCCTTTGTTGAGAAAGACTAGTAAACAAAGATCGAGTGGATGATGATGAAACATAAGAGTTTAGTGCGAAAGATGAGATTTTGCTGCAACCCTATTCTCTTGTTCAGTAACTTGAGGCGATGCTTACCTTTTGGAGAGTTGTGTTCCAAGGTTTTTGATCAGTACATGGCTGCTGAACATCTTGATCTGGCTTCTTAACTACTTCCTCCGGCTCTGGATTCTCGGGAGCAGAATCCTCATTTCTGAAGCACTGAATCTTCCATTTCTGCACAATATATCACATCCAAGTTTTGATACAGTGCTACTGTACTCTAAGATTCCAAAATTTCATCATAATTCAAAGCCAATCCGGTAAATTAATTGAAAAGGAAGAAGAAGGAGAAGAGGCGTACGTGCTTGGTGGACTTGGAAGGGGAAGCAGTGAGAGGAGAAACGTGGGTGAGAGCAGGGGAGACTAGAACTCGACGAGGAAGCCTAAACTTGGAGCGCGAGATGGAGAGAGCTGGGCGGTGGCAGAGGAGAGACGAAGAAGAGCATGGTGAGGTCAACATGGGAGAATCTCAGGAGACCCCCTGCTTATTGATTTCGCACAAGTGAGAGGAGCTAATAAGACTTTCTCCTCAGTTTCATCAGAGGAGAGAGAGATAGAAATCCAAATTAGGGTTTGGGAGATTTGGGGATTTCTTCGTGACGAAAGGAGGACGAAACCAATTTTGGGTGTGGTTGAACGCAAACAAAAAGAGAAGGGTCAATTTGGTAATTTTCTTGTTTCGTAGACGGAAAAGAAAAAGCTTAATACTCTCTCTTAGTTAGAGTCTTTCACTCCTTGTTAAGAAGAAAGAGTTTTGAGCTTTTAGACTCATGGAGGATGTTTCTATCTTATTAAAGACGTTTTGACCTTTTAAGCAAATCTTTGCTGCTTTTCTACAAAAGCTGATACATTTCACTCGAGTTTGTATCTTCAGTGCGTACTCTACTTACAGAATCTGTATGTGCTGCGGATCTTCTAGTCTTGATCGGACTCTCCTCTCCTCCAGATGCTTCTTACAAGATGAAGATGAGCATTTTACTCTTCTACTGCCACCAGTACAAACGACAACAAAACTGTATATGTAATCTTTCTCATGTTGTAATGCTTCCCAGTGGTTCTGTATTTTTTTCATGTTTGCTATCGCTTCCGTTTTATAACTCAAGAATGTAGAAGTGTACATAAGAAAGACTTGCAAGAACTTCCATTACTTTCTTGGCTTATAAGCTAATAACTTGTTTTCCTCTCATCATCTAGAAATTTCATATTTTAAAAAAGAAATAAAAGCGGAAAACTGATGATCTTATTTCCAAATGAGATCACCCATGAACTTAAGTGCTGGCACCCCTCTTATCTCTGCATCTAGCAATGGGGACTGGATCACTTTCAACCCTGAAAGTTCTGTATCCTTCTGAATAAGTCCGAGCACACGCGTTTGTTCCTGTAAAAATCAACAAACCATACAACATTAAAGGTTAATATATAATGGCCATGTCTACTGGAACTACCAAAAGCTGATACTGGATTCAAATCAAAAGTTTTGCTTGCACAGAGTTAACTTAAAGTTACCTTTCGTCTCACTGAGCAAAATTTGCAGTCGGATTGGGAATCAGGTAGAAGCTGATTAACAATAAGCCTCTGAACTGGTACATTCTCTTTTCTTAAAGATGCATGTAGCCTCGAAGACTCGTTTATTGCCATCACCTAAAAGAGTAAAGCTAAGTGTATCAGTAACCTTAATGAATCATATGAACAAGTAAGAGAGAATGGTGTTACCGTTGGGATGGTTACAATGACAAACTCAGTAGTGTCCACATCACGGAAAACATTTCGAACTTTCTCCATTCTCTCTTTCAGTTGGTCCAACTCATTGGACTGTTTAAACAAAATTGAATCATTAGAGCTCTAAAAGGTGAACAAGAGGTATTGGTTCAAACTGAATAACCTATATACTTACAGGTCCTTGTTCTTGTATCTCCTTTTTTTTGCCAAAGACAGACGTAAAGGCTGAAGCTGCAGCAGTGATCTTCTTCTTGAGCTGAAATGATCAAATCATTCATTTAGATACAAGTAAAGCTAAAAACATACCAAAACAGAATGCCCAAACCTTTGTTATTTTGCTAATGGATGAATCATAGAAGTCAGGAAGAGAAAGAAGCCGAAGAGTATGTCCCTGCAAGAAAACTATATGAATCAACAGAAGAATCCACCACGTGGAATGTACTTCAAACTTAGAATGTATATATATAAACTAACCGTGGGAGCAGTATCGAAAACTATACGTGTGAACCTACTGTATTCTGGTGACTCCACAAATTGAAGAACCTGTAAATAGATCTCACTATTTATAAAAGATCATCTTTTTCAAAATTAAGAAGGTAACAACATACGTGCCTTGGAAATAGCTGCTATTTCGTCAATACCAGGTGATGCAGCATTGAGCATATCTTCAAGATTCAAGTCTCCTAACTAACCAAAAAAAAATAGAAAACATTATCTTCAAGATAGTTACAGAATACAAATCCTGGAAGATCTTGAATACAAACCTCGCCGGCAAACATTCCTAGCCCCATGCTATCCATCATGTTTTTAACGCTCTTATCACCACCAGCCTGGCTTTTAATCTCTTCCTTCATTCTCTCCGGTGTTATCTGTTTTCAACAAAAACTCAGTAACATATGCTATGTATCAAGGAGTGTGTGTAAGTTCGTTAATGTTAATCACCTCGAGCGCTAGAAGTGGAGAATCAACACCTTGAACAGACTTTAACACTCCTCCCGACAAGTCCTGGATGCCACAAAAACGAAGAGATGAGCTTATAACTAAAGATATTGAGAGCCAAATCAGAAGGTGAGTGAGAGACCTGAGAGAAAGAATCACTCAAGGAGTGAGCAGGATCAGTTGAGACCACGATAGTGGGATGACCATGGCTAGCAAACTTAACCGCGAGAGAAGCAGCACAGCTTGTTTTCCCAACACCTCCCTTACCACCAAGAAGGTAATACTTTCGCTGATTTGCTGATACCATCTCATCAAAACGGGAAGCTCCTCCTTCAGCAAGAGTAGCCAATGATCTCTCTACAGAGTACACGCACAAAAGGGAGAAAGCAAATCTTAATGCCACGGATCAAACTGAAGCAAGGTGAGCCACATAACTAACTATTCACTATGTGATCAAACAGCAATCTATTTACAGATTCCATCACTAATCAGTAGAAGAAAGTTCTCATCTTAAAACTTCACAGAGAATCTAAAAGTCTGAAAATTTAACACATAGATAGAACATTTGTCTCTCAATTAACAAGTGAAGGACAGAGTCAGTAATCAAAGTCTGAAACTTTATCCCTAATCAGATCTGAAACCAGAGGGATTCTACTACGTGAATTCAAAAATGTTTGCTTTAACATATGGGTACCTGGAAAGAGTGTTCCGGAGAGTCTCCCACCGTGAATTTGGGAATCGAGGGAATTGAAACTCAGAGCTGGTCCGACCCGACGGAGAGAAACAGAGCGTGAAACACGATTCAGAAGAAGGGAGGCCGCCATTTAAGAAGAGAAACCGGTGAATGGCAGACTGTTCCGGAGGACGCCGAGAGAGTTAAAAGGCGGAGCAGGCGACTGGAGGAAGGAGGGTTTTAGCGAGGTTTTTAGGATATGATCCTTCACTTTTCAGAAAATTGCAAATTAAACCATTTTAATGTTGTTGACAAAAGAAACCCAGTTTAATGTTTTTTTAAACCCGGATGAACCCGCCGGTCGGACCAGATTTTATCATCAACGGCATTATTGGAAAACTAAACCAGTTACTAGTAATTAGTGTGGTCACATTAGTTGACATATAATGTTCAAAGACCAAATGTGACATTATTTTATCTCAGGACATTTTTGTTAGTAACTATACATTAAGTTGGAGAATAAATTAGAGATAGGGAACTTAATTATATTTTTTTTCTTTTTTTCTTGACTATGTATGTTGATGAAATAATTTAAATTTATTATTATGCTTTTTAGTGAAATCGATTTTAGATACACAGTCGTTCTAAATACTTATATCCTATATATATTAAAAGAGAAGCATTACAACATATTTTGTAGCCACATGTCATCACCACAATCATTCTTAGAATCCTTAGAAAAATATGTTGGTCCATATAAATATATAATAAGCTTTTTATTAAACTAACCATAAATTAATCATAAATGTTCTTCATTGTTTCCTTAAATAAAAATCACGGAATTACCTAATGTGGCTAAAGTATATATGACAATTAATGGTTTTGAATAATAAAGATTTGATAAAAATCAGTCTATTCTCTATAATTTTTAATTCATTTTAAAATAAATTAAACAACCACATTAACTATATAATAAAAATTTAGATTTTTTCGTATATGTTATAGTTTGAATTTAAAAAAACGAATATAAATGACTAAAATTGTTAAAAATCTCACACTGAAATTTTTGTGATCCATGGTTTAAAATTTATGTTATAACAAGATATAAATGATTATGAAATTACATAAGTAGGAAGTCTCATTTAATAAATATTATATATATGCATATTAATATTTTTTAAAAATAAATTATATACCATATAAAATACATAAGTATTTTAATTTCGAATTTAATTTGAAATTTTTTGATAAACATTTTGAACAATTATTGACAACTTAATATTTAGATTTTAAACTTTGTATTGAATGTTTTTAAAATTATAAATTACTAAAACTATTAAACATCCCATAAAGTTTTTATTGTTATCATTGATTTAAAATTTTTGTTATAAAGAAATACAAACGATCAAAAATAATATGAGTATAAAATATTTTTTAACAGATGTCAATATTAAAAATGTACTATATATCTATGTTAATATCATTTAAACTTAATTTTATAACATATAAAATAGAAAACAAGTGTTTGTCTGGATAAATAAAATTTATTTAAGTATTTGTACCAATTTAATTATATACGTAATAGTTACTAAATTTTTAATTATTCAATATATATTATTATTTCATAATATTTAAAAAATATGTAATACTTAAAAATAATTTATAAGTAATATTTATTCCGCGCAAGGCGCGTATCTTAACCTAGTTAACTGTTGTTTTAGAGTTTAATCTTGTTTCATTTTAAGTGTCGCTTTGTGTTTTTAATACATTTAATTGCTATTTTTCTAATTTTATCTTTATTCTCTTAGCTCATTAATTAATATAATCAAATAAATTCATGTATTCATTGTTGACACATGCTATATTAATATTAACAAAAGCTAAGATTATATATATAAATATACGTACTCCTCTACTTTATTTAACAACAATTACGTGCTCCTGTACAAAAACTAAAAAAACATGGATTCTGTTTTTTCATTTAAAAGTTAATGTAGTATGTACAAACTGGTTTCTGTAGTTTATAAGAAAACTCTTTTGCTAAAATCTTGATTGGCTATAGGAAGAATTTTTGTTTCCCTTATTTTTAAGAAATCAATTTTTAAAAATCTTGATTGGATAAAAAGTGGTTTTTCAAAAATCAAAAACTAAAAAGTAGTGTAACATCTAAAAACAATCAACTAATTTAAACTAGTGTAAAATCTAAAAACAATTAACCTCTCCATCTTTCCGCCGTTGTCACATACTGAAAAGGGGTTAACAACCAATTTCCAACTTCTGGTTTCTTGAGAAATCAATGGTGGATTGTTTTTAAAAATCAAAATCCCAAATCTTCTTCTTCATTTCCGGTGGTTGAGAAGATACCTTATGATTGAGTTTCAGTATATTTTAGCCATTTAAAATATATGTTAATTTTTTATTCGTTACATTTGTAAAAAAGTATTTTTAAATAAAAAGTTTGTATTACATTTTATATATGAATTATTGTTATACTGACATGTATATGCTTGATCATGATCATTTTACATCTTATGGCCATCTTACATTCTTTTTTTCTTTCTCAAGAACATGGATTATGACAACATGCATTACATCTTGTTATCTTCACTTCAAGTTCTATGAATTTCAAGTGCATTTCAACTTTTCATGCATTGCATCTTGTCATCTTCACTTCAAGTTCTATGGATTCCAAGTGCATTTCAACTTTTCAAGCTCTTGAGCTTGTCATCTTCACTTTTAAGTTAACAATTAAATGTTGATCTTGACCATTTTCGCTAATATGGATTCTCTGTCACGTTCAAACAATTAATAATTAAATGTTGATCTTGACCATTTTCGCTAATATTGACATTTTCTTATAAATAGGAGTAATGCTTTTTGACAATTAGAAGTAATGATTTTGACAATGTATTCGTGTTAGTAATTTTCGACATATTTTAGTGATATCCCCTATATATTATTTGAAAAGCATTATAACATTTTTTTGTAGCCACATGTCATCACTAGAATGATTCTTAGAATTTTTAGAAATATATTGGTCCATCTAAATATATAATAAGTTTTTTATTAAACTAACCATAAATACACTATTAATGTGCTTCATTATTTTCTTAAATAAAATCACGGAATTTCTTAATATGACTAAAGTATATATGACAATTAATGATTTTGAATAATAAAGATTTGATAAAAAATAAGTGTATCTTATATTATATTTGTTTAATTTTAAACTATAAAAATAAATTAAACAACCATAGTAACCTTATAATAAACATTTAAAAATTCTTTATATGTTATATTTGTGGTCTATGGTTTAAAATTTTTGTTATGACATGATACAAATGATTAAAAAATCATATAAGTTGAAGTATCATTTAATAAGTATTAAAAATAAAAGATATATATATATATATATATATATATATATATATATATATATATATATCATTTTAAATTAAACTTTATGCCATAAAAATATATAAATATCTTAATTTTTAATTTTACTTTGATCAATTTTTTGATAAAAAATTTGAAAATATATTGACAACTTAATTTTAAAAAATATTATAAATTACTTAACCTATTAATCCTACAGTGAAAATTTTGTTATCAGTAATTTTAATTTTTTACTATAACATATACAAATGATAAGAAAAATATATGAGCAAAAAACATTATTTCATAAATATTAATATTAAAATATACTATATATATGTTACTATCATTTAAATTTAATTATATACCATATCAAATAGAAAAAATATTTTTTGGATTAATAAAATTTATTTATATGTTTGCACCAATTTAATTATATAAGTAATAGTTAATGAATTTTTAATTATTCAATATATATTTATTATTTCATAATATGTTAGAAACATATAATATATGAAATAATTTTTATATATAATGTTTGTCCCGCGCAAGGCGCGGGTCTTAATCTAGTTGTAAACTAAAATGGTAAAACTAATATATCCTTAAACTCTAAGTTATATATTAGATGGGTGCGATCATACCATCTCTAATGCACTTGAGCGAGAATAATACTAGGAAGATTGATTTTTCGGGAAGTTTTCTTGTTGTACATCTTTTTATTTTAATTTAACATTTACATCAAAAAAAGTTATGTATTAGATTTGCTTTATTGACCAAAACTTTATCTTTGAATTCTAAAATCGTGTCATCATTTGACTAGACAGCATATTAGTGTACAAAAACTTTACATTACACTAAAGAACCCTACTAAGTATGGCCTGTAAAATGCCTAACATTCGGTATTCTAACCTTCTAAAATGATTATATTTATATAGTTTCATAAATCCAGAGATGCATAAGATAGATAAGATACATCTCGATTCATATCCATTGTTTTGTTATTTTGTAAATCTTATCGTTTTTATTTTCAAACTTTTTCGACAATGTTACATAAAAACATAAATTTTGGAATAATGATTAACGAACAAAGGGTGAGTAAAGGCAACACGTATCTTCGATAATATAATACCATATAAATACTTGTACTTTAAGAAGAGAAAATGATGTTTAGTTCAAAGAAAACGGCGGTGGTGTAAGCAAGAGAATTCGATGGAACATTCAGCGCAAACCAATGAGAAACTTTCGGCTTTGGTCTTTGACAAATTGACATGCTATCCAAAATCCATTTTTCATAGTATAATAACCGTATGGATTATCTCAAATCAAATCAATATAAAATACATATATGATAATGCACCTATAGTAACAAATTGTGATGTTCCAACTTATCAAAACTACTAAAAGAAGAAAACAAGACTTAGCTACAATGGTCTTCACCTCTTTTGATGATGAATATTAGGATTGGACATAAACTAAATAGTAAACCCCATAGCAAACTAAAGTGAACTTTTAAAAGATGATATTCAAGCAAGCAAAACTAAATCAGAGTAAAATATATGAAAGAGATATAAACTACATAAGCCAAATTCATATACTGACATAATCTTTTTGATAAATTCAACTCAAAATGATCTAAACGACAGTTAAGTTATTTGATATAGACTTCGTTTGGATTTTATAATGAGAATTTGTACTCCCTACACACCACTTTTCCTCTATTTGCACTCCATACCCTATATCCCTCTAATTTTCTTCCCCCAACATTACCATTTTCCCCCCCATTCAATGATATCCTACATTTGTTAGTATATTTAGCTAATTTACTCTTTTATAATTTATGTTCAACCCGAGTATGAATTGAATGTGATTTCTACAGAGATATAGTCTTTTGGCATTGATTTCATAAGTTTTTTAGAGGATAGACAATCTGATTTTCAAACTTATTATTTCGGATTTTGAAACAAAAGCACAGACGAATATATATATAGTAGGATTATAACTATATACTTTTATTTTACCAAAAAAAAAGTATATACTTTTATATACACAAATATGCGCGTGGAATTTTTAGAAAATCAAAAGAACAAAGTTAATAACATGACAAAGTCACAAGATACCGAGGATGGAAATAAATGAGACCGTCTTTTTGGGGTGACTTTAGTATCGGAGATTGACTTTTGATGGTGCCTTGGATATCTTCTAGTATTGTTTTATTTATTTACATTTCCCAGTCTTGGTTAGATGTTAATACGATGCCTTGGATATCTAATGCATAGTTTCTAAACAAAATACACATTTTATTGTATAAAGCACAATATGCGCAATACAAAATCGTATTATTCTTGAAAGAAACACTTTTGTAATGACATATGTACTCGACATAAGGTATAAACAAATTTAATAATTTTTTTTCACATGAGTCTTCAATTTTTATAAAGTTATATCTGCTCTC
The DNA here is from genome assembly GCF_000309985.2 of Brassica rapa. NCBI lineage: Eukaryota > Viridiplantae > Streptophyta > Magnoliopsida > Brassicales > Brassicaceae > Brassica > Brassica rapa. The sequence goes on from NC_024796.2 coordinate 4,888,466, forward strand.
TTAATTTCTTTAAGAGCGAACATATATATCATATCCCCTGTATTCTAAATGAAAAGATTCCTCAAGATTTACTCATTAAGCAACTTATTATAATACAAAATATGTCAATATTAGATATTTTGTTTCACTGAATATGATTTTCTCTCGAACGTCCTTCATAAAAAATATGATTTTCGCCATGAGATTTGTGTGTTTCTGTAAAAAAAAAAAATTATGATGGTTGACACCCTGTAATAGACACTACAAATTCAATATTCTCCACCTACTGAATGGGTTCTAATTAATGGCTGTGAAGGTTTTTGCTTTATATTTGTCCCCTCCTTTTCTCCTATCCTCAACTCATTTCTCCTCTCTTTTCAACCATACTTAATGCACTTCCTTATCAGTTTCCTCTATAGTATAAAGAGACTACGCTCCCATAAATCTATGCACACACGACACACCCCCGCGCCTATTACATACCTCACACAGTCACACCGATAGCATCTAAGTAGTTTAGCCGTGTATTAGGAGAATGACTTTGACAAACACAAGAACTTATTACATTATTAGTTTTTTGGACGATTTACATTATTAGTTAACTTTCATAAAATACCAACTAATGTCACTAAGTAGAATCCTTCCTGTGTTCAAAATGTATTTTGGGTACATTGATAGAAAAGAGTTATATCATACATGAATCATTTAAATTAGAACGCGATAATTTATAATATAATAAGAGATACCTTCCAAATTTTCTATTTTACATAAACTATCTAGTTTATCTTTGGATTTGAAATTTTGGTTTTACATAAATTTATGTAATATTTTTTTTTCCTCTATAGCAGTGGTTAGAAGTTGGTGAACCAACATTCTATGACTGTATATTAAATTCCATTGAGAAGAGTTATTACTTGTGAGACGAAGAGAAAATCCAAAACAATGTGTAATTCTTAATCATAAAATACACTTGATGATGATACGATCATGAATCGTGACAATCAACTGTTTAGGCATTACTACTGAACTGTAATTTAGAAAATTTTGCAAGTGAAGGCCGTAATTATGGAATGTATGACTTATATTTTGAAAATATCAACTTCTGAAATTGCTTGAAAGTTGAAACAAACTAAATAAGTAGCTAATTTTTTTTAAGTAGATAGTTTTAATAAACATAAGAAGTAAATAAATAAGTAAAACCTAGCCAAGTCAACATGAATTTCTTTAAATCAATTTTTTAAAATATGTATAAGCCTATAAGGCATGCATGCATTGATAAATTTCCAGCAACTCCAACGGCTTAAATCTTACAAGTTTCAATCTATTTTTGTTTTCTTCTTTTTTGGACATATAACATTTAATGAGCGCTAACTATAATACAAAGTCATTTTCTTGTGAGAACAAAGCATTCATGGAATGAAATTGTGTTGGAACTCTTTTTCTTAGGAAGAAAATATTGAAGAAAAGATCGTCTAACTGAAAATTCATATCTTAGCCTTGTTATTTTGAAAAATGTTTTTGAGCGAGTCATATAACTAAAAGCCAAAGATGATGATATTTCCTTATAGTATGTTGCCAAACATCATCAATTAAACTTTGGAAACGCTAATAAATTATCAAAATATGATGCCGTAATTCTAAGATATGATGTCAACTATTTACCAAAACAATGTCCCATACTGAAATGATTACAACAAAGCTAGTGGATGTAATCAAAATCAAAATCAAAATCAAAACCAAATTGAAATGTACTACTACTAGCTTGTTTAGCAACAACAATTTTTAATTTGAGAAAACAAAAGTAAAAGTCGCCGATCTCTAAAAAGAATACTAAAAAAACATAAAAATCAAAGGTCAAATTTAACTTTGGTATAATCCCAAAGTTCTCATGATGAAAGATATTGACCAAAGTACCCTTCACCCATCATTCATCTAAAAAAGGTCAAAAACTTCCTCACCCTCTCTCTCTCTCTCCCTCCCCGCAGACAAAGAAAGCTTTGCAATTTGCAAACTCATTCATTATTATTTGTACCCATCTTCTCTTAACCAAAAAAAAATGTCTACAGAAGCTAAGAGGTGAAGATATCTTCTCCATCCGGACATCAGACAAGCCCCCAAGTTTTGTTCTTTGTGTTTTGTTCCTGTCTGAAGAAGAAATGGGAAGCAAATGGCGAAAAGCAAAGATAGCTTTAGGTGTAAATCTGTGCCTCTACGTTCCCAAAACGCTCGAAGAAGAGTCAAGAAGATCAAACGACGCCGTTTCGCTTTCTCCGGTAACGGTTCCAAGGCCCACGACGCCGGTTCCTTCCTCCTCTGGTCTACGATTGCCTCGGTCCTTTAGCAAATCCTCATCAAAGGTTTGTTTTTTATACCCTTAAAGATTCAAAGTTTCGTTTTTTTTAAATCTCGTGTGTTGATAATCTATGCGTTTGATTCCATTTCATCTCTAAAGGTTGAATTTTTCCGGTCAAATTTGTTTGCTAATTTCGAAATTGTTTTAGCAAAAAAAAAGTTGTGAAATTTCGTTTCGGGTCACCGTTGGATCGACGGGGAGGCAGCGAATCCAAGGGCTAATCTTTCTTGGAACCACCAAATTAATTTAATTTACCTTTTAATTGTTATTTTTATCTATTTTTTAACTTTATTAATTTGTTTAATCTTCAACTACTTCTTTTTTTCTAAAAAGTGTTTGGATCTTCACACACAAGTGATCTTTTTGACTAAACAAAAACTCGTTTATTTTTTTTTCAAGGGAATAAAATTATGAAAAGAAGCTTAAAATGGAGAATGTTTCATATAATTAGATGTGGGTTTTCAACTTCTCTCACCATCAACTTTTTCTGCCAATAGATCTTGTGTTAGAGATTCATAAACTTTCAAAGTATTGACCTTTTTGAAAACTATTGGTGAAAGAAAAATCTTTTTTTTTTAATGTCAAATAATAATAATGCCTTGGGGCTAATGAGGATCAGTAGATGAAAATGTAGACTGATTAGTGAAGACTAGGATGGGTGAAGGTCTCTCCTTCAAACCAACTTTATCTTATAATTCGAACCACTATATACTCATCAAGATTTTGACAATACGTAACTGCTCTAAGATAGTAAGATTGGGTTCTGTCTTTGTCCCTGGTTTATAGTGCCTCTTGTTCTGTCTTTCTCCATTATTTATTGATAAAAATGAGCAATTTGCTGTGATGTAATTATCAACTCTCCCAAATGGAGCCACTATGGGGTATAAAGTTTTTGGTGAATAGTCAAGTGCACTTCTAAGGACCAATCTTTTTTTTTTTGCATTCAACTTTTCAATTATTGTTGAAAGATACCCTTCTTAGTGCTCTAAATCTACTGCTATTACTCTGATATTATCCTTACTATAAACTAAACTGTAAATTTTAACCTTTAAATTAGATAACTAGAGACATAAGCATCTGGTTTGAAGTTCACATTTTCTTTTAACTTTGCTTTTGCATTATTGTTATTTCAACTTTGATCTTTATGGGTTGAATTTGCCTAAAAAGCTTTTAATTACTGATTTGGTTAATACTGTTCCTTAACTTTATAAAGCTGTGTCCCTTGTCTTTTCCTCTCTTTTGTCTATTGTTCTTTTAATTGTTTGACCTCTTAGATTCCATATTCTAACAAAGAAACCATTTTTTTTCTTGGTCCAATCTTATTAAACGGTCAAACTACTAAACCTATAATGGTTAAACTCAAACACAAGTCTCTTTGACCTTTTTCTTAGATTATGGTAAATGGAAAGATTCCATTTTGCTCTTCTTTTTATGCATCATTCAACAATAATAGAGCCTCATAGTAACAGAAACAAATGTGTCAGAAAGACTATGACATGACTCACTCATGTCAGTGTTTCATTAGATTCTTTGTAATTACAACAATGACCCTTCTCACTCTGTATCACTTTAACTAAGAATCTTTATCCATATATCTGCAGAAAACGTGTGCAATATGTTTAACGGCGATGAAAGCTGGACAAGGCCACGCCATCTTCACAGCGGAGTGCTCACACTCGTTTCATTTCCACTGCATCACCACCAACGTCAAACACGGCAACCAGATATGTCCTGTCTGCCGCGCCAAATGGAACGAGGTCCCTCTTCAGAGCCCTAACGCTAAGTCCAAGTCCCCTGTAAAACCCATAATTAGACCAAGAGATGATGCTTGGATGACACTACCACCGCGCAGGTCTGCTCAAAACCAACCTTCTCCACGTCCAAGACCCGTATCATCGATCTTCAACACCGAGCCAGCTGTTTTCAACGACGACGAGGCTCTGGAACATCAAAAGATACAAAACCGTACTGCTGAAACCGAGACTGGTGTTACAGGGAAGTTAGAAGTTAAAACGTATACAGAAGTCTCAGAAGTGTTGAGATCGGTTTCGTTTAAAGACTTCGCTGTACTCATCAACCTAAAAGCTCCTTCCGCTGCAAAGTCCTCCTCACGCGCGCCCGTTGATCTAGTGACGGTTCTTGACGTGAGCGGAAGCATGGCGGGAACAAAGCTAGCTTTGCTGAAACGAGCGATGGGGTTCGTGATACAGAACCTCGGCCCGTTCGACCGTCTCTCGGTTATCTCCTTCTCCTCAACATCGCGCCGCAGCTTCCCTCTCCGTCTAATGAACGAGACCGGTAAGCAAGAGGCCCTGCAGGCGGTTAACTCTTTAGTCTCTAACGGAGGGACTAACATAGCCGAAGGGTTGAAGAAAGGCGCCAAGGTTCTGATCGACCGTAGATTCAAGAACTCGGTGTCTAGCATTGTTCTCTTATCAGACGGTCAAGATACATACACCATGAGTACTAGTCCCAACGGTAAAGGGGCTGATTACAAAACGCTTCTTCCTAAGGAAGTAAACCGGATCCCGGTTCACGCGTTTGGGTTTGGCGCTGACCATGACGCTTCTTTGATGCATTCCATTGCTGAGAACTCTGGAGGGACGTTTTCTTTTATAGAGTCTGAGACTGTTATACAAGACGCATTTGCGCAGTGCATTGGTGGACTTCTCAGCGTGGTGGTGCAAGAGCTGAGGGTTGAGATTGAGTGTGTTCATCCTGTGTTGAGGATTGGTTCGGTTAAAGCTGGAAGCTACCGGTTTGATTCGAGTACGGGGACTATAGGAGTTGGTGATCTCTACGCTGAGGAAGAGAGGAACTTCTTGGTGAATCTTGATGTTCCTGTTGTCAACGGCGTCGTTTCGGATCCTATGTCGTTGCTTAAGGTTAGATGTGTTTATAGAGATCCGGTGACGAAAGAGACTGTTGATTTGAGTGATGCTAGTGAAGTGAAGATTCTCAGACCGGTTGTGATGTCGGAAGGGAGTGCTGTTGTCTCGGTTGAAGTTGATAGACAGAGAATAAGGTTACGTGCGGCGGAAGCAATCTCTGAAGCTAGGGTTTTAGCTGAGAGAGGTGATTTAACTGAAGCTGTTTCGGTTCTTGAGACTTGTCGTGGGGTTTTGTCGGAGTCTGTGTCGGGGAAAGCAGGAGATCCGTTGTGTGTGTCTTTGTGTGCTGAGCTGAAGGAGACGCAGGAGAGAATGGCGAGCAGACAAGTGTACGAGACTTCGGGTAGGGCTTACGTGCTCGCTGGTCTGAGCTCGCACTCGTGGCAGAGAGCCACGGCGAGAGGTGACATGAGTGATACCACGACAATGAGTTACCAGACGCGGTCGATGGTGGATATGGTGAATCTTTCTCAGACCATGAACTTTGGTTCCCCTTTGGCTAGTTCTAAGGCGAACTCGAGTTCGAATCCGAATCCACCGGCTAGGAGGAAACTTCGGCAGGCTCTTACTTTTCCAGCGAGGCCAAGAGCTAGGTGATTGCTTGTGGGAAGGGGTTTGAACATTGTGGTTTTTTTTTTGCTTAGTATGATTTTTATTTTGCAATTGGGAGGGGTAGTTTATGTTTAATTTCTCAATTTTGGGGGTATAAGTTGAATGATTAGCTTTCTTGTGGGGGTTGAAACAAAGAACAAGAAAATGGGACAAATGTGGCTTAGGTATATATAATGGCCTTTTTTTAGCAAGAGTGGCTTTATTATTGGTTTCCTAATTATAAAATAATTATAATTTTGTTAATTTGTTTCCTTAATGTGTTTGGAGAGCGTGTGGTTGTGAATCTTGTGATTGTGGAGAAAATGTTCTCCCATAAATATTCTAAAAATTAAATACATAAAACTCCAAAAGTATTCCCATTATAAAAAAAAAAAAACTTAGTATAGCTGAATTTTCTAGTATTCCATTTGGGTGTTCTTGATAACAAAATTTGACAGACTAATGGATTTTAACAGATAATTGATGGTAAAATTTGTAGTAGCTATTAGCTAAGATAATAAATTAAAATTATGGGAAAAAACCAAAACAAAAAACATATCGTGCACAACTGCCATTTTATATGCTTAATGGCTGGGAAAATATCAGGTGAAATAATAGATAAGTTATTTAGCAGATTTTTGAAGAAAATAGATAGTCATGTGTTTATAGAGAAATGTTGATGATAAACCTATTATAAACCCTCTTTTTTTTTGAACAAAAAAAAAAACTATTATAAATCTATTAACATAAGTTTCTGGTATGCTACAAATCCAAGCCGAAATAGGCCTGCATATTTTACTTGAACATCCATCGGGCTTGTTAGCCCATTGATAAAATGAATCCATATTAATGGGACAACTATGGATGATTTGTCGCGTAGTTTGATTTGGACATACACATCAAGTCGTTAGTCGACATTCATATACGCGCAAACAACGCTAAAGGAGGGGCATGATGCAAGTTGCAACGCCAACGACTATACAGTTATTTGCACTAATGTGATATGTCACTACCAGGCCTGATCAGTACTATCTATATTGTTTTCAGTGCATATCATAAAAGATGGCTTGGAATTTAAAAACCGAAGACAGTCGACAGACAACTTGCTCACGTGCTTGAAGCCTTTGTTATTGGATCTCAAGATCTAACTCCAAAATTCTCACAATAAAGTCAAAGTACTTATATTTATAAAGTCAAATAGTTATTAATAGCATTTGCTGGTTAAATCAATTAAAGAATTGTGTGTCAGTTGAATTTTATAACTTTTACATCCACCAAAGTCCGCTCTGTTAGAGGATGGTTGTTAATTTGTTATATAGTGAAATAAAGCGGATCAAGCGAATCAAATAAAACAAAAACGGACTAAGTGGTCTAAATATTTATATTATTATATTTTATTTTATTAAGATTATATTTTTATATTTTAACATATTTTTAATAATATATCTTTAATAAATAAATAAAATTGATAGAAAATAGATCAGTTAATGTACCACATATACAAATGAGTATTTTTGTTTGAGCAGTTATTAATATTTATAAGAAAAGGATAAAGATAGTATTCACATATGAAGAACATTTCAAATTTTCTGCATATATCGGTAGATAGTGATTCCTCATTATTTTTGTCACATTGTAATTTTTTGTGAATTTTATTCTAGTTTTTCTTTCATTATTTCTTTTTGTATACCTATAAAACATATTAAATCATAGGACGATATATATTGTTAGCGTTTCATGGAATGATTTCTGACTATGGTCTGACTGGTTCAAACGCAGCGGTTACGGTTGCGGTTGTGGGAGTTTGTGGATGTGGGCGGTTGCGGTTTTAAGAGATTTGTAAGACTGGTACTGCGGTTAAAAATTGGTGCGTTTGTAGATGACTTATGATTGGCTAACTACCAAATACGGTAACAGTCAAATAATAAATTAATAATATTTACATTTAATATAATTATAAAAATATCAAAAATCATAAAATTATAATAAATATAAAATTTATATTTAAAAAGTTATAATTTAAGTTTTTTTAAAATTTATTGAAATTGTTTTTATTATAAAATTTTATAATTTAATTAAAATATAATAGATATATTTTAATATTTTCATAATTTCAATTTTAAATTTTTTTATTAAATTTTTTTATTTTTATATATATTATTTTAAAAAAAAAAAAAATTTATCCTCCCGCAACCGTCCGCAACCTCAAACGCTAGCTGGAGCAAGCTTTTGAATTTATGAGATTCGGAGCAGTTTGAAGCGGTTTAGAACGATTTGAGTGATTGTTGCAAACCGCCGACAACCGCTACCAACCGCAAAAGCTGCGTTTGCGGGTGGATTGCGGTTGGTAGCGGAAAAACCAGTAGTCCCCTTAATCATGCACACATTAGCAATATATATAAGGATATTCTCTTCCATACTAATGTTCTTATCCTCCGAATATAATTTAACATCGAGTAGGAACAACACAAAATTGGGCTGGAGAGACTATATACTCATAAATTTTGATTGTGATCATGTTGGAGATAACCCTCATTATAATATATCCTCTCTTTTTTAAAGGGTGTTGGTCGTAATAGTTTGATTATATTAATATATGTTCATTAGATGACACGACCATATATGTCCAGTGACAAACATATTAGGCTTAGAAAAATCAACAAATATATGGAAACTAGCCTAATTTGATGTAATCTTACACATGAAAATTCTAGACAAAATGCGAAATAAAATTGGTTTGATCAATGATCATGAGTTTAATATTTAGCTTACAGTTTGATATTTATAGTCATATCTTAGATCAATCAATTATTGGATCGTTAGTCTTAGATTTGACTGTATTTAGATGGCGACATCCTAAGCAGCACACAAGAGTTTTTAATTTTGAGAAAAGAGTTTAGTCACACGAGTTTATGTACGTTTCAAATTGACATTTTAGTATTTTTGCATTTATTGTGTTTTGTAATAATATGTTAAATACAAGTTGCATCACCAAAAAAGAGCATAATGATGTATATCACTTCTCTAATTTGTATATTCCAGTATCTTGTTTGGATCTATTTTCAGGCTCGGCTGCATGAAACCTTAAAACAGGACATTCTTGATCGTTGCATGTTTGCTGAGCCTGAGCTCATAAACAGCCTATGCGAACGTCGTATTTGTTTAATTCAATAAAACACTTTCCTAGTAATTAAAATTTCAAACACATGAAACGAAATCATTCAAAACAAACAAATTATTACTTATTAGATTCACGAAAAATGAACCAAAATCCAAAAGTTTGGTTAAGTTGTAATAAGTAATTGCACTATACAATTTGTGTCTTCGTGACTATGTGTCGGTCCATATATATTAGGTATAATGGAACAAGGAAGCTGCTTGGTCTCAAAAACAGGGTTGGTTTCTGATAAGTCAAATTAGAACTCCTTAGCAAAACTGTATATAATTATAAAATTTTCTATAACCGGAGAGACCGGCCATCAACTCCAAACTTGTTTTACTAGCGGCCTAAATGCTAAGTTTGGTGAAGTTAATTACACTATACAATTAGTGTCTTCATCACTATGTGTCGGTCCACATATATTAGGTACAATAGAACAACGAAGCTGCTTGGTCGTCAAAAATGGTTGGTTTCCAATAAGTCAAACTACAACTCCTTAAGAAAAAAAATATAATTACAAAATTTTCTATATCCGCAGAGATCGACCATCATGATTCAGCTTTAGTTAGAATTTTACCTTTTTGCTAGCTAGTCTCCAAACTTGATTCACTAGGGGCCTAATATTTACCCTTTCCACACAAACGTATATATAAATAAGCATATCGTTCAACTAAGTGCTTGTAATATGGCTGTTTTTTTTTTTGAAACAACTTGTAATATGGCTGTTTTATCTCTCTCTTTTTGGTTAAAACAGTTTGGTCTTCTTGATCGTTGATATATAAGATCATAGTCACATCTTGAAAACGCATTGTCTTTCTTGATTCATATCTGACAGCGAATTCACATGAGTAACTAAATGTCCTCGAAATTGTTTATGCTACGTATCAATAGCAGCTTAAGAAAATGAAATCACATGTATTGCATAATGAAATGTATCTGAGATGAATATTATGTACATGGTATAAGCTAGAAAATCTGATGTGAATGTTGATCAATGTGAGGAACACTACTGGGAACTTCTACTTGCACCAAAAAATAGATTATAACTTTATAACTAATTTGTCACGAACATATCGCGTATATATGTCATATGTGTATATTATTGTACATTAAATGAATCAGAAGAAGCTATCGACGTCAAAAAAAGGTAGCAATCATGTTCACCGTAGTGTATTTTGGATTTAGTTATTGGGATAGTTATATTCTTAATTAAAGTCACACATGCGTCACTAACCACAAAACTCGTAATCTAAGTAACAAATAGCTATACTAATCATAACGTTAATTACCATGATATTATTTATCCAGGAGAAAAGATATATACTACTATGCATAAAAAGTCTTGTTTCTTCTTACTATTTAATATATATGTATAATTTTTTGGTCAAACATATATGTATAGGTTGAAAATGGAGCTTTTCTGGTAAAATTATGTTTGGCTAAAGTCCATTAAAAGTAGAATATTAAGATAACAGAGAGACTATAATATAAGCAAAAGGTACGAAATTGCTGCCAAGTTCAACTACGTATCTACATGAAAAGTCAAACCGTCGCTTGTCCGGAACATTTTGTATAAAATGTTATAATACTCTAAAACTTTCAATAACTCGTTCTCGACTCAAATCTTTCTTTCTTTCTTTCGATTCTTGTTCTCTTTTCACTTCAGGTTTGTATTATTCAAGGAGAATCTGTAATATAATATAAGATATCTTGTGGATCGATTGTTGAAGAAGAAAAGGTTTGATTCCCACAATAAGATCGATCATGTACACAAAGGTAATATACTTTACTATCTCCTTCTCGATTAAGCTGCACAAATCTTTGAAGTATAGTACCAATAAATAGAATGCATTAAATTTTATTTTGTTTTCACACCTAGTACATAGCATATGGAAGTGTTAAATGCAAATGTATCCCTTTTATACGCCAATGAACCCGGCTTTCCCCTCCCAATTATTCCTTTCAAAACACTATTTTCTAAAATAAAATATAACAATTGATGAATACGTTGCAAAATCTAACGGTATCGCTAATTGTTTTTAATACATTCAACCAATAAAATAAAACCGTTAATTTTTTTATTAACACTTTATTCAAAATCCACGTTTGTCCCATGTGATATCCCTCCTTATGTAGTAAACGTTTGTCCCATGTGATCTCCTCCTTATCTAATGCTTCTTCACCCACAAATCTCACTTTATACATATTGTGTTTGTTTCTTGTTCATACTATATATACATTGCTATAAAAAGCTCACAGAGAAAGTTAAAAACACACCAGCCTCTACGTTCTTATATGTCTCTCTTGTTTTCTTCATAATAATAAGGTTTCGGATTCTGAGAAAATGGGTTTCATCCGGCCACCGGCGGTGAGAAGCGGCGGGGATTATATAGAGAGCATTTTCGGAGAATACTCCGCCGGTAAACCAAAGCCTGGCCGGAAACTCAACTTCGTGACGGCGCTTACGTTTCTTCAGTTCGCATTTGCCGTCTACGCCACCGTGCTTCTTTACTACATGAGTCCTTCCATTGACTTACGGACCAAACCGGACTTCACTTGGGCCACTAAATGGGCCCATAACATGCGTAGCTACATTGTCACCCCTCACGTCGTCAGCCATTTCCAAGACTCTAACATTCCGGCGACGTTATCTCCGGCGGAGGTCTGCGAGTACGAGAAGATAGATTTCTCGCAGAAGAAATCAAACGACGAGAAGATGATCAAGATGAAAAGGGAGCTATACGACGACGTTTTGTCGTTCCAGAAGAAGAACCTTGGTTCCGAGAGTCTAGACGAGCTGATGAAGATGAAGTCTAAATGGGCCTTAAACGGGCCTAACAAGCCCAAAGTAACAGTGATACTAAACCACTTCAAAAGAAAAACGCTTTGCGCGCAGCTCGATTCCCTCCTCCACCAAACGCTGCCGTTTCACCATGTCTGGGTCCTTGCCTTCGGGAGCCCCAACGAAGCTTCTCTCCGGCGAATCGCCGGAAGCTACAACGACTCTCGGATCAGCTTCATCAGCTCCAACTACGACTTCAAATACTACGGAAGGTTCCAGATCGCGCTGCAAACGGAAGCCGATCTGGTCTACATCCTCGACGACGATATGATCCCCGGGAAGAAGATGCTTCAGATGCTCGCGCACGTCGCGGGGACGGAGAAGTACGAGAACTCGGTCCTGGGAAGCATCGGGAGGATTCTTCCGTTCCGGCAGAAGGATTTCACGTTTCCGAGCTATAGGAAGTTCCGATCGAAGGAGGCGGGGCTTTACTTGCCTGATCCGGCGTATGACATCACTCTAGATCGGATCCTACAGGTTGATTTTTTGTCGAGCTCGTGGTTCTTATCGGCTGAGCTTGTTAAAGCGTTGTTCATCGAAAAGCCATTCACATTCGCTACTGGCGAAGATCTTCACCTGAGGTTAGTTTTGCAGGCATGCCGGTTCGGTTCGTTTGGTAGTTCGGTTTGGGTGGTTTTCAATTAGTTCGGTTCATCTAAAATTGTGGCGAGTTAAACCGAAAACGAATTCGGTTTGGTATTTGATTAGTTCTGTTTGTGAAAACATTGCCGAATTTAACTCAAGTTTTTGGTTATATTTTTTATTTAAATTGATTAATAACTTGTTTAATACGGTTTAAAATTTTGGTTAATACAGTTTCTTTAGGTTGAACTCTTGATTAATTTAGTTAAGAGCAATTCTCTCAAATACCATTTTTTAAGTTTTTGTCACAAAAATAGTTATTAAGAAAAAAATGACCAATAGACTATTTTGAAGATTTTAATTTTAATTTTTTATTTTTTAAAATTTGAAACCTTATCCCCAAAACTCCACCCCCTTAACTCTAAGCACTTAAGTATAGATTAGTTAACATTTTTACTTTTAAATAAAACTTATTTTTGTCATTCTTTTCATTGAGTGCTATTTTTGTAACAAAAATTTAAAAATGGCTATCCTAGAAAATTTCTCTTTAGTAAGAGGTTAATTCGGGGTTCGAAATTTGTTAAAACTAGTATGGTTTGGTTTAAATTTTTCTCTTAAAAAAAAGTAACCAAAGCAATAACTGAAAAAAAAAATGAAATTGTCGAACTGAATCGAACTCTAAACTAAACCGAAATTTTAATTTCCTGGTTTGGTTCAAATCCGCAGACCTTGACTATTGGCCATGGGATGATGTTCTTAGCGAGAGCTATTCACGTGTATTGTTTCTGATAAAAGTTTTAAAAGGAAACTTGTTTCTCAAGTAATGGTTAGGGTTTGTTTTTGTGTGTTTTGTAGCTATCAGCTTCAGAAGTACAGAAACGCAGCTTCTTTTGTTCTTCCTGTGGATCAAAATGACAAGGAGACATGGGGAGATAGTGAACATAGGCTCGCTTATGTGTCCGAGACCACAGTGATATTCAAAAACATCGTAGAAGTGAGAGACAACCAATGGTGGAAAGCGCTTTCAACGGGTTACATAACTCAATGGGCTGCAATGTATCCGCAAAAGATCGACGCTCTCTTTTACGCGCATTCGATCGATGAGGTCAAAGCACTTGGCCCATTGCTTGAAAAGTTCAGAACAACTGTTGGTAAAAAGGCTTACATCGTGGTGTCCGGTGGGAAGTTCTGTCCGTGCGAGGATGCTGCCTCGGCTTTGAACTGGCCTAAGGTGGTTTGCAGTGAGAGGAGGTTCAAGATTTTTGATTTGGAAGTTGGAGCTATCTTGGGTGTGTCGAACTCAGAGGTACCTGTGTTGCAAGCTGTGTATTCGAGCATGAAAGGGCTTATCAAGATCCATAACCCTAGCGTGGTGATCACTGTAGCTGATGCTGATCCTAATGTGAAGAAAGCTTTGAAAATGGCTACTGAAACAAACGTTAATGGTACTGCATTGGTTCTTCTCCCGAGAGCTTCTATCTCCAAGGTTCTGTGGATGGCTGATTTAAGATCAACAGCATTGCCAAGTAAGAATCTTTACCCTCTTGGTTTTGCTTTTGGTGTTGGGCATTAGGGGACAAGGTCTGTCCAATAATCTAAAATAAGGTATTGACTTAAATCAAATTTGAGGAAAATAAGAGTTTAAAAGTATTGACTTCACACAGAATCTTGTTTTTTTCGCTAAAACCACAAAAGTTTTTCGCCAAAACCGTAAAACAAGATTCCTCTCAAATCCACATATAATTTTTCTTCACTAAAACCACAAAATTAAATTTTCTTGTCGGTCATCAAACTAAGTTTTTCACCAAAATCAGAAATTAAAGTTTTTTCCAAAATGATTTTCTCCGCCAAAATCACATAACAAAATTTCCACAAAACGGTAAAAAAAAAAAAAAATTCCATAAAATTTTGTTTTCCGTAATAACCACAAAAAAAGAGTTTTCCGTCAAAATCCAATTAACTATAGCATATTTGTATTGTATCACATTTGCTTCTGTATTTTAGACGATCCATTGTAGCAGATTTTATTTATAATTTTGATCTGTCTTTAACGGATCTGTGGAGATCCCATATCTTGTAATTTGGCTAACCTGAGATTGACATGGTTGCAGATTGGAATAAGATGAGAGTCTCAGTGAACATCATCACACAAAACCGAGCTCAATCATTATTAAGACTTCTAAAGTCTTTAAGCAATGCGTACTACCTAGGCGACGAGATACCTCTCAGCTTCAACATGGATAGCAAAGTGGATGAAGAGACAATAAAAGTAGTGACCACATTCGACTGGCCTCATGGTCCCAAAACATTAAGAAGAAGAATCATCCAAGGAGGCTTAATCCGAGCAGTGAGCGAGAGTTGGTATCCAGCCTCTGATGATGACTTTGGTCTCTTACTTGAAGACGACATCGAAGTCTCTCCTTACTACTACCTTTGGATCAAATACGCTCTCCTCGCTTACCACTACGACCCTCAAGTATCTTTCCCGGAGCTCTCCTCCATCTCTCTTTACACACCAAAGATCGTAGAGGTAGTTAAAGAGAGACCTAAATGGAACCCAACAGAGTTCTTCAAACAGATCCATCCACACACACCTTACCTCCACCAGTTACCTTGCAGCTGGGGAGCTGTGTTCTTCCCAAAGCAGTGGAGAGAGTTCTACGTCTACATGAACATGAGATTCACCGAAAACGCTAAAGAAAACCCGGTTCAGATACCTAAATCAAGAACCAACGGTTGGCAAGCTTCTTGGAAGAAGTTCTTGATCGACATGATGTACCTTAGAGGTTACGTTAGTCTCTACCCTAACTTCCCTAACCAACAAAGCTTCTCGACCAACCACATGGAGCCAGGAGCTCACATTGCAGCCAAAGACAATGTGGTGAAACACGACAAAACTGATTTCGAAGTTCCTTTGCTTATGGATGATTTTAGAAACTTCTTGCCGAACCTGAAACTCCCTCCGGCATCGAAGCTTCCATCACTTAACCTCTTTAACGTCCCGGTTTCTCTTAAAGGTCTTAAAGCTGCAGGAGCTAAGCTTGGTCAAGACGTTCTTCGTTGCAACAATGTCTCTGAGATTGTTGCTGTTAATCATCAAACAGGTTTACCAGCTAGGTGCATGAAGTTCTGAAGATAGTTCCGTTTTAACGGATGATTCTTTGTTTTTTTACTACATGATTTAAGGTTTAAAAATATGTATAACACAATGAAAATTTGATCAAAACATACACACAAACAACCAAAAGAAAAGAGTTGTCTAAATGTAAATTTGATTAGCCTTTTCTAATACACTCACAAGAGATGAGATTACTACACAAACGACCAGTTTACAAAAGAGAAAGCAAGACAGTGTAGATTATTATTGTTGTTGTCGTTTTCAAATGCAAACACTTTCCAAGCAACAGCTTGTTCATAAGTGACATGTCTCCCCATTGTAGACAAACAGATTCCTGAAGGCAAGCACGCAAATCCCTGTAGAGACAAGACAAATGAGTGTCGCAGACATTATCTTATGACCGGTTTGTTTTGTTACCTGTTGCATGAGCTTGGCGAAGTCGGAGCAGAGAGCCTTTCGACCAGATTCATCAAAGATTTTCTCGAGTGTAATGTCTTGTAAGGCTACAAGCGTTGTCTCTAGCATGTCTAAACCAGCTTGGTTCGCGAACATAAACACTGGTTGAGGCTGCAAACATAACCAAGACTATATTAAACCGAGGCGGTTAAATGAGTTAACACTCCGATGGACACTCTCACCTTTAACGTGCAACACAAGATAGCATCTTGGTGATTCCATATAAGTTTCAACACCGAGTCATTGCTTTCAAGTGAGTCAATCGTCACTAACTCCGAACCAAAGTGGTGACTGCAACAACAAACATTAGACGTAAGACATCATCATTAGTTAGCTCGAGGTTTGTAATAAAGTAAACAAAACCCACGTGTAGCTTTGGGAGATCCACTGGGAAAGAGTTACAGCTTCAGGAGACCCCGGTGACAACTTAGAGCCCAGACCCGGGCTTATCCCAGACGGTGAGATGGCCATTGCAACACGTTGAACCGATGAGATCACGCTCCTCACATACTGACAAGCCATACCAGCCACATTTTCTTGCAAGTTGGGTTCAAAAGGGAACTGAAACGCGATAGTGAGGATACATCTCGAGCTTGAGCAGCTAGATGAAGAGTTTCCAGAAGCAGTCTCTGGTGATGGACCAACTTCAAGGCTAGAAGTTAAGTCTAATGTCCGGTGGTTAGACGTTATTAGGTCCTGCGCATCTCCCTGTATAAGTAAAAGAAAAAACAATGTTAAGACTTGAGACACAAGCTATGTGATCAGTGATGAAGCAAAGACAAGTACGGTTTTGGCATCAATTGGTATGACTCGGAAGCCAGAAGGAACAAGTGGAGCATCATCAGGAAATATCTCATTAATAGGAGCAAAGATTAGTTCTGAACAAGCTCCAACTGCATTCTCATCAATCCCAGTACATATCTGCCATACATCATTAAGGTCATTTTAACCAGTGTTCTAAAAATCGGTCTAGACAGCGCCTAAGCGAAAGCAGCCATCCGAACCTAATAAAAACAACTTTTCTTGAAAGAACTTTTTTTAAATCGGTAACATGCATTCAAAAAAATCGGTCTAGGCGCTCGCCTACTCAATAATCCCTTCAAATATTGACTTTTAACTATGAAACTGGGAGAAACTTCAAGAACCAAAAGACATACCTGAAGAAGATGAACATCCCGGGACATAAACGCATCTTCTTGTGCAAGAGAATGACCTTCTAATCTAACAACTTCAAGCATCTGAACACAACACCACCAAATACATTAACTAGAGAACACAAAGATAAAATGTTTTTTTCTCACAACTTTGAAAGCCTTACTTCTTCGTGTTCTATAGTATGCCCTAGAGGCATAATGATTTGGCTCCCTGTGAACCTTGTAGGCCTCACTCCCGGATAAGCAAAGGCACCTGCTTTAAGCGTCGCAGCAGAATATGCATCAACATGAAAATCAGCCCACTCGGACCGATGCTCTCTTAGAAACTGGATCAAAACCGCAGGAGGAACATTCTACAAAAAAGAACACACATTACAAACCAATGAAAGGAGACACAAAGTACTAAAATTAGACAGAAACTAACTTACTTGGAGAAGCATTGTAGCCTTGGCACAAAGCACACCTCCAAGAAACGAAAGAGAGCTAGAAATATTACTCAAATGCTTAGTAGAGTTAATAGCAAGGATGATGTCTTCGGCTCCATCACAATGCATTGTAGACCACCCGTCATCACCAAACCCATTAACCGCATCATTAAAACCCCTTAAGAAAATCAAGAAGAAAAATCAAGAATAGCAAATAGAGAACAAAGAGGAATTAGATTATTACCTGCTTAATCTTTGGCTAAAGGTTCTAAGAACAGCAGGCTGCTTTCCTAATCCATACACTAGTTCACCATTAGACTCCTGCGCTAATTGTCTAATATACCTCAATGCCTAAAACATGAAACCATTAGATATGCATCATATCTCAAGATTGTTTTATAATATATGTATACACTCACGGAGATGGTCATCTTTTGTGCAACGACTTTGGATGACTCATAAAGGGGTCTAAGCACATCAGGAACACTCCAAGCCTACAATGCAAGAAAACAAGAATTATAATCTTTTTTATTTTTTCCAAATTTAAGGAAGTAAAGAATATGATTAATTACCTCAAGATTAAGGTGATCAACAATGTGAATAATTGAACCTCCACCATCACAAGGTCTTATTAAATACCCACTAGAAAGCATTTCTGCTCTCACGAACTGAGAAGCTGAAGCAGGGCTAGGACCAGCTCCAGAACCAGAAAGTGACCTCTCACATACCACATAACTGCCATTGTCGAGGCTAGTTGTGTATCTCAGGGTCCAGAAATCGCGGGCAGGAGCCAGAGTCGTTGGTGCATAAGTCTGACCAAAAGTCATTTCTCAAATTTATTATATGCATCTTCAATTGTTAAGAGATAGAAAACTAAACCATTAAGAGAATAAAGATTCACCTGCATATACACAAGCTCAATGGTGCCGCCATTACCTGCTGGGAACATAGTGTATACTTCAAGGCTCCTACATTCACGGTACCATGATGGCCGGTCTTTGAGGATCTCTGCAATCTGCAAGAGTAAAACCAAAACAAACAACCAGTTGAAAATGCAACATAGTCTGTAACTAAGTATTCTAAAAATCGGTCCTGGCGGCAAATCAGACCTAAACAAACGATTTTCTTGAATGACTTTATAAAGAAATCAGTGTGCATTCAAAATTTTTTGTATAGGTGCCCGCCTAATCAATAATCAACTATAAAGCACTTAATTACCGCCTAACGATTTCTAGAACATAGTCTATATAGCAGTGGCCCATTCTTACCTTCAATGGTTCTAAACTGACAAGACCACAGGCTCGAGCTGCCACTCCACTGCATCTTTGCGAAATAGCAAAGATTCCAACCGAATCCGGACCAGGCTAAACGCACAACAAAACATTATTTACAATATAACCAACACATAAGTAATCAGAGGAGAGGAGTATAACCTTCATCCCGGGCATCTGAACCCAATCAACAGCAGTTCCTGTAGCCTTGGATAGGAACTCTGCCAATGTCTCCTCTGCTATCGAGATCAATCTACAAACAAAAAAACAAGTGATTAAGCCCCAAGAGAAGTCACAACCAATTCAAATAAAACAAACTTTACCCAGCATGACTATTAGCGTCTCTAAGAGAATGCTGAGGAGTTGTGACCACAGAGTCACAGCTTACATCGTTCACCTGAAAAATCACAACACACAAGTCAAATAACTTAACACGTCACGGTCCATTCTTTTAAGAAGAAATTTTCAAACAAAAAGAAGTTAACATACAACAGTAGTTAGCTGCTGTTTCATATATCCATTTTCACAAACAAGCTGAGAAACTTGCTTCTGGAGTCTATCATTCTCCTCCATCAACAGTTTATTCATCGCCGAAAGCTTCCTGTTCACGCTCTGTAGCCTCGACGCCTCTTTCCTCTGCTTATCTCTACACCTAAAACCACACAAAACAGTTATAACCAAAATTTCCCAAGATTAGAGCATAGAATCTGTGGAAGAGTGTATACCTCCGGTTTTGAAACCAGACCTTGATCTGCTTAGGCTCGATGTTGGCCAAAATGGAACATTCACGGATCAGCTGCTGACGCCGGAGGGAGCTTGGTTTAGGACACTCGGAGTAGACACGCTCGAGGGCCTCTACTTGCTCAGACGTGTACCTAACGTACTTACCGTTACTGTCTAAATGTCTGTTCATGCTGTCAGAGGTGCTTCTTTCTCCGTGATTAGCCACCTCCATCATCTCCATTTTATTATGACCCCACAAAACTCCAAAGTGTTTAAAAACTTGCTTCTTCTTCTTTCTTCTTTACTCTTTTTTTAATTTATTTATTTTTTTCTTAGGAAAGTCCGTCTGTTTCTTAAGAGAAACGTAAACTCTAATCCTTTTGTTTTTTTGTATTTTTTCAGACAAAAGAAGATTCTATGGGCGTGGCTTGTAGCGGAAGATAAACGACATGTGGAGACTTGAGAGTTTGAAGAAACAGAGATAAAGATTCAGAGGATCCGAAGATTCTTGGAGGGAGACAGAATAAGACCAACCAATTACAGAGTTTGAAGTTTTCTGTGGGAAAAGAGTAAACTTTTCACGGGAAAGGGAGAATTCTCTCAGAGAAGAGAGAGAGACTGACTGGTTGGAGCATTATCAGAATTCTTCGGGACAGATAAACGTTGTGGAGAGTGATGTATAGAAGAAACACAGAGCATAACTTGGTACCAGTTGAAGAAGCTTAAAAGTTTTATTCAAGATTCTGAAGAGAATTTAATGGAAAGAAAAGAGAGTGGTTATGCGAGAAAAAAGTAAAGACTAAAAGAAAGAGAGAGAGCAAGTGATGTGTGTCCGCTCGCTGAAATTAGAACAGAGGTAAGAATAAAAGAGAGAGAGAGAGAGAGAGAGGATTTGCACGCAAACCGACAAGCTGTTCATAAGCAAAAAAAAAGAGTTGTTCTTTTTTTTGTCTTTCTTATTTAATCTGTTTAGTATTTATATGGCATTTACAATGTTTTTTTGGTATGAGGCATTTACAATGTTTGTCCACATTGTTTATAAGAAATGAAATTTAGGACTTTCTGTGTTCTTTTATTTTATTTTTCATATCATTTTTTAATTCAAATATTTTATATTAAATATCCGCTTGGTAGATGGTTAATAATTACAATAAAAAATTCCAAAAAATAAACTCTATTAAAACCACATTAAACCAAAACCAAGCAAAAAGTTAGCTCTAACGTTTCAGGCGTTCCATAACTTTTACCGTCGCTTTCTTCGGAGTTTGCGGGCTGCATTCAACAATGTGTATCTCAGTCTCTCCAGCTAATCGTAACCACTCTCGCGGTAACCACACGAAGCGTTAGAAAACGCAAACCATAGAAGTCCTACGTGAATTTCGCCAGAGCAGTGAAATTTGTCGGGGGCAGACGACCTTCAAAAGCCAATCTTGACTCACCATGCATGCCTTCCATCGACTTCAATGGAGTTACAAGACGCGGATTTCACCACTTTAACAAGAAAAACAAATCCTAGAAAAAACTTTCTCCACCTGTCGTCCTCTAAAAGATGCTTAGAAAAAAATTAAAAAACACATGCTCTAATAATTTATTTTGTTTCCAAAAGCATCTTCCGTCGTAGCTCCATCAGTCTCCTCACCACACACGGTCAAAGAAGGAAAGAGAGTTTCGAATTAACATATAACCAAAACGACCAGCCATACCACCAAAAGAAAAAGTTAAATCGAGGTCTTTCACATCATCATCGTCAGCTGTGAAGACGATGGCAAAAAAAAACAAAAGAGAGAAGTCTCGATTTAGGACCGGACTGGTTTTTCTGCTACGATCCGCAGCTTTTGCAGTTGGTAGCAGTTGACAGCGTTTCGAAACAATTATACAAACCGCTCTAAACCGCTCTAAACCGTTCTAAACCTTTTAAAATCAAAAACTGGTTTCAGCTAGCGTTTGTGGTTGCGAACGATTGCGGGTAGAAAAATAAATATAAACTTATTTTAAAAAAATATTTTAAAATGAAAATATTATAAATGAAAATATGTATATATTTTATATATTAATTAAAATTCACAAACAAGATCATACTTTGTTTTATAAAAAATTAAACCAACTATTTATTAGAATTTTTAAACATTTATATACACATATATAAAGATATACACATATATAAAACGAAATTAAATATTTTTTATTTTTTTTTAAATATAAATCTTCAAAACAAATTTTATTAAAATTATAACTTTCAACTAATTTAAAATTTTTCTAAATAAAAATTGTTTTTTATTAATCATATTATATTGATAATTATTATATTTTATTACAATAGTATGTTTTTTATATTTTTTACAATGTTATAATATGTTAATACGGGTAATTTATTATTAAACCGTTGCAATATCTTATAATCAACCAGTCACAAATATTCCGCAAACGCAACAATTTTCAAACGTTGTATTAGTCATACAAGACGCTTAGTAACGCTTGAAACCGCAACCACCCACATCCGCAAACTCATGCACTCGCAACCGCAATCGCTGCATTTAAACCAGACCCTTAATCTAATTCAAATGCGTTCACAACTGAGTTTAATTTTAATTTTATTTTGTATGATGAAATGATAATGTACAATATCTCTAATAAAATATATTTATATATGTCTAAGTCTAGTAGGTGAATGTGAAATTATTGTATATTGTACAAGTCTAGCAGGTGAATGTGAAATCATTGTATATCGTTGTACAGATCTAGTATGTGAATGTAAAACTTTTGTATGTAGAAGTTCCTAAAAAAAAGTATATCAGAACTCAAATTCGGATAAAGTAAGAACGAATCAAAAAGAATCAAACTGCCTAAAGTTATGCGAGATCCAAATTCCCATGATCGGAATACCTTCAACAACTATCGGATTTGCCAAAAAAAAAAAATGCTAACATTTTACCAAATTTTCAAAATTTGATAACAATTGCAGAGAAATTAATAGAGATTAATAGCGGAATGCTACACAAAGACGGAAAGCGGCAACAAAATGAAATTGCAAGCAGAAAAGCTAGACTAGTAACAAGCTAAACAGTGAGACAAGTTAAAACTTAAACGACAGTCAATAAGAAGATGGATGAGAACGTTATCCAGGTCCTGAAAGACAGATTCATTCATGGATTACATTGAGATAGAGTACATAATATTCAAGATACGTAGTGTTGTTCTGTATGGCATATCCATATCACTTTATTTTCATATCACTGTATGTTCATAATACAAAAAATATAAGAATTAGCTTTCTTTTCCGACAATGGAAAAAATTTATCTTCTCTTTTTCAGTTGTCAAAGCAAATTATTCTGGAAAATTCCAAATGAAACGATCAGGATCCCTATAATGATATTTTACATGTGTGCATAAGGCGTGATTGATATGTTAAACTACTATGTACTGTTCATTATTAATGTAAATAAGGAAAATTCAAATTGTAAAATCGACGTTATTTTAAGAAAGAAAAACAAACCAAAAAGCCTATGATCGCCCTCAGTCTCTGACATAATCATTTTGACACATCAAACAATCAAAACACATTCTCTCACTATCCCTTTGTGGTAAGATGTGTATCATTTGTTAGGATGTCTTATCTTCATTTAGTTTTACGTACTAAATTGACCTTCTTCACTTCAAGGATGCCATAGTTCGGTATGATTGGTATAATTAGTAAAAGTTTAATGAGAATATTGTAGAGCGAGGGCTGAGGCTAGAGGAGCTAAGCAGCTAACCAGATAGTATTACTCTAGTGTTAATTATCAAACCATCATCTACAAACTGATTAAAGATGCTAATATTTTAATTTAAAATTTACAATTTATAAACTGAAAAGGAATCAGAATGATCAGTCAAATACAGTGATACGACTAAACCTCTTTGACATTTTACATATCATAATCACACAGTGGCACTCCCTTTTTATCTCATCTGTTAGTGTAATTACTTCCTCTAAAAACGTTTTTACTTTCTCTTTGTTCCAAATATAAAAGTTACTTTCTTACAGAGTTATAAAAAAAAAGTTACTTTCTTTTGCTTTCAAATTTTATTCACTTTTCTCTGTGATTTTTCGCTATTAATTTTACATGTCAATCTATGTGTCATGGATGTTGAAAAGTTTAAATCCGTAACCAAAACGTTATTTATTAATGATGTTGTTTAGATAGAAACACACATATTAAGAAAATTACTTTTTGTCTAGAAAATATTATTAAAATTATAAATTAAAGGTGTTCAATCAACCACAATAGACTATTAAAATATGATTGGTACACAGTTTTTAATAAAATAGAAGTTACCTAGGAAAATGAAAACATCTTATATATTAAAACATCAAAATTCTGTAAATCATCCTACATTTAGGAACATATGGAGTATTAAAAAAGATGTTGTCATTTTTCTTGGATTATACTCTCTCTGTTTCATGATAAGTGTTATTTTAATATTTTTTCTTGTTACACAAAAAGTTTACTTTACAATTTCAATGCAAATTATTTTTACTTTCAACTGAAAATTAACTGCAAACTGCATTGATTTTATAAACAATTTTATTAATCTCAAATACTATTGGTTAGAAATGTGTAATTAATAACAACTTACATATATTTCAGCAACTTTAGTAATTTGTGTGAAAAATATCATTGTGACACTTATTAAAAAACGGATGAAGTATTTTGTTTCATTAATGTTTTTCCTTAAACAGGAAACGACAATACACAATCGTGAAAGTTGTGCAATTGTCCAGTCTAAAACATTAAAGTTGATTTTAAAAGATTATCTTATAAGTTATTGTTTTTTAACTGAATCTTATAAGTTATTTTTAGTTTATAAAATCTAATAATAGATCCCAAAAAAAAATTCGACTTGTTTGACCAAAAATAAAGAATAAATAAATTCGATTGAGTTTTGGTCAGATAGTTTTGAACATAAATAAGATAAACTAAACTCAAAACTTAGATTGTTCACCTAATTACATTTTAGAAGTTTGGTTATTTATTTGTTTGTTGCCGAGCTTTGTCCAAAAACTTTTCCGATTGTAACTGTTCCCGGGTTTTGAGTTTATGTATATATATTATTTTTTAAAAATAATGAAACTAATTTGCAGAAAATATTGAAAGAAGGAGAAATAGAGAATAATAATGGTTCCTTAGTTCCAGATTGTGACAATCTGCGTCTCTTTTATGGCGCGGTCCGGTAGGCCACTCTCTCACACATCGCCGCACTGTTTCTCTTTTTTCTTAACTCTTTGTTCTTGTACTGTATTTATCACACCCATTAATTTACGCATATAACATGTCATTCTTTTTATAAATGGTGCTATATGATTACATTGTATACTTACGAAATGACATATACTCATGTATCAGTATCATGCAGAACGTCATTGCTACCAACCATTTTAAGCCATTTTAATACTGTGAGAATGTTGATATACAAAATCGAACCGTACGTACAAATATACATTATTATTCTTAAGGCAAATAACTCAGCCACCTAATGTAGAGAGTAAAATGAAAACAATAACTTCTTTATATGATTATTATGTCAAAATGATTGAAATTCTACAATTCAAACAGTTTAAATAGAAAACCTGAGTTTTTTTTCATCAAACACTGAAAGTTTTAAAATTAAGCCTAATGCCAACCAATCAAATGTAAAAGTGTAAATCATTTATCGTAAACATGTATACCACATCACGTATGTCGCAAACCCTCTTTTCTTAAAGCATCTCTAATGTACACCTCTATAATTTTCTTTAAAATAGAAATTACTATTATAGAGGTGGACTTGCTCTAATGTATGACTCTATAATAAAGTTTTTTTTTATTTTAGAAGAAAATATAGAGGAATATTACTTTTTACTTATATATTTAAAGGTAAAAATAGCATATTTTTATATTTTCTTCTATAAATAGAGAAATTCTATTATAGAGATATATATTGAAGCAAATTTACTTCTATAATAAAAAAAATTCTATTTTAGAAGAAATTATAGAAAAAAAAATAAAAGCGGGTCGGAGATGGTCCACTTATAGTTGCAAGATGTAAGTTGATGTTAAAACTAAATACATTGGCCGCATTTTTACTGCAAGCCAATAGCCAAAATGTTTTTATATGTTATCTGGTATTTATAAGTTGAACTGACACTGACAAAAAAAAGTTGACAAATGAATTTACCGAACTAAATTTGATTTTAATGTTTTTCTTTTACTTTTCAATCTGAAACCATTTTGATTTAAGTATAATAATATAAAAAGTAAAATGAAAAGTATTGACGAGGTGGTATTTCCATCAGCATTTCGCATGCGGCAAAAGTAACTCTCACGTGCTGACCACACATTTACACCCTTTTATCTCTTTTATTTGATTTATTTTGGAATTTTATTGAAGCCATCTATATTAATAAAGTTACCTTCTCTATCTTCTTAAGCCTCCACGTCATCGAGAAGGGGGGAGCAATTAAGAACACGTGGCATTAAAAAATCTTCAACGAAACTTTACTTGCGACTGTTTTTTTGCTTTGCACTTGCGTATGGGCTTCAGAAACCAATTCAAGCCCATTGTAAAATTAAGTTTCCTCACCTTCTCGCCTTAGACCGTGGTATTTTACCAGACGAAAGTTCCAGAAAACTTAAACGTCGATTGCTTCTCCTTAACGTATCCTCCTTGCATTGATACGTTCTTTACTCCCAACTTCTGCGTGATTAACCCACTTTTCCCACTCTGGATCATTCAATTGACCTCATCGCATCCCCAAAGTAACCGACTGAAACTTCGAGTATAAATATCCCATCTTCCAGCAATGAACAACACCACAACTTTGACTTAGTGGTTTCGATGTAAATCGGCATGACGTCCCTCTCTCAGGTTATGTAAGAGAGCCTTATTTTTCATCTGTTCATTATTTTTCATCTGTTTAGAGTTGGAACATGATTATTTGTTTTTTTTTTCTTCTTGGTTTCACAGATATTACTAGATAAGCAAGCCTTGAAGACAATTCTTCTAGAAATTCCTTCCCTTGCCAGATAGGTTAGCCATCTCATAATACCAATTTATGGATATGTACCTCTGCTGGTGTCTCTGTTTTCTAAAAAAAATTTTATTGATGTTATCTGAGCATGAAGCATTTTGGTATCATAATGCCTTTGCTAAAAAAAAACAGTTGGTATCATAAAGTATTCGTGTTTCAGTATGCTATTGTATATACTTTAGTCTTTTAAATATGAAGTTTGTGATAATTGCAGACTTCAACTGCTGCCATCTACTGGGAATTTGTGAGCTTGAAATTAGCAGAGCTAAAGAACTTCTTAAGATTCAGTGGTAGACACTTATCGTGCTTTGTTTCCAGAAGGAATCTTGGAACTCGAGGTGATTTTAATACTCATATTCTCTAAAACCAATTAGCTTGAAGGCAGAGTCCTGTCTACAATATCATCTATTTGAAAGTCATGTTACATTCTCACGTTACTGAGTCTAGATAAAAAGGACCATGGCACCATCTTTAACACATAGATATGTATATATAAATATTTGGATTGCCGGACACTAACTCTGAAACATTTTGTGGTGTTGATGCAGGGTCTTAAGAAAGCTGATCAGCAGATCATACTTGATGATTTCAACAAGCATGGCCCACGGTTCACATGGCCCTCTGTTTCAGAGGCAATGCCACAAATGGTTCCAGTTTACCTGCACTGCTGCTGGTAATCACTAATCCGGGTACACCAGATGGGTTTATAGCAAACAGCAATGATGTGTTAACGAGGGAGCAGCTCTTGGTAGAGGAGCTGCAACCTCTGGCTTTAATAAGTTCATTGCACTTACTGAAGCAGCCAAAGACCTCAAAGATGGAAGTTTATCACAGTGAATGCTTAACTCATTCTCTCTCTCTCTCTCTCTTTATAGGACAAACAAGCTTTCTTCACTTGGCTTAAACCAGGCTCATCAGTGACTGCTGTAGGAGCTTGAAAGCTCCATCTCTTGAGTGTCCAGAGTACATCAAACAGAGAGGATATGATCTCCATGATGTTCAAGCATATTTGAAGTTTTTTTTCCTTTGTCAATGATATGTGCTTCTTTGTGTGTCAAAACCCTTTGTCAGACTCTAATTCTTGTAACACAAATATTCATTGTATATGCTATACAGACGCTGGCTTTAGTGATATGATACCATATGACTGTATTTTGATCAGGTGATCTAATGAATCTAATGTTTGGAAACATAGTATTAATATTTTTTACCATAGTTTTTTCTTTTGTATATTCAGTTTATGCGAGTCCTGAGATGTGAACTGGACATGGTGGAGAAAGAAAAAGTGGAACTCATCTCCGACTTATCCAAAGTGAGCATCTTTCATTCTCTTCTTTTTTTTTGTCACGAACTTTCACTCTCTTTTTAAAAACATAAATGTTTGACAACGTTCGAAGCTGTCTCTATTCATTCTTTTTGGTTATGTAACAAAGCTTATATATCAAATAGATGCAGGAGGATTACGAGGACATTGTTGGAAGAAGGAAGGCCAAGCTGGAGAGAAATGCGTCGGTGAACAAAAATGAAACTTTTCATCGCCAACAAGAATAACTCTTAACAAATTTTATTTTAAGAAGAAATCGTGTCTGCTTCTTTAATAATAAGATGTTCATTTTTTCGTTTCCAGCAATCTTGATGTTATGTGTATTTTAAATATTTTTTAATCTGAGTTTCTATTACCTTGAGTGTGTTTTTGGTTAACAGAATTTCGTTCGCTCAAGTTTGTTTTCTCCCACATTTTTTTTCCAAAAAAACTTGATAGTAATCCAAATGTTATTGTATTTGGCGTTTTCAAAGAGTAGATTTCGATGGGACTGCGTTTGGTGCAACCGGATATGTGACTGCAGATTTGTGTTTACACTATGGTTGTGGTTCCTTTTTTTTTTTTTTTTGAACACATAACTTCATTAAAGATGGATTGCCCTACTGAAGGTAGGGAATATTACATAATGCTGTTTTTGCTAGCAAATCAGCCGTGACATTAAAGTTCCTAGAAATAAAAGACAGGGAGAAAACATCAAATTGCAAGGATAGAGTATCGATGTCCCGGGCGATTCCGTAGAGCTCTACCGGTGGTGACTTCGACAAGATTGCTCTGACGAGCTGTTGGCAGTCTGAGTATACACAGACTCTGGTAATTCCCAAGTCCAGGGCATGGGAGAGTGCTGAACGCATCGCAAGCGCTTCTCCAATCAAAGGTGATCGCGTGTGCTTGAAGGAAGAGGTTCCTTGGTGGCTATCATGTGGTATTGGGAACTCGAAGATCCATCCGCATCCTGTGGTTCCATCTGAGGCTCTCCAAGCTGCATCCGTGAAGCATGAGACACATTCACTTCGTGTGGTAACGATGTTTGGCCCTTGGCCAGTCAGCGTTAATGGCGGTGATATAGATGGTTGCGCTACCAGCCATTCTCTTGCGTTCTTGATGGCGCTTGAAACTACTTCAGTAGATGAGATCACTCTGTTTTCAAAGACCAATTTGTTCCTGGCTGTCCACAGTCCCCAGCAGATCCAAAGGAAGGCAGATGTGGTTACTCCGGTGGGTGGCAGGCAAACCAGCTTCATGCCAATAAGGATTGCGTCATTCAAGGAGTTTAAGCTGCTTGTATCAAATCTCTTTGTGAAAGGGGCATTCGTCCATGTTTCCTGGGCAAAGCGACAATGCAGAATCAGGTGTTCCGCTGTTTCTCTCTCTCCACATCTAGGGCAGCGGATGCTTGTTCCAAATCCTCTTTTCTCTAAATTTGCGCCAAGGGGGAGTGCTCCTTGACACAGTTTCCATGTGAACATTTTGATCTTTGGGATGCAAGGTGCGGGCCAAACTTTTTTTGCCCATTCCAACTCGAGTACCTGACTGTCGATGTCGAGAGTTGTTCGGTTTTTAACCGCTGAGATGTAGCCAGATTTTGCCGAGTAGTTTCCATCTCTGTTCAGTGGCCACACGAACCTATCCCTAGCTCCCATGGTGCTGGGTTTGATGCTCAATATCTTCTCTGCGAGCAGAGGGAAGAGACTCTCGACCCTTACGGCATTCCATTCATTTGTTCCTCTACACAGTAGATCAGAGACCATAAGATCTTGGTCTACCTCCTTTGCCGGTCCAAATGGCGTCCCAAGAGAGTCATCTAGTATCCATCGATCCGTCCAAACCCGCGTTGTACTTCCATCTCCAATAGCCTTTGTTATTTGTGTTGCGAGTAGGTCCCGGCCGAGCAGGAGACTCCTCCATCCATGTGAGCAAGAGGTCGTTGGGTTAACTGATAATAAACCTTCATTTTGGCAATATTTCCCCACAAGCACTCTAGCTAGAAGGCAGTCTGGGTTGGTTAATACCCGCCAAGCTTGCTTAGCCAGTAGGGCGGTATTGAACAGCTGGATATCTCTAATGCCCAGCCCGCCCATCAGTTTTGGTAGAGTCAGTTTGCTCCAGGCGATCCAGCAGATTTTCCTCTTATCCTCCGCATTGTCCCACCAAAATCTGGTCAGAGCCGATTGTATTCTTTTGCATAGGCTCTGAGGGAGCTGGAAACACGACATCGCGTGAGTTGGTATGGGCGAGAGGACGGACTTAAGCATCACCAGTTTGCCAGCCGATGATAGCATCCTAGAGGACCAGCTGTTGGCTTTGACACGGATACGGTCAACTATAGAAGTGAATAGATCTCTCTTTCTCCGGCCAAAGTGTTCCGGGAGCCCGAGATATTTATTACTTGATGTAAATTGGGCATTACTTGATGTAAATGATGGTTGATCCATTGTCAAGTCCAGTTCTACCTCAAATATAAAATAACATTGAATCTTTTGCTAGAAAATTTAAAACTCATGTTACAAACAGAGTAAATAAGATAAAATGATCTACTCGACAGATAGCATAAGGAATGAGTAATCATGTTCTTTCTCAATGAGTCGGAAAATTCATTGAGCTAAGTTAGACGAGGTGGCGAATACAAAGGAGATGGCCGTGAAAGGTGGAGTCATCCTACCAAGTCGCCCCGGTCTGAGTACAAGTTCTAGGAAGTATTAGGAATTATACAATCAGGGGGAAATGCAATGTATATTGGTGTTGGCTCTATCTCCTCCCACTTAAATTAAATTGTATAGATTAATTTTAATTATTAAGAAAATTTGAATATTGATTCTAAGACTTGTGTGTAAAATTCCAACGCATTAAGGAAATGAACATTATTATATGTATTACAGCTGGAGATAAATTATAAAAATGATTATATATGAATATGTAATCAATTTATTTCTATACTACTAAGAAATGAAAATTAATTTTGTGTTATTATAATGGTCTAATCAGCTGAATAAAAGTAATATAATTTGATAATTTGATTGATAATTTACGTCTTTGTCATTTCAAAATTATTATAAAAGATTCCCTTAACTAATATATCAGATAAATTTCTAACTTAGCAAAATAACATTAATTACAAGTAAAGGAAAATTACAGCATGATGCAATCTTCATAAGAGTATAAATAAATTTTTTTAGAAAACTTTTAAGAATGTTTAAGACATTCCACATTCTAATGAGTTGAGTTTGCAAAATATCATTTTAAAACTTAATGGGTCCACCTTAACAAATAATAAAATTTAGCAATTCAGACTTTACTTATAATTTTTTAGCATAATTAGTCACTGGTAATACCAATTCAATATCGCTATCTTCATTAAAATTCAAAAAATGAATTCAAATCATCAACTATCAAGCATTAAAAAAACTTCTTAAAATCAAAGAAAATATCATCACTTGTGCTAGCCAATCTTCGAGGGGGCAACATCTATAAGATCACGAAATCATCAACATCAAGGCCGCTCAAATCAAACGGGCGTACAAAAATATAAACATCAACATTTTGACAAACCATCTACTAGAATTACTAACAAAATACAACGAACAAATGACGAGATGTTTTTTTCCGCTGGTAACACCCAGGCTTATTACACACGTTTAAATTCAAATTAGTCTCTAAAATAGAATTTCAAATTATGTTCCTTCCATATACTGTCCACCTGGTACTTAAAAGTATAAGAATGTTTTCTAAATAAAACATCAACTTTACTTTATATTTAAATTTCAATTAAATTAACTTTAATTTGTTACGACTATCTGTTTTTTATTTTACTTTTATCGAATCGATTAGTCACAACCACTTATGATATTCCACTTTGAACTAATCAACTTCAAAACAAATAATACACTATGGTCGCTAACTACTACCAAATAGATATCATTCTCTTTTAACATATTTTCTTTACTAAAACCATAAAATGAATTTACATAAAACATACGAACCCGGCGCGTAGCGCCGGAATACCACTAGTGTCCTATATTTTTGAAAATACGTTTGTTTGTATATTTTTTGTTTATTATTGACTTATGGTATTTCAAGTCTATGAAAAAAACTCAGACTAATACTCAAATGAATGCGTAGTTCCCGAATATTTTTTTCTGGATATTTAAATGAGATTCAAAAACTCTATTTACGGCTAGAAAATCTAGTGAAACATCTTTAAATCTGTGTTATACTATTTTTGACTATTTTCACACAATTTACATATATTATTGGATTATATATAAGTATACTTTAATTAGGAGTAGGATTAACCTGATTGTAATATTATTTAGCCATGGTAAAGAACTTTGAATGCAGAACAACACTTGGATTGTTGGATCAACGAAGTGGCATGTTTATAATTAGCTTGAACTATACACACATAAATCAAACTGATCATAAATAAACAAATAACTACTCTGTTCCTAAATATAAGATTTTTTAGGTAAAACACAATTATTAAGAAAGTTACTTTTTATCTAAATAATATCATTAAAATTTTAAATTAAAAACTATTCAACCAACTACAAAATAGAACAATTAAATTTGATTGGTTACACAGTTTTTTGATAAACTTAAAGGTACCTAGAAATATGAGAACATCCTACATATTGAAACATAAAAATTATTCTAAACATCTTATATTTAGGAACATAGTGAGTAGTTATTTGTTTATTTATGATCAGTTTGATTTATGTGTGTATGTGATTGTTGTTATCATATTTTGTTTAGAACTAAAACATGAATCTAGAGGAATAAGTGATTGTTGTTGCTCAAAAAAGGTGATCGTTGTTATTATGATATATATGTTGCTTTTAAGGGTTTTCTTCTGTCATGGTTTTCAAGCTTAATTCAAAATTTGAGGTAACTTGTCGTTAGCTGTGGATTCATAATGATAACGGGCAATTTTTATATAGTACTAGTTTCAACTTGTCTTGATATATTTGACCAATGTGTTTGATTGTTTTACAAGCGACAAACTAAACAGTTTAAAATTGCTAAATCAAAATGGTTATATAATCAAATTCTTCTTTTTAACATGCGGTTGAAATTACTCTTTTCGGTTACAATGATTACCTTATTTTATTTCATAGCGTCTAGTGAAATTATTTCAAATGGTATATAAAAGTTATGAGCTACATGTTCCACCAATTATATATTTAACGTATGCATATAGATTAATGTGTATATATGCTTAGCAAGACGACAAAAGCTTAGAACAAAAAAAAGCTGAGAGTAGTGTTAAATCCAAATAATTGGATAACATGACCAATTAGTTTACAAAGGATAACTGTTTTACTGTAAAAGTGCTAGCTTACTATCTTTTTTTTGTTTTTGGTCAAATACCAGCTTACTATCTAAATACGACTAATTTGTGGGTAATTTCACTATCTCTGTGAGACATAGAGTTGGGTAATTTCACTATCTCTGTGAAACATAGAGTAAGAATACTTCTTTAAGATTATTAGTAAAAAAAAGAAGATTATATCAGCACATGCAAAGCTATATATATATATATATATGAGTATTTAAAAACTAGTCTGGTTCGGTTTGAGTTTAGATAAAATTACAAAATAATAATTTTTATTTAATATTGTAAGCTACACCACTGTAAAGATATTTATTTGAATATTTTAATTTAATTAATCTTTATTGTTTTTATTTTATTTTATATTATAAAATTAGGTCATTTAATTAGGATTATCTAGTATATAAATTTGTATTTTATTTAGATTATATTATAATCAACTAAATTTGGAAATATCAATTTATGTTTAGTTTTGGGTAATTCTCTCAAATAGCTATTTTTAAGTTTTTATCACAAAATATAGCTCTCAAAAAAGAAAATGACCAAAATAGCTCATTATTATTTTGAAAATTTTAATATTTATTTTTTATTTTTTAAAGTTTGAAACCCTATCTCCAAAACCTACCCCTTAACTCTAAACCTTAAGTCTAGATTAGTTAATCTATGGTAAAAATATGTTTTTACCCTTTAATAAAATTTATATTGGTCATTTTCTTCATTGAAAACTATTTTTGTGACAAAAGTTTAAAAAAAACTATCTTAGACATTTTCTCTTTAATTTTTATTTGCTTATAAATTTCCCCTGCCTTAAATCTAAATACTAATAAGCATGAAAATAAACACAACTTTTTTAACATGGATGACAATGAGACCGAAAACAATTGACTTAGTTTTAGTCTAAAGTACCATTGGATTAAAAGCGTTTTCACTTTAAATATGATTTTAATAGTGTGTAAAAAAGTTAAGGTAAAAAACAGTGAGAGTCGAAGAAGGATGTCTCCATATCAAAGTGGTTGCGAGTTGCGACAAGTCCTAATTTGACTATGCATGGAAAGACAAAAGAACTGTCCCCATTAATTTCACATTGTAGTACAAAACTCAATTATACACATTTTGATTGATCCTGAGATAAACCATTCGGCCAAAACAAATCCAAATTTTTATATGGAAAAAGTCAAAATGTCACATTCTTACTTGCTTTCTAAATTTTAAATATTATCTTACTTTCTATTATCATATATCTCTTTTTTGTTGATGGTGTTGGTCAGGGCGGGATATTAATATTCCTCCACTTTGTCCCCTCCTAACATCCCCACCCATATTTAAGATGTCTCTCCCTATTTATTATTCACTTTACTCACCTTTTTTTTCTTTTGATAAACAATTTACTTGCCTCCGAATATAACATATAGCTTTATGTACATTTATTACTATTGGTACTACATATGTTATGTAGCTATCAAGATCCCATACATATCACATATAACATGACTCAGAAGTCATGTATCTCAAATTTGCTCAAATTAGAGGTATGTGTTCGATTATATATTTTAGTTAATTTATATTCATATAAAATTTAATAAAATTAATGATTCACAAATTTACAAAATGAATTTTAATGAGTATTTGTAAATTCGTAAGTCTTTTCAGATTTATGTCTATGCTGTTAATATACAAATATTTTAAACTTCAATAAAATATATTGTGAAATCATATCCATAACTACATCTAATCAGTAGAATTGAATAATATTGGTTTTAAATAGTACTCCCTCCGTTTTTTAATATAAGTCGTTTTACAGCTATGCACATAGATTAAGAAAATCATTAATTTCTTATATTTTCTAAACAAAAACATCATTAATTATATACTTAACCATAACTCAACCAATAGAAAAATAGAAAATATATTATTATTGGTCAGACAATATTAGTTATTAATAAATATTACATAGAAAACCGAAAACCGAAAACGACATATAATTTGGAACAAAAAAGTTTCTCTAAAACGACTTATATTAAAAAAACGGAGGGAGTATTAACTAAATGAATAATAGATGATGTTAACAATTTAAAAATATATTAATAAATAACATAATTTATGGATTCAGATTCATTAAAATACAATAGTTAATAACTCCCATTTATATTTTCTATGTTAGTTTTGTTGAAAGCCGTGCTCATATAATTGAACAGTTAAGTTCTTTTTTCAATAGTATGTCATTTGTCTTACAAAAAGTCCATGTGTATGTATATCTACCTAAAGTGTCTATACTTGCTTAAAAAAAGAACCCGATTAATGAATTAAGTTTTCTAAGCAAAAAATGTTTTTTTTTCTTTTGGGTCAAACAACTTTGTTAGGTAATGTTGGTGTGTGTGCAGTCTATTGCGATCAGAGTGGTTGATGCCATATTTACAGATCTGTTGAGCCCTTTGCTTGAAGATCATTTATATATTAAAGCGTAAGTCGTTTGGCGAATAAAATAATAACATGTGAAAACTAATACACAAATAATAAAATTCTGACATCATATGTTTTACAAGTTAAAGAAAAAAACGTAAATGCAAAAATAAAATTGAAAGTCTATTAACTGGTTAATATTTATTTATTTTCTATGTAAAATACAAAACCTATTTTTTCTCAACTACACCCATAATCCCACTATCTTTGAAAATGTTTCTCATTTTTACTCGCAATCAGATATTGTAAAATTTTAAATCTACTAAAACGAATTTAAATCTACAAAAACTCTATTGTTTTCTCTTAAATTTCAAACTCTAACCAGATAAAGTGATCAACACTTCTAATGAATGTATCCGCATCGCTAAATATACAAAAAAATCTAACCCACTCCAAAATAGTTTCTGGCCAACGAGAGCACAACAATCATCTTTGAAAAAGATTTCTTTCAATGAAATAAGAAAAGGAAGAACACAAATATAATGATTGATAGGCGTACTGCAAAATTGGGAGATGAAGGTTAAAGTCCAGGTTAGTGAAAAAAAAAATGTTCATACTCTCCAAAATATGTCAATAATATTTTCAAAATGAACTAAATCAATTCTCGATTTTCTGAAATATATTTATTTGGTGTCGTGGTGATGCTTCAGAGAAGGAGAGCAATAGAGTCTCTCCGTAAAGCACACATATAAAATCCCTAAGACACTTGAGAAGTATCGACTAGAAGAAAAAAAAAATTTTTTGTAAGGATGACTAGAAAACAACAAATAGGGTTTAAGAAATTCAGGTGGCAGAGAAAACGAAAAAAATTCAAGTCTGCCCTCTAGATCAAAACCAAACGAAAAAATTCAGGTCTGCTTATAATCTTATAGGAATGTGGTGATATTACTTTTGTTAACTCCTCGAACAATATATATATATGTATACACATTTTTGCTTTTATATTTTATATTTTTAAATTTTGTTATGTATATATATACATATATACACACTTTTGCTTTTGTATTTTATTTTTAGATTTTGTTATAAACAAAAATTTCTAGCAATTGTAGAAATCAAATAAAGAAATGTAAAAGAGTACAAAGAAAAAAAAATACATAATAGAAGAAGGAAACGATAAAAGATATTAACTTCAACCATCTACAAAATTAAAGATTGGTATTTTAATCATGGTTATGTTTTCCCTCAATTTGATTTTTCAAATGTAATAATATTACTAGATGATAACCCAGAAGCATGCGCGGGTGAGTTTTTATAATAATGTTTATTTATTAAATGGTTTTGACATTTTGCAACACTACAATTTTTATCGATTGTAAAATGACGAATACAAATGTTGATCTCTTAGATATATTATCGTTGTTGAATAACTAACGTATTACATC
Source organism: Brassica rapa (assembly GCF_000309985.2). NCBI lineage: Eukaryota > Viridiplantae > Streptophyta > Magnoliopsida > Brassicales > Brassicaceae > Brassica > Brassica rapa. The sequence goes on from NC_024796.2 coordinate 4,925,555, forward strand.
TAATTTTAATTATTTTTAAGACTCTATATGCACAAAAAGAAATTAAGTTTTACGGCTGATACAAACCACCAAACCCAAATAGGCAATATCAATTGTTAATGACGAAAAGGGATTAGGTTTTCTACTCTCGATTTGTTTACTATTTATTCTCCATAAATAATTTTATTTTCTACCTCTATAAAATTGTGCTTTCGTTTCCGTCTTTGTTTCATTGATATGAATTAAATTTCTTTTTTAATTTTTTTTTATGAATTTGGTGAATTACATAAGTGTCAATTTTAAAAAATAGACATTTGTAAAAGCTAGTTTCACTTTAGATACATATCTAAGAATAATGTTTTTAAAAAAAATCACCGACAAACTATATTAACATGTTAGTGTTCAAATCTAATATATCAAGTTGTTATAGAATATAAGTGCAGACTCGAAATATAAATGTATGTCTAGTATGTATTCACCAATTCAGTCTAAAAATCATATAATTCAAGAACAACAAAACAAATGACTTATTTCACCACTTCGGGTAATATCTGAATCTGAACGGGTAATATCCGAACCCAAATGGATATTTCAAGATAACCAAACATAAGTATATTTAACCCTATATTTCTAGTTTATTTTCTCGCTTTATTCAAAATATTTGTAATAATGATGTTTATTGCTCAAAATTAGATAATCTACATGCAATTATGGATAAAATCATTTGCTAGTCACTTAAAATACATATCAAGCTCTTATTTCTTGCATTAACAAAAGTTGCATCTAAAATTTCAAAATAACTATTAAATTAGCGTCCTTCTAACCTATTAATAGTTTATTCTTTTAAAAATTAGAAAACAAGTTAAGTTAAAATATATTTTAAATACAAAAAATTAAACAATAATTTATTTATTTTTTCTTCAAAATTTAAATATCTGAACCCAACCCAAAATATCTGAACCCGAACATAAAATACTCGAAATGTAGAAATATCTGAATGGGTTCTATACTTTTATACTAAAATATTCGATACGAACCCAAACGCGTATCCGAACGTCCGCCCTACGATATTTGATCATCTGTATCTTGCTTGAACAAAAAAAATATTAAATCACTGTTCACAAAATTTTCAATGTGGGATTTTTACCATTTTTAGTAATTTATAGTTGTTTTTAAAAATTCAAAATATAGCATATAAGAAAAATATAATTTTTTTAATGTGATTGTTAAATTTCTTTTAATAGTATAAAATTAAAAAAAAAGAGAGAGGTTAGAAAAATTGTTATCAAATATATGTTAACCATATTAGGTAATTTTCTAACTTTTATTTAAGGAAAGAAAAAATATTTTTGTACACTACTAATTATTAGTTTAATAAATTTCATAGTATATATTTATACATACAACTTATTTTTCTAACAATTCTAAGAATCATTCTCGTGATGACACATGGCTACGGAAATATGTTGTAATGCTCTAGAATTAATATACAGGAGATTTGGGTTTAGAAAAGCGATTAACATATAACTATTGGAGATATAAACAACAAGCTTTTAATTTTCTTTTAAAATTTACCGATAAATACCCTTCAAAATAACATTTATTTTTTGTAACTTTTATAACCTCAAAGTAAGTATTTATTTTCATTGAAGATTACAAAACAATTAAGCACGGGCACGGGAAAGGGAAACAATACTAGTAAGAGAATAATTTACGAAATGGGACATAGTCCGTTAACCCAAATAGTTTGGGCCAATAAGAGATCCAATCATATGGGTCCACTCTGTCCTATGATGGGGCTCATCAGTACTTGTAGGGATAAAATGTGGATACCTGACCTAAGTGGAACCCATCATCATATCCCTTCATTATATATTCCTTTTTGTCAACAAACTGAATGATTATCAGGTTTTTACTTGATGATGTCTCTGTGCCCCTCTCCTCCTTTGATCATATGCTTTCTCATGGTACTACGGTCTTGATTGTTGTAAACGCAGTTTTTGCGTTCGAATTTACATGAAAAATAAATACAAAACGGAAGGCTCTTCCTCGTTTGTATTTGCCGTTTCCGCTTTACGATTGATTGGCTTAGAAAAAGAATATTCACTAAGGATTCACGAGAAAGCAAACAAACAATAATACATATGTAAATCTCCAACTAGGAGAACACAGAGGATTGGTCCTCGTCGATTAACATTGATAACGACAACTCGAAGAGTATTGCTTAAGACTTAGCTAATCAATGTAGTTGACTGAACACTAATGTGTTGTTGCCGATTTACCATTTTTGTGTAAACGTCCGTGGCTCTCATGATTATACCTCCTACTCTCTCCTCAACCTTTTGTTTTCTTCTATGAACCAAAGTCAAACTAGTTTTTGGAACATATAGGCATTTTCAAGATTTTAACATCTATAACAATCAACTGTCATTGACATTGCATGAGAAAACGCAGTCATACTAGAAAATCTACATATGATAGAAACAAAACTCCCCACGATTGAGACTGATCACAATACCTATATCATCACATAGGTTTACATATGAACACTAAGTACCAATAAGCGACAAAATCTTAATCAACAAAATAAATTAGAAATTTACTGATTCGACCTACCTTAAAATTTAAATTACATGTTTACTAGGTGTTTTTCGACCTCATTATAAACATTATAAACATCTTATAATTAATTATTAATGCATTCATTACTAATTTAAAGATTTTTCGACCTAATTATAAACATATAATCTATAAACCAATGTCATTTTTCGTAAATAGTTTAGCAAAATTTTTACATATCTTAAAATTTTGTATATACAAATATATTATCTAAAATGAATAACGTAAAAAATATTGCTAAGAGAAAATCCAGCTTTGAAGGACGACGGATCAGAATTTAGTATAAACTAAACGCAAAATAATTTTCAGATATGTTGTTTCATGCATATATTAATTTTTTCAGTAACTAAATGCAAATACAATAAGATAAATACATAATAAGAAAAGACAAATGCACATGACAATTTTAAACAAGTAATTAATTATAACATATAAACTATAAAATTATTGTATTTGAAATAGTTATATAAATATTTTAAATATATGATTAACGTTAAAATGTATACTACCAATTATCTAAAATAAATATTTATGTATATGAATTGAAAAAGATACACGCGCGGATCAAGATCTAGTATATGTTTAAAAGCGAATTAAAACCTGCCACTTTGTAACAAAAGAAGAAAAATTTCCACTTGCTAATATGAAGAGGTGATGTGCCAAGATTTGATGTATCAGCTACTTCACTGTATATTACTTTACTTTTTTTTATTTCAAAATAAAAAAGTAAAGTAAATCCATAATGAAGTTAAATTTTATTTTATTTTTATTCTATTTTAGATTAAAATAATAATAAATAAAAACTAAAATTATTATTTTATTTATAAATTAATTTTATTTTTTAATCCATAACTATGAGTAGAAACTGACGTCGGGTTAGAATATTTTTATTTCAAATTCTATTTTGCGAAAAAATGAAATAAAGTATTTTCTTATAAATGAAATAGAGTTGAAGATGAACAAAATAAAGATCGTAATTTAGCTTTTACCTATGTCATCTGATGTGAAGATCGATCTGCAGTAGTTTTTGTATAAGAAATGGTCTGGTTTATCTGAAGATTAAATGCTAGTTACAGTTTCTGAATAGATAAGCCCACAAAGATTAAAAAACATAAATTTTATAAGGATCTTTATTTTGTCAGCATTTTAATAATCATCTATATCTCCAAAAACTTATAATAGACTTGGGCTTTATATTCGTGGGCCATTTGACCTTGTGGTGGAAGTACGTGTATATATGCACAATCATATTAGTTTACTAATAAGTGTGTCATACTACATCTTGAATTAAATAGACAAAATGATGATTAGTGACAATAACAGATGTGGACAGTTCATCTAACTTGAAGAGTTTAATATATATATATATATATATATATATATATATATATATATATATATATATATATATATATATATATATATATATATGTCACAAAACAAGACAGTTTACTTTTAGTCTAAACTCTTAAGAAATTTGAATCAGTAGTGACATAATGACGATACTAATAATATGAATATCTATCTGGCTACACTAAACACTATTACTAGCCACTCCGCTAACCAATAACCAAAAACTTCGGTTCGGGGCAATCACGCTCGTTATTTTTATAGCTTTTTTCTAAATTCATTGAGATATTTTATTATGTTGATATATATGTTTGTTGTCCTCATATTGCGTATGGCCTACACCCGGGCCGAAACGGTAGGCGTTTGATCAGAATACGACACCCAACTTGAGACTTCAGTAGTCATTACATTGACATTTTTGGGCCATTACGACCCCATTTCACATTTATGTTACAATTATACAATGGTCAATGGTACTTTTATTTTGGTCAAACAATCAATGGTACTTTTTATTTTCGAAATTCATGAGTCTCTATTTCTATTTTTTGTAAAAAAGATAAGGAGATATCTACCTATTCTATTAAAATAGAATCATACTTTTTATCTACTTAAAAAATTGTCATTTAAGTTTTAGACATATTTACCATTCATTAGAAATTAATTAAAGTTAACATCTCTTATAATTTGGTCATACAATATTTATCTCAAACAGTTTCCTAACATTAAGCTAATAATGTTAACAAAAACATAAATGATTCTTTGATATCTTTCCAAAGTTTAAAAAACTCCCGAATAATAATATGACAAAATAACATTCTTTTGTTTCGTACACAAACAATATTACAAAATAAAAATATATATTTTTAACATCTGCTTAACCCTAAATTATTTACTAAACATATTTTAATAATATAAAACACAGTAATCAGTTATTTTAATTAAATTTGAACAAAAAAAACATTTCCACCATATTTTAATTATGCGGGGTATATTACAATTATACCATAATATCTAACCAAACATAACTTAATCTAATTTATTCAAAATAGCAAAATTTATAAAATACCATTGATCATGAATTCTTAATTTAAAAGTAATTCATCTAAATGCTCTTATTTACTCAAAAACAACGAAATTTTACCTCAAAATTTATAAAATACTTTTAAATAATGAATGTTAATTTAAAGAACATAAAACATGAATATAAATGTATATAAATCCGTGCATAGCGCGGATTAAAATATAGTTTCAAAATTATGTTGAGGATAAGATGATAGTATTAGTTGGAAAACTTTGATGAATACAACTTTTTAGTTTCATATACTGTACTCCGTATAAGGTAATTACAAACCTCTATAGATTATTGGACATAAAGATAAACTCCAAAATTAATTTTGTTTTTAATTTGTGCTTGGATAATGACAAAATTCTACATTTTGGAAAGCATAATCTTCATATTCACATGAATTTTATGTCCCTTAATAACACAATAACCATTCACGTATTCGTTTGCTTAATTTAATAAACAATCCAATCTTAATTTAGATAAGAAGCTTATACTGATCACTTTTCGACATTTCCCTTCTTAAAAAGAAGCAGACGAATTTGGTTGAGAATCATAAGTCGTAAAACCATAATTTAAATGTTGCAGTATAAATAAATAAAAATTAAGAGAATAATTCTTAAGCAACAATGTCACTATCATGTATTCGTAGCCTCTGCTTTTTCTTTACCCACCACCAAACACATCAACCACCAAATACCACCAGTATTTAAACTTTTTCGCCCCCAATTTCTCTGTTTATACATTTTATACCCTAAATCTTAACTTCATAAACGAAAAGAGCAATTTAGCTCAATATACTGAAAAGAGTAAGATACCACTGAATTGGGGGAAAATAGTAATGATGGAGGGGAGGAAAAAATTGAAGGGAAATAGGCTATAAAATGCAAATAGGGAGGAAGTTGTGTGTAGGGAGTACAAATTCTCAAAAGAAAATTCCAAAAATCTTGATTCCACATTTTATTTAGCATCAAATGAACAACTGACTCGTTGAATAAAACGATAATTTCTTCCGGAAAGTTTATATATCTATTACTCAATACGCAAAATGTGATATTATCTCAATATTAAAAAATTACATGGGTAAGATTCTAGGAAATTCGATAAATCGAGGGCATTTCTATAAATATTATATGCTCTCTCTCTCTCTCTCTCACGCGGTTACTTAAAAAACCAAGAGGAAACGATTGAAGTAAACCAAAAATAAAGGGACCTCTGGGAAAACTTTCGAAATATCAATCCTGGAACCCAATCTTCTCAAAAATTGCATTTCGGACCCTACTCAGATCTCTCCCCTTCAACGTCCTCCCAACTCCTTCGTGCACCGAGAACGACGCCATCCTCGTCCTCGCCAGAAACTCGTGCGGCGGCAATCTCCCGCCGCTACCGTCCAACCACTCCTCTCCGTCTTCCGATTCTCCGTCGTCGTCCTCGATCCTCCTCCGACGGTTATCGCGGTGCTCCTCGCGGAGAATCTTCGACCAGTCCGGCACGTTTATCGGGAGCGACGTCGCGGCGGCGCCGGCGCACGAGGACGGCCGGTTCGACGGTTTTTTACCGGATCTGACGGATGCAGAGATTTTTTTCCGAGGCGAAGCGGAGTGGACGGAACCGGCGGATGAGTAGAGATCGGATTCGTCGAACTCGAGACCTGAATCGGTGGCGGCGAAGTAGGACTGATCGGTGCCGAGGAAGCGATAGCTTGGCCGAGCGTAGTAGCTTTTTCCGGTGGCCATTGAAGAAGAAGAAGAAAGTTTTAATAAAATTTATTAATATTTAATTTTGAGTGTTAGTTTTGGTTTTGGTGTGAGAAGAATTAGTCGTGAGGGGGTCTATGGTTTTATACAGGTTTTGGGGTGGATAAAATGGATAAGGTTACCTTCTCTCTCTCTTAACTTCTAGTTTCCGTCAGTGTGAAATTACATTACTACCCTTAGTTTTTAGATGAAATTAAATGAAGTGTCGATTAATGCCACGAGCTCAAAGGATTTTTAAGAGATTGCTCTTTTCGTGGGGGAGAATATTACATGTGTCGTATTGGCATATTCTTACCACTTTGTTTTGCTTTTTTACTTTCTTTTTGTCGTCTGAAAAATATTTTTGCTAAAAATATAATACGTAATTACAGTTTCTTTTGTATTTACTTTATATTGAGTTCAATTTATATTTGGTACCTGATTATAAATTCTGCTTTATATAAAAAATTTCAAAAAGAAAATTACTATAAAGATTTTTTATTTAGTGTGAATAAAACAGTATTTTATTTACGAGATAAATAAAACCAGTATATTCTTCTGAATATAGGTATATCCAAAATAATAGTATATACTAATTTACATAATTAGGAAATAAAATAATTGTAGTTTATATGATGTATATAAATCTCTTTCCTTCTTGTGTGTTTTCGACTAGACAAAGAAATATATTCATTTTTTGCAATAGTTTTTTTTGTAAATAGTTGAAAAGGAAATATATCCTTTGCAATTTTGTGAAGAAAACAAAAGAGACTACAAAAAAAGCTCTATAATAAAAAAAAGCTCTATAATAAAGAGCAGGGACAGGGAATATTATGGTAGTTAAAAAATAATAATTTAAGCCTTATGTTACAAAAAAAAAAAATATATCCTTGAGGCCCTCCACCGTGTGGAAACTTACGAGGTTGGTCGGTGTTAGCGGCGCGGAGAACCAGAACCGTCGAGGATTACATCATCACTCGTCAATTTAGCCGTTCCACATTTGAATTTTATTTAATAACCTGTCTTGTTTTTCATACATCTGTATCCAATAACAATCTGCACAAAGCTTCTCTACTCGTACTTCCTCTCTGTTATTAGTTATTTAATTTATACTGTCTCTCTCCCTATATAAATAGTTTCTTTTAATATTTTTTTTTGCTAAAGCTATAAATAGTTTCATAATTTATACTGTCTCTCCCTATAAGTATTAAACTACTAAATTATGTGGACTATCAGATTTGGACCATGATCGCCTCGCTCTATTTCTTCATATTTTATAGAGTCTGACTGTCTGATACGAACATCAGACTCCAGAGTTCACACTAACAAAACATTGTAAACTAGGTTTTTCTTGTCCACGTAAATTAGGTTATTAATTCTGCTTAACTTAGAATTTTTATTTGGGTATAAACAATGTTATGTTGTACTATCGAAATCCGTAACTGAGAAAGCCCGTTACGCCAATGGTTATCACCAGAAAATGTTCTGCTATAACTTTTTTGCTGATAAAAAAGGAAGGAGATAAATTTTGTTGATATTAAATGAGTATTTATACAAATATACCTTCTCTAATTAAGCTAGTTTGCGTTTCTTATAAAAAACATACTTATAAAAGAAACGGATCATGCCGGTACAAATCTGGTGTTTCTTATGCTACAAGAAAACAAAAGTAGGGGAATATTAGGTAGTATCAAGAAAACGAAAACGACTTATTTAAGGAAAAAAAAAAGGAAATTACCATAAGATCTACAATCCGTTTTATTTCGAAATGATTATTACTATTATTTATATTTATAAGATGTGCTTTAAGAAGTTTATTAAAATAAGAAAGTATAGAATCTCTTCACATTTTTTTTTTAAAAAACACTCTTCAAACTATCTTAACATTTTTTTATTGTTGGAAAAAAAATTTAATTTAAATAAAACTCTTTTTTTTTTTGAACGAAAACACTCTTCAAACTCTTTTTTTTTTTTGAACGAAAACACTCTTCAAACTCTTAAAATATCATTTTTGATAAAATCATAACTTGGTCAAGTTTTTGTCGTGACTCGTGTGGGGCTGGATTCTCTTTCTCACGTCCCCAGTTCCGAAGACAAAGAGAGAGACAAAGCATAGTCTCTAAGATCAAAACACGTGTCTTAAAAACCCCATCTTACTACACGTGGTGCCGCTTAGCGTGGATGGACGCCACGTGGGAGTAGGACCCACTCATTACTTGGATCTAACGCGCTTATATCTCACCGGCTAGAAATTCACGTTTTTTATTTAAAGTCCTTTCGTTTTCTTCTCTCTCTCTCTTTCTTTCTCGATGTTCTCCCACGCGCGACAGACTCGTAACAGTTTGATAAATATAATATCTCGATATTTTCTCATCTCTTTGAGGTTCGTCTCGGTGTTTGAAAAGAACCTCTAGGTTCACCAACCAATAGTGTTTGAGTATTTGATATTTGATATCTTTAAAAAAAAGAAACAACATTAAATTTCCAAATAAGATTATCTTTTTAAAATAAAACAATAAAAATACATAAAAATAGTTACAAAAAATAAATAAATAAATATTTTTAAGTATTCAGCAAAATACTAAACCCTATATCCTAAATCTTAAACCCTAAACCCTAAACCTTAAACTTTGGATAAACTCTAAACGTTTGAAAATCCTAAACCCTAAATCATACATTAAAAACTAAATTTTAATAACACTAAACCCTAAATCCTAATCACTAAACCCTAAACCCTTGGATAAACCCTGAACCCTTGGATAAATCATAAACTGTAAATCAAAAATATTTAAAATTAAACTCTAGAGATTATGATTTATCCAAGGGTTCAGGGTTTACCCAAGGGTTTACGGTTTAGTGATTAGGATTTAGGGTTTAGTGTTATTAAAATTTAGTTTTTAATGTATGATTTAGGGTTTAGAATTTTCAAACGTTTAGAGTTTATCCAAAGTTTAAGGTTTAGGGTTTAGGGTTTAAGATTTAGGGTATAGGGTTTAGTATTTTGCTGAAGATTTAAAAATATTTATTTATTTATTTTTTGTAACTATTTTTATGTATTTTTATTGTTTTATTTTAAAAAAATAATCTTATTTGGAAATTTAATATTGTTTCCTTTTTTAAAAGATATCAAATATCAAATACTCAAATACTATTGGTTGGTGAACCTATAGGTTCACCCTAGGGGATGAACCTAAGAATTACTCGTTTGAAAAATACCCGCGAGTGGGCTTTTTTTTAACTATTAGTTTCACATATTCGTCGAAAGTAGAACTTTTGTAGGTCCCACTTTACTTATTTTAAGTCGTTGTTCGAATAAAACTTGCTTTATTTTATGTTTCCCCATTAAGTTTTTGTGTATATCCACATCTACACATTTGAAAACTATAGATTAGTGTTAATTTAAAAAATCATATGGTGATATTATTTGAGGTGTCACTTTCAGTATATATATTTTTGGGTAAATGTTAACACTTTTTTTTTTTTTTTTTGCCATCTAGTATATTGCATTCATACGACAAAGGGTTCAAGTTTTTGTACAACACAGACTAACCAAAGGAGGTATATAAACATCAAAAAACATGAGAGCACCATCGAGGTGCACCAGTTGCAACGTAGGATTGAAATCTGAAGTCCTGAACTGCACTAGTAGCTATAAGGCGTGCTCCTCTATTAGCTTCAAACGATTCACAGAGCACCCGCCATGCCAAAAAATTCCTTAGTAATAATCTGATTTCCATCACTTTGAACTTGAAGGAAGGCCATTCGCGAGGTCTGATGATGGCATTTACTAGCATTCTTCCTTCAAAAGCAAAGTGTACTTTTAAGTATCTGTGATTCTTCATGCTTTCAATAGCCCAAACAACACTGACAAACTGGGCTTCACTTTTCGATTCCACTTCCCCAAAAGACCGTCTGCTATGGAGAAGAACTGTACCTGATGAGTCTCTCACTACCCAAGCCGCCCCTGCAATTTTCTTTTTCTTCTCCCATTTGAAACCAATATTGCACTTGAGGAAATCCACCGGAGGGCACTTCCAAGCAACTGGGGTTTGGATAGATGGATCCCTATGATCATCTGCCCTCCTTTCCAAATTCTGAGCTACATACCATAAACGGGTTTCCTCTCGAGCTTTGTTTCCCAAATGCTCACTGTCGAACAAAAAACCTTCAAATAGCAAATGATTCCTGTTTTTCCATAAATACCAAAGTATCCACGGGAAAACCTTCGTCATTTCACTCATTGTTTCATCAACTTGCAAGGAATTAAAAAGGAAGGCCATGTTCGCATAAATAGACGCAGCATCAAACCCACCCCGAGGCGAAGGAAACCCTGAAACTGTCCACACTTGTCTTGCCAATGTACAGGAGAACAAAACATGGTTAATAGACTCACCGTCCTCTCCACATGATTGGCATACCGTGTCACATTTTATTCCTCGGGCACTAAGGCAATCAAAGACAGATAAAGCTCCAGAAAGAGCTTTCCATACGAAGACCTTAACCTTTGGAGGAGCCTTCAGATTCCATACCTGAGCCGTCAAGGGATGCAGAGACGGTTGAGCTTGCTGTAAGTGAAGGAGAGCCGAGTTGTTTCTCCAAAAAGCAAGGTCATATCCAGTTTTGACAGAGTAGATTCCATTTGGAGTGTGCTTCCAAAAAGAGGAATCTGGCTCTGATACCACCGGTTGATTGCGCATAAGAACTTTAATATCTGCAGGAACAAAGAGCTCTTGCAAACGACTGCGGCTCCATCTTCTTGTTTGAGCGTTGATCAGTGAAGAGACTTGCAGGTTCGCGTCGAAAAAACTTTGTTTCCTCAGAGGAGGCCTGCACAAACCCTCCTCATCCTCCATCCAAGGATCAGACCAAACCTTTAGGCTAGTTCCATTACCTACTGATATCTTCAGCCCTTGCATCAGTAGCTCTCTCCCATTAAGAATACTGCGCCAAGCATATGAAGGTCTTCTTCCTAACTGCGCATTCAAGAAAGAAGAACTTTCAAAGTATTTACCTTTAAGCACTCTCGCCATCAGACAGTCATCAAAGTGAAAGATCCTCCACGCTTGTTTTGCCAAGAGAGCCTGGTTAAAAGACTCTAAATCTTTAAAGCCCATACCCCATAAAGCCTTTGGTAAGCACATTTTCTCCCAGCTCAACCAGTGGATTTTCCTTTTGTGCTCAACATTACTCCACCAGAAAGATGCTAGAGCATTCGAGAGAGAAGAAATGACCGTCTTTGGTATTTTGAAAACCGACATAGCAGAGACAGGTAAAGCTGATCCCACTGCTTTTATCAACACCTCTTTTCCACCTTGAGAGAGCGTTCTAGCATGCCAGCCCGAGATCCTCCTACCTAACCGCTCTTTAAGATAGGCAAAGGGCTTTATCTTTGACCCTTTGAAGCATTCTGGAAGTCCTAAGTACTTGGACTCACCACCTTCTGATTCAATACCCAATTTCTGCTTTACTTTAGTTTTGTTCTCCTCAAGAACGTCTTTCCCGAAGATAATAGAAGATTTAATTGGGTTGATCGACTGACCAGTGACTGCTCCAAAGCGATGTAGTATTTCTATCAAAGTCTTACTCTGATCTTCATCAGCTTTGCAAGAGAATAAACAATCATCAGCGAAAAGAAGATGATGAATAGAGGGACCGTGCTCCCCAAATCTCAGACCTGACAATCTGTTCTCCCTTTCAGCCTTTGACAGCAAATGAGTTAAACCCTCCGTACACAGCACAAACAGAAAAGGGGATAGGGGATCTCCCTGCCTAAGACCCCTTTTAGGCGTAATCATTCCATGAGGCTGGTCATTAATCAGAATTGAATACGTTACTGTGGTGACGCATTTCATGATCAAGTTAACCCATCTCTCATTGAATCCAAGCGCTAGCAGGAGTGATCTCAAATAACCCCATTCCACTCTGTCAAAAGCCTTTGACATATCTGTCTTTACCACCATAAAGTCTGAAGCAAACGAGCCTGAAGCCCCTAGCGAGTGGACTAACTCGTGCGCAATGGTGATGTTGTCAGACATCAGTCTCTGGGAGACAAATGCAGACTGCGCTGGAGAGATCAAGACCTGCAACCAAGGCTGAAGTCTTCTGACCATAATCTTTGAAACAATCTTGTAGATCACCGAACAAAGACTAATAGGTCTTAAATCTGAAACTGTCTTTGGATCTGCAATCTTAGGGATCAGACACAAGTGTGTGTAATTCCATTCCTTTGGGAGAATACCAAAGTTAAAGAATTTCTGCACCTCCGCTATCACTTGCTCTTCAATGATAGTCCAGAATTTCTGAAAGAAAAGGGCTGACATACCGTCAGGGCCTGGAGCTTTCGTCGGATTTATTGAAAAAACCGCTTCTTTGATTTCCAAATTCGTCACAGGTCTCAACAGATCCATGTTTAGTTGATCAGAAACTCTTGGTTGCATATCGTTGAACCAGTCAGTAAATGGAGCAGGGTTCGTTGACCTGAAGAGATTTCTGAAAAAGTCTACTGCAACTTCACCCTTAGCAGCCTCTGAGAAGACCTCCTCTCCCTCGGCGTTGACAAGCTTGTCAATGTTATTCCTTGCACGAGCAGCGTTCACAGAGATGTGAAAAAAATGAGAGTTACGATCCCCTCGACTAAGCCATTTGTCTCTGCTCTTCTGCCACCAGTATGTCTCTTCATCTCTCTGGGCCTTAACCAGATCTTCTTTCAGCAATCGAATTCGAGCAGTTGATTGTTGTAAAGCTGATTGTTCATGCTCCAGAGCAGCTTCAGCTTGGTGAATTCTATCGCCTGAATTCATGTTTGAATGCTTCTTTAGACCGCTTAGAGATCTTCTGCAAGCTTTTAGAGCCTTTGAGACTGAGCCCAAACCGTTACTTGTAGCAAAATCCCAGGCATTTGCCACACTATCATGAACCCCTTCTACCTCCAAGAATCTTCTATCAAACCGGAACCAACCTCTGTACTTTTCTTGGCTTTCAATCAGATGTATAAGAACAGGCCTGTGATCCGATCCACGCTTATCTAAAAACGTCTGGTTAGAGCAAGGGAACTTCTTGAACCAAGCCCTGTTTCCAAAGCATCTGTCTAGTCTGGTATGAACCCAAGAGTTACTCCTTAACCCGCTCCAAGTAAAACCGTTCCCATGACTCTGAAGCTCTTCTAGCTTACAAGCATTAATCATTTGATTGAAAGGAGCGAAGGACTCATCTTGTCTCCAGACACCACCCGTCTTTTCTCCGTTATGCAAAATATCATTAAAATCACCAAAGACGCACCAGCTTTCCTTTCTATTCACACCTATTCTACTGATCCTTTCCCAGAGATTGACCCTTCTTTTATAATGCGTCGGCCCGTAGATACAGGACGCAAAAAAAGAGGTGTCGCCAAACTGAATTATACAATCAACCAAGTTCTTATGCACATCCAGAAACTTTATATTTACAGATTTCTTCCAAAAAATAGCCAAACCCCCAGCATGTCCAACAGGATCCACCGTATATACATGATCATAGCCCAACCAGACCTGAAGGTCAACCAAAACATTCCTAGTATTCATAGTTTCCATAGGCAGTAGCACCTCAGGGAAACGTTTTTGACGCATTTCCCTAAGGCGTTGAATTGTCAGACCCTGAGGCCGCCCCAGGCCCTGACAATTCCAGGAGATAATGCTCATTGAGGCTTCGGCGGTCCCTCCATTGGGACCACCCTTGATTCTTTGAGTCGCGCCATTTTGTCACCCTTCAAAATAGCGTCTTCCGCCTTTCTTTTAGAACCGAGCTTCTCTGCTCCTTCGTTTTCACCGTAGAGCTGGTGAAGAATTCCTGATGACTGACCTTGTTGTTCACGTCTTTTCTTGATGTAAGGTCTTCTCCTCGATTTAGAGCTTTTGTGGACAACCCCAGATGGCTTGGACACAAAGTATCCAGGACCATATTCCGTAGAGTTCCATGTAAGCTTGCTGTCGAATCATGACCTCTCTCTGACACCCTTGACGAGGAAGGTTCATGAGGAAGGAAGGCCTGATGAACAATACTCCCAAGATCCGCCTTTCTATCTGATACCCTCAAATCTTCCCAGCGATGAACCAAGCTACCTGCGATATTAGCTTTGATTGCAGAAGCCATCAGTTTGTCAGCAGAATCTTTGGCTTCCAATCTTGGCTCAGCGGAAGTATTAAGGTCGAAATCATAGACAACACCTTTTCCTTTGTCAATTTGATTGGTAAAGGTCGGAGCAGTTTCTAGGCGCAACATTGTCTTCTGCAGAAAAGGGTCCTTCTCCGCTTCAGCTACTGATGATCTGACCCGGTCAATTCTAATCTTCTTATCTTCCTCTGTTGCCATTAATAAATATCTTCTCATTTCTTCCAAAACCTCTGGCGCTATTTTCCTTCTTCCTGTCATCTTGCAAATTCCAACTTGATCTTCAGAAAGAACCCCAAACAGAGGATCGTCTTGATGCAAGATGACTTCATTTCTGTGACTGTCCATGATAACCCGCTCACTCCTCAGAGCAGCAGCCTCCCGTCGATTCCTATTCAGAAGTGGACAAATATCTTTTTCGTGGTTCAATCTTTGACATTCATAGCATCACTTTCTTATTCTCTCATAGTTAAAGAGAACCACTGCAGAGCCTCCCTCCGGAAGATTAACAACTTTTGATTTCCGTAGTGGTCTGGAGACATCGAAACGTACTTGGATCCTTACATAGTCTTGCACTTGTGGCTTGTCAGGATCAAAAGCCACCACCTTGACTGCACCTATCTTCTCACCAAGAGCGGTAATAGCTTCCTTCGTATAATAATTGACAGGGAGATTTCTGATTTGAACCCATAAAGGGATGAACTGTAAGTAATCCTCAGGGGGCTTCTCCACCCATCGATCAATCGCTAAAGTCCAGTCGTTGAAGGTATGAACACCTTTTTCTAGAACCTCCAGCAGATCATGTTCATGATCGAAAACAAACTGGAACCGTTCCTTGGACAAAGCTATTCCTCTAACTTTCCCTTGCTTCTGCCACGTTCTTGGCATCTCGCGAATCAAACCCGGCATCTTCTGGCAGTCTGGATTAAGAATCCTTCCGATAATACTTCGGGAGTTCCTTTCACACGATTTGTACTGAGGAAGATCAGGCATATCGAACGGTTCATCTTCCTCTTCCAACGATAGAGCCATCAACGCTTTATCCATAGCGTATGACATCTTGATTTTACAGAAATTTCTGAAAATTTAACTTCTCCGCCGGTAAAAGTTATGAACAAACCCTAGATTTTTGAAGATTACACCGCAAAACTACCAGAAGAGATAAGTTTTGTGGTGGACGTGTCACTTTTTAGAAAGACAGCTGTGCTCCACTCACTAAAAAAAGGATACTTAGCGAGAGAGAAACTAAAGCCCAAAAAAGGTAAATGTTAACACTTTCCATGTATAAAACAATTGAAATCAAAAGATGGTTAGAACAAAACTGATGAAATCGTAATTCTAAAACTTAATTAACTCTCAAATGGTTCATATTTGATGTGTCTTAGAAAATTAGGTTTATTTTCTACAACGTATAATGAATATTTGAGGATGTTTTGTTGGATGCTGATGTAATATCCACTTTGTGGTATATGAAAAATATTAGAATAATTGATTTGACTATTTATGTCATCAAAATGCACTTATTTTTCGGTCACACATCCGTTTAAATCTTTAGAATTAAACGTGTTTGAATTGGAGTAGTAGAACGATGGATGATATATCGGAAAGTGATTCGTGATATCGTGTAAGTAAGTTTAAAACACGTGGAAAGGTTATGTGGTGATTGCAAAGTCAGTAAACATGACTAATGAGCCTCCCAAAAAAGTTAACACACCGTCATTTCCACGAAATGGAATCCATGGACCGAGTGTGGGTGGCTATTAAGCTGTGGACGGTCGGGGTGTTACAATTGGTACCTGAAACTCAGATGAATGTGGAGTAGGGATCACACTAACATGGGTAACGATCTTGGGGTGCAATGAGGATGTTACGTTCTTTGAGAGAAGGTGAACTGTAATATTCCGGTTTGTGAAATATGAAAATGTTTAAGAAAATTGATTTGGTTACCTATGTCACCAAAGTACACTTATTTTTTCTGTCACACATCTGTTTAGAACTCCAGAATTAAGCGTGCTTGAGCTAGAGTAGTAGAAAGATGAGTGACCTACTTGGTTGTCATTCGCACAAAGAAAAGTTAGGTGGTGATTGGATCAATAAACATGACTAATGAACCTTTAAAAAACTAATGCACCGTGGATGGATTTTATTTGTCCGTTGAAATGAGTGGAAGACATAAATTCAGATTATAAACCATTTTAGGGCTTGATTGATTCAAACGCATCGATTGCGGAAGTCTGTGGATGCGGGTGGTTGCGGTTTCTAGCGGTTTTAAGAAATTTGTACGACTGGTTCTGCGGTTAGAAATTGGTGTGTTTGCGGGATATTTATGACTGGTTAACTACCAAATGCAACAGTGGTTAAATAACACATTAACAATATTTACATTTTATATAATTATAAATCTATCAAAAATCATAATATTATAATAAATATAAAAATTATATTTAGAAAGTTATAGTTTAGATTTTTAAAATTATGGACAATATTTTTAGTTTAAAATTTTATAATATTAATTAAAATATAATAGATATATTTTAGTATTTTTATAATTTCAATTTAGTTTTTTTATTGAATATTTTTATTTTTGTTTAAAAAAAAAATTATCCTTCCACAACTGTTTGCAACCGCAAACGCTAGTTGGAAATAACTTTTGAATTTATGAGGTTTAGATTAGTTTAGAGCGGTTTGAACGATAGTTGCCAAACGCCAACAACTGTTATCAACTGCAAAAGCTGCGTTTGCGGGTGGTAGCGAAAAAGCCAATCATACCCTTAATCAAGTCGAAATGTTTGTTCACGCGGATAAAAGCATTATCTATAAAAATTGGGTGTCGACATTGTGGGCACATCTTTAAATTATTAGCTAAATTAAATAATGATTAAAAAAAGGTAAAGTTAAAATACTGCTATGTGATGGTGATGATGATAAAGTGACTTTTATTGCGAGAAATAATAATATAAATGCTTCGTCCAATCATGTTAGCCTTTTAATAAAGTTAGATGTGAAATATAGGATAATAAATGTATTATAACTCGAAATCGTTTTTAAATAAGATGCAGCCAGTCACAAGGCTCAGGGAAAAGTGAGAATATGGTTTATACAAACAGTTTTTAAGTTAGTGGTGAATCATTGGCCTATTTTATATTTTGTTTAGTGTAGTCTTTTTAAGTGCTCAATCGTTGGTGGTGAATGTCATTGAAGTGTACATCAGCAAAACTCATAAATGTATCCCAAAAAAAAACTTGTTCAGAAAATGCTTTATCTCTTGTATGGGTATACATATACGTCTTTGGCGTTGTCTTACTCACATCCTTTGAACTTTGATCAATTTTCTCAGCTTTCAATACTGAAATAAATTTATGTACGTATAGACCCATTTCTCTTTGAAAATTCAACACACTGCAAAGTACCGGAAGCAGATAGTATATTCCATATCGCAACTATACTGATAAATGATGTGATTAGGTAGACATATCGCTTGCATATGATTTCGGGACATGTATTATTGACCAATATATAAGATCGGTTAGCTTGTTTTTAGGTAGACAGATGATGTGAAGTTAATGTATTCAGTATTTTTATTAAATGAAGTTTTCCATTTATGATTCAAGACAACATTTAGAGCTTATATAATGCAAATATATCGTACCATAATTCTTGATAAAAAAAAAATATCGTACCATAATTCCAGAGCAGAAATTACAAATTGTTTCGTACCATACACGTGTTTCATCAAGCAGATCATCACCTAATCGTCCCTTGTCCGTGTCATATTGTTAGAACTCCCGTGGAGAGAAAGAGACGCAAAGCTTTTGCTTATATGTATCGTGAACACTATGGCTGTGTCGTTGTATCAGGCTATCAGCTGCTCATTGCTCAATGTAAATATGATTCTTAATAAGGTTTTTATTTGTTTCCATTTAGGTATGCGTTTACATTTCCATAGTATATAGCATAATAATTCATATGAAAAAACAATCGGGTATAACCATCGAATGAAGTTTAACAAGAATTATAACCATAGTTATTAAATGGACTAAAGGCCAACTAATGCCAATCTCAAAGAACATGATGACTTCAGAAATACACATGTAGTCATCCGATCTACTAGATCTACATTCACTTCATTTATATTTCTTTTAAACCGAAAATCAAACTAGATGGACCATACTAAATGAAATATCCATTTGCAAAATACGGGAATGTGACATTCAAAGCTATAAACACAATCAAAAATGAGAAGGAAAAAAGAAAAAAAAAAACAGAAAGCCACTCGCCCGTCTAGTGATTTTAGTTGTTATGCCATATTTCCAAGCCCAGAGTAATCATATCGAGTGGCACAGACCTTGAATATGTAACTATGGGTTCGGATTGGTCAACTGGATAAGCCATTGCTTCGGCCCAAGACAAGGCTTTATCTCTTCTCCTTTACCCGTGGTGGAAACGTCACAAAGGTTAGCGTACGTTCCTGCACTAATGAGTGACGTATCCTCAACTCTAACCAGCCACAAAGGTGTTATCAAACCTACTGAAGCCGTATTCAGTCAAACAAGAATCCATTAACTTTCTTTTTGAAAACCAGGCCCATGAAAATTGTATGTTTCTTTCTCAAAGAAAAAGAAGAAATTTTGTGTTTAATAAAGCTATTTTCCCAAATTAGCATTGCGAAAATGTGAATTGAGGTTGATGGTAGAAATCCTAAGGAGCTTCAGGAGGAGATTGTCAATGGTGACATTGATGTTCCTAACTAGTGAAAAACGTTCCTTATAGTTGTCTTATCGTTCTTTATGTAGATACGAGGATAAATTTTTGGAGTTGAATCATTTAAGTTGGAATCTTTAATCTATCTTTGATTTTGAATGTCTGAAATTTTTGGGATGATAAAGATGGATTTTAGTTTTTGAATGCATCACAAGATTCGTTAGCATGATTGTATCCGCGCCAATTGATTTTTTTTTTGTTTTTGAATTTGGTATGAATCAGAAAGTGAATTGAAGAAAAATCATAACTAAGGTTTTGATGTCTTTGTCGGAAGTGTTGCATATACTAAAAAAGTTTGGGTTGTTTGGATTATTCAAATATAACGACATTGTTGAATGCAACATAATTTTACAACAGTACAGAGTGGTTAGTTTGACTGGTCTAATGCGCAATGTTATAGTTTGCAGTTGCTATTTAAAAACTTGTTGGACAGAAATGTGACAGTGTACCAGTTCCTAAAATGGTAGTTCGGTTGATTGCGTTAGCAGTGTCTTTGGGGTTGGTTACCATCTGATCAGGTTAGCTGTACTTAACCGTACTCGAGTCAAAAATATTTGAAAAAACAACAACTAAAATCGTCTATTAGTGACAGGTCCAGCCCTGTGGTAAAGCTGATAAAACAATATCTTTAGGCGCCAGAGTGTACATATATTTTAGGGGGTGCAAAATGTTAGCAGAGTCACTTTGTCTTAATGGTTTTGGGTGCTGCTTTTCCCGTACTATGGTCACGAGTTCGACATTTCATCCCTTTATTATTTTTTATTTTTCTTTTGGAAAGTAGTAATAAAGATTTGACCTCATGGTTTGGTTTTCTTTTCTAACAAACTTAAGCCAAACTTAATCTATACTATTATTTGCAAAGTCAATTTTTAGAATCGAGCTCTCACGTTAAAAGTTAGAGCGGTTAATATCGTTTATATCCTTAATGAATCAATTATATAAATTAGTCAAAAATAAAAACGAATTTTAAATCTATATGATTAAATAAATGATTAAAATTAATGATAATTAGAATTATCTAAAATATCTATAATTAAAAACGAATTTCTATAAAACATAAGATAATCTTAAATATATTGTGTTTTTATCTGTTTATACCCTTAGTGAATCAATTATATAAATTAGTCAAAAAATAAAAATGAATTTAAATCTATCTCATTAAATAAATGATTAAAATTAATAATAATCAGAATTATCTAAAATATAAATAATTAAAAACAAATTTCTATAAAACATAAGATAATTCTTAAATATATTGTGTTTTATCTGAAAATAACATTATTTTTTGGAATTGAGCCCTCACGTTAAATATTTGAGCGGTTAATATCGTTTATACCTTTAATGAATCAATTATATAAATTAGTCAAAAATAAAAACAAATTTTAAATCTATCTGATTAAATAAATGATTAAAATTAATAATAATCAGAATTATCTAAAATATAAATAATTAAAAAACAAATTTCTATAAAACATAAGATTATTCTTAAATATATTGTGTTTTTATCTGAAAATAGTATTCTTTTATTATAAAGTATAAATTTTAATGTTTGATTTATTTTTTTAAAACATAATTAATAATTTATTATGTTGGTTTTTTATTTAATAATTATAAACTAATAAATATCTATAAAAACACTATGCTCGCATGTGCGGATAGAATACCTAGTTAAAAATAGAATATTGAATTATCCAAAATCTAAAAATATAATTTAAAAAGATAATTTCTATATATATATTGTATTGTTATCTGAAAAAATATTTTAGTAAAACATTAAAAACATAAATTATATAATTAAATATCAATCAAACAATTTTTTTTAATTATATAATTTAAAACTATTATTTGCGAAGTAAATTTTTGCAATGGAGTTCTTACATTAAAAGTTAGTGTGGTTAATATCGTTTAACCCTTAATGAATAAAATATTTAAATAAATTAAAAAATAAGAATAAAATTTTAATTGATTTTGATTAGATAATTGATTAATATTAAGAATAATAAGAATTATCCAAAATCTGAAAATATAATTTAAAAAAGAGATAACTTATGTATATATTGTATTGTTATCTGAAAAAGTCTTTAAGTAAAAAGTTAAAAACATAAATTCTATAACTAAATATTAATTTAATAAAATTATTAATTATATAATTAAGAATAGAATATTGAATTATCCAAAATCTAAAAATTATAATTAAAAAGATAATATATATATATATTGTATTGTATTGTTATATGAAAAAGTATTTTAGTAAAACGTTAAAAACATAAATTATATAATTAAATATTAATCAAATATTTTTTTTATTTATATATATATAAAAATATGTTTGCCTCTCTCCTAAACTATCCACGTGGAAAGTCACTCTCTGACAGACTGACACGTGTCTCTGGATTTTATTACTTTCGCTAGACTTGAGTTTAACTTTAGGCTTATACTATAAAGTACAATTGAAAGGAACTTTTTACTCTTAAATATTATTGAATGTGTTAATTATTTCTTAATACATAGTAGATAAAACAAAAAAAACACGTATTACGATATGAACGTTATATTATTATCAAAGCAATATTTACCGTATGTACCTCAAAATTTTAAGTATATAAACAGTCAACAGTAGTGTGTTGAATATTATATTCATATGATTTAAAAGTATTTACAAATTTTTATTTTTAAACATACACCAAAAACTTTATGAAAGCAAATATCCATTGAGATTCTCAACCACTTCAAATATCACCAACGCCAAAAAAATTTAATCAAGTGCACAAAAACTATAATATATTTAAAACTACAACAAATACATTAGTTAATGAAAAATCCTTTTTAAAAAGTATTATGGATGCATACATAAATATTTAGTGAAATGTATAAAAGGAAACAAAAGTAACAATAACTTGAAGA
Source organism: Brassica rapa (assembly GCF_000309985.2). Taxonomy (NCBI): domain Eukaryota; kingdom Viridiplantae; phylum Streptophyta; class Magnoliopsida; order Brassicales; family Brassicaceae; genus Brassica; species Brassica rapa. The sequence goes on from NC_024796.2 coordinate 4,948,112, forward strand.
ACAAAATGTATAAGACTGAGAATATTAATGATTTGTGATTTAATATATATTCAACTTATTGTCACAAAAAACTTAATAAAAAAATACATACATTGTTTAAAGAACATTAAAAATCACGTTAAAACTTTTAACATTTTAAGAAAAATTATGAATCAATAATATTAATTTTATCCGAAAAATTCAGCACTAAATGCATAAACAAAAAAAAAACAAACCTTAAACCTTATAATCCTAAGCATTATTCTAAACCAAACCTTAAACCCAACCTAAACCAAACGCTAAAATTTTTCTACTACCTAAACCCTAAATCCTACCTAACCCTAAACCCTACCTAAACCTAGACCTTAACCCTATCTAGCCCTAAACCCTACATAAACCTAACCCTAATCCCTAAACCCTTCATACTACTTAAACCCTAAACCTATCTAACTGTAAACCTACCTAACCCTAAATGTAAACCTACCTAACCGTAAACCCTATTTAACCCTAAACCTTACCTAACCCTAAACCCTTCCTAACCCTAAAACCCTACCTAAAACCTAACCCTAAACCCTACTAACCCTAAACCCTACCTAACCCTAACCCTACATAACCCTAAACCCTACCTAACCTAAACCCTTTCTAACCCTAAACCCTTTCTACCCCTAAACCCTACCTAACCCTAAACCCTACTAACCTTAAACCCTACTAACCCTAAACCCTTTCTAACCCTAGACCCTACCTAACCCTAAACCCTACCTACCCTAAACCCTTTCTAGCTCTAAACCCTACCTAACCCTAAACCCCATCTAACCCTAAACCCTACCTAACCCTAAACCTGACCTAACCCTAAACCCTGCCTAACCCTAAACCCTACCTAACCCTTTCTAGCCCTAAATCCTACGAACCCTAAACCCTTTCTAACCCTAAACCCTACCTAATTCTAAACCCTACCTAACCCTAAATCCTACTAACCCTAAACCCTACCTAACCAAAACCCTACCTAACCCTAAAACCTTTCTAACCCTAAACCCTTTCTAGCCCTAAACCCTACCTAACCCTAAACCCTACTAACCCTAAACCCTACTAACCCTAAACCCTACCTAATTCTAAACCCTACCTAACCCTAAACCCTACGTAACCCTAAACCCTACCTAACCCTCAACCCTACCTACCCTAAACCCTTTTTAACCCTAAACCTTACCTGACCTAAAACCTAACCCTAAACCCTACCTAACCCTAACCCTAAAACCTACCTAATCCTAACCCTACATAACCCTAAACCCTACTAACCCTACCTAACCTAAACCATTTCTAACCTTAAACCCTTTATAGCCCTAAACCCTACTTAACCCTAAACCCTACTAACCCTAAACCCTACTAACCTTAAACCCTATTATTCCTAAATCCTTTCTAACCCTAAACCCTACCTAACCCTAAACCCTACCTAACCCGTGCTTGGGAGTCCCTGATGATTAAATAAACCAAGGATTTTATACCCTACCTAACCCTAAACCCTACCTACCCTAAACCCTTTCTAACCCTAAACCCTACCTAACCCTAAACCCCTTCTAACCCTAAACCCTTTCTAACCCTAAACCCTACCTAACCCTAAACCCCATCTAACCCTAAACCTGACCTAACCCTAAACCCTACCTAACCCTTTCTAGCCTTAAATCATACTAACCCTAAACCCTTTCTAACCTTAAACCATGCTAACCCTAAACCCTACCTAATTCTAAACCTACCTAACCCTAAACCCTACTAACCCTAAACCCTACCTAACCTAAACCCTATCTAACCCTAAAACCTTTTTAACCCTAAACCCTTTCTAGCCCTAAACCCTACCTAACCCTAAACCCTACTATCCCTAAACCCTACTAACCCTAAACCCTACGTAACCCTAAACCCTACCTAAACCCTACCTAACCCTAAACCCTATCTACCCTAAACCCTATCTACCCTAAACCCTACCTAACCCTAAACCCTTCCTAACCCTAAACCCTACTAACCCTAAACCCTACGTAACCCTAAATCCTTTCTAACCCTAAACCCTACCTAACCCTTAAACCCTGCTAACCTTAAACTCTGCCTAAACCTAACCCTTAAACCCTACCTAAACCTAACCATAAATCCCATCTAACGCTAAAACTCTACCAACCCTAAACACTAAAAAATAATCTCAAAACTTAAAGTTAAAAAAAACCTAAACTCTACCGATATGTAATTTGCTGTTGTGATATTCAAATAACAAAATACATAGCGGATTTTAAATCTTACATCCATTATTTTAATTGCCAAACTATTTTGAAAGTTGTATTTTATGAATAATAAAGGTAAATTATATTTTAATAACGTTAAGTTTTGTTAAAATAGAATGAAAAACTATTATCACAAATAAATAAAGAATTTTGATGAAATTTGAAAATTTTCGAATCAATAACAATTAATTAGTAATATTTCAAAAACCCTTAAACTATTATAGCTGTAGAATCTCAAAAAAAAAAAATTAAAGTTCTCAAACATTTATTTGCCAATAACCATCCTTAAAGCTTTGCTCATTCATAAAAAATAATATTATTTACATAAATTGCAAACAAGTTTTGTTTTTTGACTAGAGACCCAAGTTTAAATTATACCACTTCTTAAAACAATAACCATCCTTAAATCTTTGCTCATTCAAAAAAATAATATTCTTTACATAAATTGGAAACAAGTTTTGTTTTTTGACTAGAGACCCAAGTTTAAATTATACCACTAAAATATTTTAATATTTAATTGTTCAGAAATATATATATTTATATATTCGAGAGTAGACAATGCATAGATGATACTAAATTGATCGCAAGAATTCTTTTTGGAAAACACAATATAACTAGTATAGTATACAAAGAACTTTTCAAAAATTTATGAAAATGTTTAAGCCCGCATCGCGGGCAAAACACCTAGTTACTTTTATTACAAAACTATATTAGTCATTAGATGATATATTATTAATAAATTATATAACTACTTAAAATCCTAATTATTTTTAAAGGAGATATTTTTTTTTTGGTTCTCCCAATCTCCAATGTACCACCTTTACTCTGTTACTTTATTTTTCTGTAGATCTTTATAATTATTTAAAAAATTCAAAAATCTTAAAGCAAAATATCATAAACTATGTTCTGATATTCTGTGAGACATTTCTCAAATGAAATTGGTGTTAATATTTTTTTTAAAACTAATTGGTGTTAATTTTAAGGTGATTTTGATCATATGTATTGCTATAATATACAATTTTTGTTATAAAAATGCTAAAATAGAACTAAGAATCAATTAATTGAATTGTCAATGGAATAATAATTCAAGCTCACAGCAACATGGTTATTCAAAATTGATCAAATGATTTTGCAAGAATTGTTTGTGTGTTTATATTTATTTTTGTATACTAATTAAGTTCTAATAATATGTAGTTGATTATATATTAAAAATACAGTAAATTAGTTATATTTATGGAGCATAATTTTATGGTTGTGCTTTAGGCGCCAAATTGATCCGGACCGGCACTGATTAGTGATGTCATTTCTCTCGCTAGTTCCAATGTCATTGAGAATTATATAATCGTTGATTTACTAAAACCAGAATTGCAATGCTTCAAATATTATATAGCCCACTTCAAGCATGGTTATCTTTGTATATAAAATACAGTTTGAATCACTCCCAGGGTGTACACATCAGATGCCAGCGCAACAATTCAAGTGATGTCCGGCCGACACCTGTCTTAAATGAAACGCAGCGTATCAAGCTTTTGTGCATACCCTCTGTTACCAGAAAACCAAAAAGGTATCAAAGGTGGAAGTAGGAACAAAGGTCTACGTACGCATCACTTGACGAGTGGCTCGAGGTTCACATATCGCTTTCTCCCTTTTTAGATTTTGTTTCCTCTTCGCTGGGATTGAAGTGTGTGTGTGTGTGTGTGTGTTATTGTGCCTTCAGGGACATTTGGCAAAGATATTGCAAGAAAATCAAAGATCAAGAAGAAGTGAGAAAAAAAGAGAGCTTTTTAAGCTCCTTCACAGTTCTTATAGACTTTAAGCTTTTTGGCATTTTGAAAGAGTTTTGGATTTCCGTCTTGAGGAAGTTTAGTATAGATGTTACTCTCTCTTTTTCTTATGAAGGTTCTGCTTCAGTCACAGTAATAATGCTCAGAGTAAATAAGTGGCTGCTTCAGTCCAATTTCTCCGTATTATGTTTTATTCTCTGTTATGTCCTCTGTTTCTTTTTTGCCTTTGTTATATGTGTGTGTGTTCTTGAAAGATCTATGCAGAATCAAAAACTATCTTTTCTAATCTACAAGCTAATAAAAAAGATTAGTTACTTATTTAATACAAAGGTTGCTATGTCTTAACTACAAAGTTATTTCTGAGAATATTATACATCAAAAGATTTTTAGTTCGAGGATGATCAGTATTTTGCAAGTTTTTACTTTCTACCTTAGTTTCTGAGTAAAGAGACTGGCCTAAGACTCTGAACGTTCTTATCCTTAAAAGTCTCCATGCTTTGTGCATTTGATTTCGTGGTCTTTTAGACAGTTTTTATTTTTCTTCTTCTTCTTCTCTATCTTATTCTCCTGCAACTGTTTGCAGAGCATGAGAAGATATAATATTATAATTAGAATCAGAGAGCACACGTTTCACAGTTGATGTGAGGATACAAAATTTAGGCCCACAGGGCCACCACTGTAGGCAACATCTCTTTCCAAACACTGTCACACAGTATGCACAGCAACATACTAGGCCGCAGCCTAAAAACATGAGAAAAAAACAAGTAAGCAGTGCTTTAAGCCTTGAATAAAGGCAGAACAAACTGAAATAAATGCACAACAAAGACACACAAATACATGACCTAAACAGATAATTTAAAAGCGCTTGAAAGTGAAGTTGTATAAACTGTGAAAGCATAAACAACTGAGCCGTAGCATCGGCGATATACACATTGTTGTTTTAACAATAACAAGAACATTGCAGTTGGCCTTTTCAAGTACGTAACATTCGAGGAAGTGAGCAGATGGGGGATGGGTGTGGGCACGACAGTGAGATTACGACTAAGGAGGAAAGAAAATTAGACATAGTGGCCGTCACAGTAACTGAACTAAGAGACTTTCAGAATAGTAAGTGCTAAAAAGAGTTCAGTATATCTAACAACTCATCAGTGAGGCAAGAATGCGCACATTATACCAAAGGAAGGTTCCATAAATCCATACCAGGTCAAACACATGTCACCCTCATACTTAATGAACACATTACAATCTATATTTTGTTATACAATCACGTACAATCAATTGACTCCATACATAACAAACCAATAAAGCCAGTTATATAGCACCCCATATCAAAAACATCACAACTCTAACCATATCATAATATCAATTATTATACATCAGCACAAATCCATAAAAACCCACACCTCATCCAGCAACAAAATATAGACAGTCAAATAAATTCAAAATATGGGCTCCGTAAAGCATAGTTCCAAAGACCATAAACGTGTTGTAAAAAGACTACAATTCTAAGACAACAACAATTGAATCATTCTCTGCTCATCCGAATCACTATATCTTTATTGTTAACAAAAAAAATCACTCCACAACATCTTTTATAACCATTGTTTTGAAACCTGATCCGGATACTGAACTGAACAACTTACCGAGTTACTGGGTTATCGAGTCGACACCAAAAAAATTGCGAGTTACTAAATTAATTAATTTTTTATATAATATTGTATTAGTTAATAAAACCCATTAAAAATAATAATTAAATGTTATGTATTGGCTTAACCAGTAGTTGGGCTTCGGGTTGTAATGATTTTTTTGTGTGGATTTTACCAGGTTTTTAAATCATGATTTTTTTCTAAAATTCAAATCGGATTATATGCCGAATCACCAAATTTATCGGTTTGGCCATAAATCAAGGTCGGATTTTCTATAACATTTTTAAATTACAATACATCTAATTCTCAGTAGATATATAATCGATATACTAAAAATTATTCTCACATATGTAGAAAAATATAAAATAATATTAATAGATTGTACACCCATAATATTGCTAGGTGAAAAAGTGTACATCGCATCTTCTGATATAAGGACATGTATATTAATCAATAATCATTTTTAAATTTCATCCATAATATTTACGAAAAAGTCAATAATTAGTTACAAAACCCATAAGAATTTCTTCCTACGATCAACACTCAAATATTCAAAAAAATACATAACTATAAGCAAACAAGAATAATATATATATGACTGTATAGTTTTATTAGTCGTCTGCTGTTACCAAAACATGTAAAAATCAAACTAATATGTATTTCATATAATACAAATACATATTAAATATATGATATACCAATTCAACTAATGTTTAATATATATATATATATATATCCCACCCGTAGGGCGGATCGACCCTAGTTTATTATAATAAAGTTTATTGGACGTTGATATCAAGCTTACTAACGTTGACGTACTCTACCCTTAGTATTTTATTTATGTAACAGTTAGATTATGACAATACATTATAGGCTTCGAATGTTACGAAACGTCCCGATCCGCGTCGCAATTAACAGTAACAAAAATCTTTACATATACCATATATCTATACATTTTTATAACTGTTAAAACCGCACCACAGTTAAACTGCTTGTCCCGCACAGCTCAAACCGCAGTTACCATTCGGAGCCTATATATAACTAGATATATAATATATGCATGCATCAAGCATGTAAGTCCAACGTTAATTGAATATTTGGAAAAATCAGGATCAAATCAATGTGAGATAATGCTCCTATGTACAGAAGAAATTGTCTGGCAATTGTAACATATAATAACAGGTTCAACGTTTGTCCGGATATTGCATGTCAGGAGATCTCATTCTTATCGTATAAGCATTTGGTGTTTTAGAAAAAAAAAAACAGTTTCCTCAGTTTTCAAATCTAACTTTTGATAACTGAGTGTTAAATTGAGGTTTTATTAGTTACTTTCTCAATTTTAATATTGTCTTTAGTTTCTTATTATATTCTTTTATAGTTGTCGAAATCTTCTACTATCAAATTAGAAACCAGAATAAAATCCAAAAAATTAGAAACCAGAATTCTTTTGATAAATCATCTTATAGTCGATAAGCTACTAAAATCATTGATTAAGGGTATGACTGGTTTTCCCGCTACCACCCGCAAACGCAGCTTTTGCGGTTGGTAGCGGTTGCTGGCGTTTTGCAACAATCGCTCAAACCGCTCTAAACCGCTCCAAATCGCTCCAAATCGCTCTGAACCTCATAAATTCAAAAGCTGGTTCCAGCTAGCGTTTGCGGTTGCGGGCGTTTGCGGGAGGATAAAAAAAAATTATTTTTTTTCCAAAACAATATAAATACAAAAATAAAAAAATTCAATAAAAAAATTAAACTGAAATTATAAAAATGCTAAAATATATCAATTAAATTTTAATTAATATTATAAAACTTTAAAATAAAATATTTTCTATATTTTTAAAAAATTTAAACTATAACTTTCTAAATATAAATTTTATATTTATTATAATATTATTATTTTTGATATTTTTATAATTGTATAAAATGTAAATATTGTTAATTTATTATTTAACTGCTGCTGCATTTGGTAGTTAACCAGTCATAAGTATCCCGCAAACGCACAAATTTCTAACCGCATAACCAGTCGTACAAATCTCTTAAAACCGCTAGAAACCGCAACCACCCGCATCCGCAAACTCCCGCAACCGCAACCGCAACCGCTGCGGTTAAACCAGTCAGGCCCTAAAAAGTAGGTGGGATGAGACTGTGTTCACCGACAAAACGTTAAATGCAGAAAATGCTTGTGCGCTAAAATGCAATACCCGAAATATGGCATTCTTCATATGCTTATTAGTTACATAACCATTACAATATTGTCATTTCCTAATACTCCCACCGTTCCTAAAAATCCATGTTATAGTTTTTTCATAATTATTAAAAAATATTTAAAATCGTATTTTCCAATACATTGTTTTTCTTAATTAACAATTCTTAATAACTTTTAATCAATGAAATTTTATTAAACACAATTGTATTTTTTGAAAAACATAATTTTTTATTAATTAATGTATTGAAAATGTAAAAAATGTATTTTTTGAAAACAAATTTTTTTTCTAAAAAATGGATCTATAAGGAACAGAGAGAGTATTTTTAGTGTGGAACTCTATTTAGATATGTATAGTAAATAGTAAATAATATTCTAAGATATCTCTTCCACATTAATGTCACATATATGAATACAAGATTAATATAACTTACAGTTAAAAATGATTAATATTTGTAATAAAAACGTGCATATATAAATATATCTTAAATTATGTTTGAGTTTAATATCCAAGTCATCTTAGTTGGACCACATAATTAATTAATGACACTAGGGATGGTTCAGCCATTGTATATAGTTTGATCATCTTGTTAGACGTGAATTCAATTATTTCTAGATAACTTTCATTTAATGGAACATGTTGGACTAGTTTAACAGAATACTAGGTTAAGACCCGCGCCTTGCGCGGGATAAACATTATATATATAAATAATTATATATATTATATATTTTTACATGAAATAATAAATATATATTAAATAATTAAAAGTCATTAACAATTACATATATAATTAAATTGGTGCGAACATATAATTAAATCAATTTTATTAATCCAAACAATATTTTTTTTCTATTTGATAGAATATGTAATTAAATTTTAAATGATATTAACATACATATTATATTTTTAATATTAATGTCTATTAAATGATGATTTCTACTCATATGATTTTTTGATCATTTGTCTTTTTTATAGTAAAAACTTTAAATTAATGATAACAAAATATTCATGGGATTAATAGTTTTAGTAATTTATATTTTTTTTTAAAATTAAGTTGTCAATGTTCATTCAAATCTTTTATCAAAAAAAAATGTTCAGATTAAATTTTGAAACTAAAATATTTATGTATTTGATATGGTTTATAATTTAATTTAAAAAGATATATATATATTAATCTTAATAATTATTTAAATTAGACTTTTTACTTATATGATTTTGTAATCATTTGTATTTTGTCCTAACAAAAATTTTAAACATGGATCACAAAATTTGAATGTGAGACTTTTAACAGTTTTAGTAATTTATAGTCAATTTTAAAAATTCAAAATATAAAATATACAGAAAAATATAAATTTTTATTATATGGTTATTGTGGTTGTTTAATTTATTTTAATAGTTTGAAATTAAACAAATACGATAGAAGATACACTATTTTTTTTTTATCAAATCTTTATTATTCAAAATCATTAATTGCCATATATACTTTAGCCACATTAGGCAATTCCGTAATTTTTATTTAAGGAAATCATAAAGAACATTAATAATGAATTTATGGTTAGTTTAATAAAAAAATTATTATATAATTAGATAAATCAACATATTTTCTAATGATTCTAAGAATCATCCTAGGGATGACACGTGGCTACAAAAAGAAGTTGTAATGTTTCTCAAATAATATATAATATATAGAGGATTGGAATACAATGCTGAATGTAGGTTTACAATATGTATGTCATTGCAAATCTTTATTTAAAAATAACCAATTATTTAAATTAACGTCTTAAGATCATATCGATAAAATAAGTATAGTCTGTAAACATTAATTTTTTTATTTCTTAATAATATACGTATCTTCTAAGTAGCGGTTGAGTTATTCTTGGGTTCACCAACCAATAGTAGTTGATTATTTAATATTTGATATCTTTAAAAAAGAAAAAAAAACAATAAAGAAATTAATTTATAATATATCTTTTAAATAAAGATATAAAAAAACTTAAAAATAGTAATAATTACAAAAACAATTAATAAACTAATATTGATAATGCTGTCAGCACAATAGTAAACCATAAACCCTAAATTCTAAACTCTTTGATAAACCCTAAACTTTGGGGTAAATTCTAAACCCTAAAACATAAATATTTAAAACTAAATGTTAATAACACTGAACCCTAAATCCTTGGATAAACCATAAACCCTAGAATTTATCATTTATTCAAGGGTTCATGGTTTATCCAAGAGTTTAGGGTTTAGTGATTAGAGTTAGGGTTTAATGTTATTAGGATTTCATTTTTAATGTTTTTAGGGTTTAAGATTTATCCAAAATTTTAGGATTTACCCAAGTTTTAGGATTTATCCAAGGGTTTACGGTTTAGAATTTAGGGTTTAGAGTTTAGTATTGTACTGACTGTGTTAACGATATTATTATTTTTTTGCAATTATTAGTATTTTTAGGTTTTTTATTTTTTTATTTTTAAAATATAATATAAATTAAATTCCTTATTATTTTGTTTCTTTTTTTTTAAAGATATCAAATATAAAATAGCCAACTACTATTGGTTGGTGAACCTAGTGGTTTATCCTACGGAGTGAAGCCAATAATAACTCGTAGCTGTTTATATTATATCCCTAGTGAATCCCCTAATCGATTTTGGACTAACAGTTTTTTTAATTGTATCCTTAAGTTGTCACATAAAATTGATTGACATCTTAATTAAGTGATAATTAATAAAAAAAATTAATTATTACAAACTACATGTTACATCTTTTTTAATGTTTTTCTATTAATATATAAAAGATAGCTATTAGGTTATAGACTTATAGCCTTGCTGCCAAAGTTTTGCATATTAAATATAAATTTTCTATATTTTGATCATTCCGATTTGTGTACCAAGTCTATGTTATTCGATTTTTAACTATAAGATTATTAAGTTAGTATTATTGAATTGTTTGATCTAAAAAGGAAAACATCATTTATACATAAATAAAAGTAAATCTCTTTGATTTGCTGGTTTAGGAAAATTTATATTCTATACCTACCAATTCTTTTTCAATTTTGTTCGGGTTCAACAAAACCAGACACTTTCTTCTGTTTTTCAATTCTCCGTTATACAGAACTGTAATATCATAACTACAATGGCTACCAAGGTTTTATGTTGAAAATTTTCATGAGAAATTAACTATTATAATTGTTACTATATACTAACAGAAGAAGGTGTCAGGTTTTGTTTGTTTGTCAACTTGTTCGGATGTATAAGTTATCATCATAGTTTTGGGTGTCAACTTTGTATGGCCGAGTATTGTTTATCAACTTGTTACGCTAGAGTATTGCTTTTCATCTTTTATTTTCCCAACGTCAGTATTGTTTATCAATCGCCATGTTCTTATGATCGAGTAAATCAGTCGCAATTTATGTTCTCTTTTTATGCTCACCTATAGTTTATGTTTGTTAGCGTATATCATATTTCACATTTCGTATACATATTATACACTTACACCTCCCTTAAATATTACATTCCCTAGCAATTGGATTTGGACAAACAAATTTTTCAATTGATTCATATGGTGACACGTAAGCAAAATTAATAGCCTAATTAACTGACACATAAGCAAAGACGTTTTTTAATTAGTACAAAATACAGGTTATAACTTTTTAAATGTTTCTCAATTAATATATAAGGGATTGGATAAAGAAAAATAAATAACGAGATGAAATTTGACATTGCAATTGAAAATATTTAATTAAGGGTCCAACTTAGTTTATGCAAACACAATATAATGTCTAAATGGAAGGTTAGTTGGACGACTTAAAACAAATTTATCTTCCAATAATCATACAATTTTAAGACACCTCTGTGTCTTCCATCCGTAATTATATAATTCAAAAAATGTACTTATAATATACCAAACTAGGTGAAGATCTACGCCTTACGCAACATGAAGATGCGGAAAATATTATATATACAAATCAATTTTATATATTATTATTTATTTTGTGTTTATTACATGTCTTGAAATAATAAATATATTGAATAATAGAAAAGTGAGTAATTTTTATGTATATAATTAAATTATAATAATAACATAAATCAAAATAATATTTCTTGTTTTTTAACAATATTTTTATTGGTAAATAAATAAATAAAATTATTAGATTTATTTTATATATTATATAATTAAATTTAAATTATATGAACAAATATATATATATATATATAGTATATATTAATATGGATACTTATTAATTGAGGCTTCATACTCATATAATTTTATTAACATTTGTATATTTTTTTACCCCCAAAATTAAACCACTAATCACAAAATTTTCAGGGTGAAATTATTAATAATTTTAGTAATTTATAATTATTTAAAAAAATTCAATAAAACTTCAAAACTAAAATATTAAGGTCTCAATATGTTTGCAATGAAAATTTTGAAATTAACATATTTATGTATTTTTATATAGTATATAGTTTAATTTTCATATGATTTTATGATCATTTGTATCTTGTTATAACAAAAAAAATTAAACTACTCATCACAAATTTATTAATGTCAGAGTTTTAACAATATTAGTAACTTATAGTCATTTAAAAAAATTCAAAATATAACATATAAGAAAAAATATAATTTTTTATTATATGATTAATGTGATTGTTTAGTTTATTTTAAGCATATAAAATTAAACAAAAATGATGAAAAATACAAAAATTGATATCAAATATTTATTATTGAAAATTATTAATTATCATATATATGTTAATCATATTAGATAATTCCGTAATTTTTATTTAAGGAAATAAATAAAAATGTTTTGTGTACACTACTAATCAATTTTATATTTAGTTTAATAAAAAATATAATATAAATTCAGATGAACCAACTAATTTTTCTAAAGATTCCAAAAATTATCGTAGTGATGACACGTTATTATAAAAAATGTTGTTATGCTCTCCAATTAATATATTAGGGATGTTGCTAGGTTTGAATTCTTTGTCTTATAAAAAAAAGATATGAAATCTGTTTTACATTTTATTTTTAATTTAATTTTGGCTATCTATTTTTTAACTTTTGCAGTTCAAGATTCTTCAATAGTAGTTTCAATAAAATTAACTAGGGATAATATAGACAAAGGTACTAAAAATGAAGCTATATTAATTGTGAAAACTATCTTGTATAATTTTAAAAGGTAATAAATGTCCGTTTGTGATTATGGATACAAAAAGTTTAACTATCTTAATGTCCGTATATGTTTAGAAAAAAATCTTTGTCCCTAGTTTCCTTTCTTTTTGAAAAAAACAAGTTTTTTTTCTTTTTATATTTGAACGCCTTTAAGCAAAAAAAAAACTAGATTATATAATGTTTTATTAAAAATGTATGTCTGCCCTTAATTTTTGATGTAAAATTTTTTTTCTCTTTGTATTTATTTATTTTTATCAACATAGATTAGTGGTTTTTTCAAAAAAAAAAAAGATTAGTGGAGACTCTGGAGATAGAGGAATATATGAATGTATTTTTGTACAGTCTCGACTAATTTGTTTACTTGAAGAAATTTTTTTGTGTTTAACGAGGATTTGTTTGTGGAAGCCCTTAGTCCAGTGGTTTAACTAATGGTCCATTAATGATTCTATACCATGAGGTCTGAAGTTCAAATCCTAGAAAACGCAAATTATACATATTATGGAGAAAAAAATTACAAGAGGTATTTAGCATGGTGCATGACGTATCATCGAACATAAATCTCATAAAGAGACTCGGAGTGATGCAGTCAGACGTGCATTCTCATATGATGGTAGAATTACCGGCTCTAAATTCGTTTATGTAATATTTCTCATCGTTGTAATATTATAATTAATCACACGTTAAAAAAACGAAGATTTGCTTCCTTATTTTTTAGTATGTAATGTATCAATGAAATTAGAAGCTCAGAGCAAGGAAAAATAAAGAAATATAAGTTGTGCAAGTTACAATATAGGAATAGAAAGAATGCGATGATTTCTCGTTGGTGAGTGTTCGTGTGGAGAATAAACTACAAAACCATCAACAAAAATCTCATAAAGAATTTGGTTTATGGTTTTACTGGATTTTAATTGATTTCGAACACCTTGGTTATTTAACGTGAAAAATAATAATGGCATGTAAGCAACTTGTCATTATCAAAGGTAGTCATTCTTCAACAATAGTTCCCTCGTGGTAATCCAGGGTTTATTTCCTTTATGTAATTCAACGTCATTAACTATTCTTTGTTTAAACTTTGTTTGCATCTGTTGAGTAGCTACTTAAGTCACTTTCGGATGTTTTGTAGGTCTCATCAAAATGTAACGTCCAGCAAATATGTTGGCGGTTGTCTGATATTTTAAGCCAGTTATTGTCCATTATAACTTCTATGGTTAGTTTTGGTATAGTTTGCAGTGGTCATTGTGATTGTATAGTGAATCATCATAGCTGTATACAAATCTTAATGAATTTATCGTCAATACCAAGACGTCTATGGACCATGGAAACCACTATAAAACCAATAATGCTATAGAGAAGATTTCATTATCAAAACATGTGACAAGTTGATTACAAATGGAAAAGAATCAAAGTCAACAATTGCTATGAAATAAGATACGGAAGTCTAAGATTATCCAAGTTTTAGAATGGTTCTTAAAAACATTGGTTTTTGTTATATGATATTCCAATAGGAGTTTAGCCATTAAATGCCCCTAACCAATCCCCCAAATACGACCAGACTGAAATTAAATCCAACATACCTAGTTTATAAAAAACATAAACGAATGTTGATATATAAACCAATTAATATCAAAACTCAGAAAGTTAAAACATAATGCTGCATGCAATTATGAAAATCATTCCTTCATAACATTTACAAAGTGATAGCAAATTTGAGATGTTCCGCATAAATATACCACCAGCTCATTTGAGGCATATACGGATTTGATATGATTCCATCCATAATTATTTATAATATTATATAATATATACTTAACTGTACACATGATTATATAACCACAAAAATGATCTGTCTTATGATGTACTTATGCCGAACCTTTGCACAGTCTGCGTATATATACACACACAATTAAACCCAAGAGCTACAACAAACACTAAAACTCATTTATCTTTCTCTCTCCCTCTCATCATCATCTTTGGCCATGGCGAAGGACTTGGAGGTGCAAGAGGGAAGAGCAGCGAGGGATTACCAGGATCCACCCCCGGCCCCATTGTTTGACATGGAGGAGCTTGGGAAGTGGTCGCTCTATAGAGCGGTCATAGCTGAGTTTGTGGCTACACTTCTCTTCCTTTACGTCTCAATCCTCACCGTAATCGGGTACAAAGCTCAGACCGACGCAAGCGCCGGAGGAGCTGACTGCGGCGGTGTTGGGATATTGGGGATTGCGTGGGCTTTCGGTGGAATGATCTTTGTTCTCGTTTACTGTACCGCCGGTATCTCCGGTACGTATACTAACGCTCCAGTCACGGTACATAGATTGTCACATAACAAATAAAGAGAAATATGATATAGTTTATACAGCAAATACATCAAAATATATTAATTGTATTGACATAAATTTATATAGATCTCTTTGGTACAGTTTTAATTTCAGTGTTTTGTCGAATACATATCACTTTTAGGTTATCATATATATTTTCCTGTTCAGTTTGAATTAGTTTTAGATAAGTTCGGTATGAGTAACTTCGGGTCGGCTTATCTAAATCAAGATCAACCTTACATTTTAAGTTGATTATTTAATTTATTTGTGTCGTTGGTGTTTTATAGGTGGTCATATAAATCCGGCTGTGACGTTCGGACTGTTCTTAGCTCGAAAAGTGTCATTGGTGAGGACAGTGTTATACATTGTGGCTCAGTGCCTTGGTGCCATCTGCGGTTGCGGTCTGGTTAAAGCGTTCCAAAGTTCTTACTACAACAGGTTCCATCATGTCTCAACACTCATGCGTCCAGATTTTAAAAGAGCCGATCAATTATTATTTTGTCTAAGCATCAGCCAGTCAAACCGTCTAGATATCGCTTTAATATATGATTACGATTTTTATTAACTAACAAAATTGTTAATAACACTAGATATGGAGGTGGAGCCAACCAGCTTGCGGAAGGCTACAACAAAGGTACCGGACTAGGTGCCGAGATCATCGGAACATTTGTCCTTGTCTACACCGTCTTCTCGGCCACCGACCCGAAGCGAAGTGCACGTGACTCTCATATTCCTGTTTTGGCGCCACTTCCCATTGGTTTTGCCGTCTTCATGGTTCATTTAGCCACCATCCCCATCACCGGAACTGGAATCAACCCGGCCCGTAGCTTCGGAGCCGCAGTTATCTACAACCAAGAAAAGGCCTGGGACGACCAAGTACGTCATTAACCTTTTTATATGGATACGTTTTTCTATCAGTTAAAATACAAATGAAATTAATGATGTTTAATTATTTTATCTTATTTATTTGAGCAGTGGATATTTTGGGTGGGACCGATGATCGGAGCAGCGGCGGCTGCGTTATACCATCAGTTTGTTCTACGAGCGGCTGGAATTAAATCTCTTGGCTCCTTTAGGAGCTCTGCTTAACTTGAATTGTTTGAATTAAGCCACAAGTTAATCTTTCATAAAATGATGATGATTACCTGTATTAAGCGTAAGCTACCTAAAGTTCAAAAAAAAGAAGCGTAAGCTACCTGTATCTTTTATTTATTTATATGTTCTGTTTTTATAATTTCTTGGAATTTTCCCATTGGTCGCAAACCTGGTTTTAATTAATGTTGCTTTAAGATAAATCTCAATTTCCCTTTTTTTTCATTGAGTAGAGTTAACGTTAATTTCATTTGTAAGCTACTTGTATCATTTGTTATTTTAAATTTCAAGTAACAAAAAGTTGGATGAATAAATGAATGAACAAAGGTGTTTGTGTAACTTTGCTGGATAGTGTGTTATTCTAGTAATTATAAAATTATAAGAGTTAGTTTAGTCATTACATGTATGATTAGAGTTATTATAAGTAATTTCTCTTAATTTAATTATAAGAACTTTACTAAAGAGATTACCAATGAGGTTATCCTAATTTCTTGAGAATCAATAGATATGAATAAAGTATACAAACACAAGAAGAGTGTCACAAATTTATAACTTATTTGATCTATATATAGACCATATATAAACAATGTCAATCAAAATGATTCGAGGGAGATTCCACAAAAGAGTGAAAATCAACAAACAAACAAAAATAACTGCATTAACCAAATTGGTTTTCATGACTTTTCTTCACTCATTCGAAAGACCCTTTCTTCTTTTGTTATTCATTGTACAATCATACAATTTTTTCCACCTTCGACACAGTTCCATTGGGAACCTCAGACACTCTCCTCCTCCATTGTTTCTATGGTCTCTAATCACTGAAACAAAGGCGAGCCCCTTATCACCAGTGTTGGTGGTGGCCGACCATCTTCAAACCCTTTTATTAGGGTCTTTTTTCGCCGATCCTTATCCCCACGTTAGTATATTCTTGAGAACATCAGTTTCAGCTTTTCAAGTGAAGCATGTTTACCGGTATTTTCACTCTTTTAACACTTTTGCCACTCGTATCGCTGTAGTAATTTTAATTTGTTGTTTAGCTGTCGAGTTTATCTCTGATTGTAACCGTTCAAACTTGTCAGATGTTTAATTTAATATAAGAGTTTGGTGCACAAAAAAAATCAAGCAACAACTATGAACTATCTCAATAGACGAAAAAAAAAACTATGAACTATCTCATCTATTAAACAGATAAAACCCACAAACACACACATACAACAAACAAAACCAAACCAAACATTAACAGATATCGCAGAGAAGAAAAACATGACATACCTTTCTCATTGCTTATATGTGTGTCCATTGCAGGAAGCAGACTTGTTCATGGTCCAGCTTATTCAAACCTATCTGCTTTCTCTCCATATCAGCTTACGATTTTTTTTCACCCAAGATATCTCTCGCTGACAATAAACCACCAACAAAACTTGCCATCGTTTTCCTCTTCACCTTTTCAAAGACATCTAACGTAGAAGCAGATACATAAGGAAGTAAATTTCCATCAGTCGAACCCAAAAACGAGGGCCAATAAATCATGCTGATTATTAAAAACTATAGAATAAACTTTAAAATCAATCGTTTTAGTAATATTCCGTTAATACTCCTTCATGCATTTATAAATTAAATGTAAACCCCTTAAATAAAATTTAGTTGCTGTCAGAAAAAAATATTATTCAGTTTGGATTCAGTTACTAAATTCTGGTAGAGAGCCCATTAAACGTGGTCAACGAAATAAGTACTTGCCGTAATAAACTCAACTCCAACGAAAACGACGACGTTACAGTCAACTTAAGAAACCACCTTCGTCTTGTCTTCTCAGTGTGATCGATCAGAGTTTCGCACTAAAACAAAATGGCGTCCCGCGTTTTCCTCCTCCTCTCTCTCACCGCTCTTCTCATCTTCTCCGCCGTTTCTCCTTCTCTCTCCGCCGACGTAGACGACGAGGAGGATCTCAGCTTCCTCGAAGACCTCACCGAAGAAGTCAAAGCTCCCGCTAAGCCACTTACCGACGACTTCGAAGGAGGAGAGGACGATGACGACGAAGAAGAAGACGGAGAACATTTCTCCGATGTAAGCAACCAAGATTCTGATCCGTTCCCGTTGTCGGATGTCGACGAGAAAGACGTCGTGGTCGTCAAGGAGCGTAACTTCACAGACGTGATCGAGAACAACGAGTACGTCATGGTTGAGTTCTACGCGCCGTGGTGTGGTCATTGCCAGTCTCTTGCTCCCGAGTACGCAGCAGCCGCGACGGAGCTTAAAGGGGACGGCGTCGTTTTGGCTAAGATTGATGCTACGGTGGAGAACGAGCTCGCTCATCAGTATAGTGTTCAGGGCTTCCCGACTATTCTCTTCTTCGTAGATGGCGAGCACAAGCTTTACACTGGTGGAAGGACCAAGTAAGTCATGATCTCGATTTTGAAACTAAAAAGTTTAAATCTTTATTGTGATTTGTAGTCAAAGTTCGAATCTTTAGTGTGAATTGAATTGAAACTTCAAATTTTTAATGTGATTTGTATTGAAAGTTCAAATCTTACACTGGAGGCAAGACCAAGTAAGTGAAACTAAAGTTCAAATCTTTAGTGTGAGTTGTATTGAAAGTTTGAATCTTTAGTGTGATTTCTATAGAAAATTCAAATCTTTAGTGTGAATTTGTATTATAAGTTCAAATCTTTAGTGTGAGTTGTATTGAAAGTTTGAATCTTTAGTGTGATTTCTATTGAAAATTCAAATCTTTAGTGTGAATTTGTATTATAAGTTCAACTCTTTAGTGTGAATTGTATTGAAAGCTCAAATATTTAGTGTTTTTGTATTGATAATTCAAATCTTGAGTGTGATTTTGTATGCAAAGCTCAAATCTTTAGTGTTTTTGTATTGAAAGGTTGAATCTTTAGTGTAATTTGTATTGAAAGTTCAAATCTTTAGTGTAATTTGTATTGAGAGTTTGAATCTTTAGTGTGAATTTTATTGAAAGTTTGAATCTTTAGTGTGAATTTTATTGAAAGTTTGAATGTTTGGTGTGATTTGATTTAAAAGTTTAAATCTTTAGTACTATATGGTTAGGCAATGGAAACATGGTTCTCGCTTATAAGTCTCCTCTGTTTTTGATGTAAAACTAGATCCTTTGGCTCAAATTTAAAGCTCAAGCTACAGTCATTGTAAAAAAATCTTTTTTGGTTGAATTAATTTAAAAGGGTTCAAATCTTCAGTGTGAATTGTATTGAAAGTTCAAATCTTTAGTGTGAGTTGTATTACTGTGGCGTTTGTTGGATTTGTTTAAAGCTAAGGGAGTAAGGGTTACTGAAAAAGCTTACTGCTTTGTGAATTTAGAGAGACAATAGTGACGTGGGTGAAGAAGAAGATAGGTCCAAGTGTGTATAACTTGACGACGTTAGATGATGCTGAGAAAGTGTTGACTTCTGGGAACAAAGTCGTCTTGGGTTACTTGAACTCTTTGGTTGGTGTTGAGCACGATCAGCTTGCTGCTGCTTCCAAAGCTGAAGACGATGTGAACTTCTACCAAACAGTGAACCCTGATGTGGCCAAGATGTTTCATATTGATCCGGAGTCTAAACGGCCTGCTCTTGTCCTAGTTAAGAGAGAAGAAGAGAAGATTAGCCATTTTGGTTGGTTCTTTAAACCTTTACTATGTCATTTGATTTAGTGTTGTTTTGTTTATATATTTTTTTTGGTGATTATGAATCTGCAGATGGGGAGTTTGTTAAGTCTGGTCTAGTTAGTTTTGTGTCCGCCAACAAGCTTCCTTTGGTCACTGTTTTCACCCCAGAGAGCTCCCAGGAAATTTTTGAGAGTGCAATCAAGAAGCAGGTGTGTCAAATGTTTCTTAAATTTGAAGATGGCTTAGTGAATTTACTTACATGAATAGAACATATATGTTCTCTTTGCAGTTGTTGTTGTTTGCAACTGAAAACGGCTCTGAAAAGGTTCTTCAAGAGTTTGAAGAAGCAGCAACATTATTTAAAGGAAAGGTAGGAGGAACATATGTACTCTTAAATTTATTTTGATATGCTTTGTTTCTTCACATCAAGAATATATATGATATTTTGGGGGCAACGATGGCTAAGGTTACTTCTAAGAAGCCTTTGCTTGTTGCAACAGCTCATATTTGTATCTGTGGATGTGGATAACGAGGATTATGGGAAGCCAGTTGCTGAATACTTTGGTGTATCTAGTAGCAATGCTCCTAAAGTAAGTCATTTTCTTTTGTTACTTATAGGCTTGAAAGAGTTGCACATTTGATATTTATACATCCTTTTGGTGTGTCTAGCTTGTTGCCTTCACAGGAAATGAAGATCCTCAAAAACACTACTTCGAAGGCGAAATCAAGTCAGATAAAATTAAGGTACTTCTTTGAAGTTTTTTTTTACTGGCTATAGATTGTTTGTTTAAAAATGTAATTTCTTTGCAGATATTTGGGGAAGAGTTCTTGAGCGACAAGTTAAAGCCTTTCTATAAGTCAGACCCCATTCCTGAAAAGGTAAAGAAAGAAAGAAAGCTGTCTCTTTCTTTATCATTCATGTAACAATGGACTTAACTTTTTGGTGCATACAGAATGATGGAGATGTGAAAATCGTGGTTGGAGATAACTTTGATGAAATTGTCCTGGACGAGTCTAAGGATGTTCTTCTTGAGGTCTATGCACCATGGTGTGGGCATTGCCAAGCCCTGGAACCAATGTATAACAAGCTTGCTAAACATTTAAGAAGCATTGATTCTGTTGTTATAGCCAAGATGGATGGAACAACCAATGAACATCCCAAGGCAAAGGTACATTGAAAGCCTTCCAAGCTTCAAAGCCTCAAGAGTTGATTTCTTTATCTGGTTTTGACATAAAATTGTTTGCAGGCTGAAGGATTCCCTACAGTTCTCTTCTTCCCTGCAGGAAACAAGACCTCCTCAGAACCGGTAAGTTCTGCTTCTTGGCTTCAACGGTTTTGTGTTCTTAAACTCCCTCTAAAACAAAGAATTGTCTTTCCTTTGTTTGTATGTGGAGCAGATAACGGTAGATGCAGACCGCACTGTGGTTGCATTTTACAAGTTTTTGAGGAAACACGCAACGATTCCGTTCAAACTTGAGAAGCCTGCTGCATCAACTGAATCTCCTACAGCTGCCGAGTCCACACCAAAAGTAGAAACTACTGAGACCAAAGGAAAGCTTGAGAGCACCACCACAAAGAGTACTGAAAGTGATTCCAAGGACGAATTGTGATCCCAAGCTAAGCAAAAGGGTATGAGTTATAGATAAATACATCTCCTTAAAGTTATACTGCATGATCAGGTTATATTTAGTTTGACTTAAAGACAATCTCAACTCTTGAATCTGGTTTCAAAGGCCAGCTTATAGAACTGTCATACACTGAAGTAGGTGTGGTAACACAAACCAAATTAATAAAAATCCAATACTACTGCAAACCTTTCATTTCTAGAGATTGGGAAAGTTGTAAACTTACAATAATGTAAAGAAGGCAAAGACAAACAAAAGAAGAGTCTTTCCACTTTTCTTTTTCTTATACAAACCATACCACAAACATTTAACCAACTACTGTATAACTAAATGAGCTTCATCTTTGCCTACTACGAGGCATTTGGATGATGCTGAGAGGTTGTTGCATCCAGCGTCTGAGCATGGTTCAGCTGCTGCTGATCTAGGCTTCTGGCTCGCCATCTACGTTTCCATCTAACAAACTCAACCATCACTGAACTTCCGCATATGCAGACACCAAATCCAGCAAATGTTGACAGAAGAACTGAAAGAACCGGTTGCAACTCCACCTGTTTACAAACCAAGTGATCTTAATTATAACAACAACAACAACTTTGCGTCTATAGAAGAGAAGCGGTGAAGAGTACTAACCACGGAATAGAATACATGGGCGAAGAGAACCACCAAAGCAAACTGGACTGATGCGTATATCCACACAAATCTTCTCATCACTGCACAACATTCAATCCATAACCAAAAACATATCAGATAATAGGAGGAAGCACATTGAAAAAGTTTTGTTCAAAAAGGTACATACCCATGGTTGATGCGGTCATGGATGCAAGAAGACCAAGAATACAAGAAAATGGTAGTGATATCGCTATTGCACTCGTACCCATTTTCTCAACCTGCAAAATGAAACTTACTGTTAATCTGTGTATGAATGTCTAAATCCTGATGATTATTGTTGTTTATATAAAACAGTAGAGATGGATTACCAGGAGCTGCTCAAGGAAGCAGAAGTAAGCAAGCATGCTGATGATTACAAGAACCGGGATCTCCTGCCAAACTCTGTAAATAAATAACCATTTAACCAATTAGAAAGTTTAGAATGTTTGAACACTCTATAAAGTTCTAACTTCTCGCAGAAACTATGGACAAGAATGATAGTATTTTTTTTTATTACCTGTAACCAGTGACATCAATCTGATGAACACCAGAAAGTCGCATGCTTTGGATCCGTAAGAGAGTCACAGGTAAGTTCTTGACTTCTTGTTTACACACCTCGCAGGTTTTGTTACCCTTTATGGTGAACCATTTAAGAGCACAGTCTTTGTGGGCAAGAGCAAGTTCTCCTTTGCAACTACACTCCATTTTCAAAGTCTCTCCTCCTTCACAGAGATCCACCAAACAAATCCTACACACTGCTTCTTCCTCAGGTATGTCTTCTCCATCAGCTTCACATGTTTCTGTTTCAATAGATTTACAGTGAATAAACATATAATTATAAAACCGATTAGAACCATGAACTTACTTACCGGTATTACCAGCTTCTGATGCATTTGAGAAAACGTCTCCTTCTTTAACACGAGGAGTGGAAGGAATCACTCTGAAGAATGAGTCCATTCTCTTTAAGCTTGCCTCCTTGTCATTAACAGGCACAGAGAGAGATCTAGCTATCTGCACCCTTCCTTTGCTCTGCAACACCAAGTATAAGTACCTAAACGATAGTATACCATACAAAAAGAGAGCTTACACTTGGAGTATGAGGAGCAGCACTGCTTCCTCCATGAGCTGACTCTGACTTTGAAAGAACAATGGGAGTCACAGGTAGAGATGAAGTTCTCTTGATCCTAGGGGTGAACAGCTTTGAGAGTGATAGTGACCTTGATATTGAAGCCTTCTCCTGTAATGCAGAAGGAGAATATACAACATCCCCTTGTCCCTTTTCGATATCGGTATGAGAGGTTTTTGGTTTGAAGCCAGCTTTTGGGATTAGATTCTTCAGGGATGATTTTCCCCTGGGAGGAACATTAGAAGAAGTAGGACCAGGACCAGGAGAAGTTGAAGTCAAAGAGAAGTTCACTCTTCTTGGAGTTGGACTAGGAGTTGGAGGCATTTTGATTACAACTGAGTCTTCAGGGGAGAGACCAGTTGTTCTTGAGGGTATCTGCAAAGATAGGTTCTTTCTCCTCCATTGTTGAACATTTGTAGAAGTCCCTTCTGTTATAGCATATGATCCTTCTGCCTTCTTGTTAAGAACAAAGATGAAAGTAACAAAAGAGTTCTATTAGAACTTATCAATTTGATCAGACACTAAGGTTCCCATAACAATTTGATCTGCTCCAAAATTACTAATTTTGTACATATCAAGCAATTAAAACAAAAAAAGGCTCTCATCATCAAAACCACAATTTTTTCTTATAGACATGTCTAATTCATTCAAAAATTCATATTTGCATACATATACATATGTTGTATGTACCTGATTTGAAGAAGTGGCAAAGTCACCATGGGTTGAATCAAGAGGCTTCTCCTCAGTAGCCATCACTATAACAAACAAGGAGAGATTGAATTTCAGACAAACCTTTTAATATTCTAACAAAAACTCAAAATTATTATTCACCAAACAAAAGCAGTGTGAGAGAGGAAGAGAAACCTTAACAATAGAACAAAACAGACAAGAGCTCAGAAGAATAATGACAGAGTAGTCACAAGCTTCCACAGTTAGTTAGAAGAAAAAGCGTGACTAGACACACTACCAGCAGCAAGTAGAAACAAAAACCCACAAGTACAAGAAACAAAAGAAACGTCCCTTAAAACAGAACACTCCAAAAAGAAACTAACTTTGAAACAAGAGAGAGGGAGGGATGCTGTTTCTTTTATCTTCTCGAGATTGGTGCTTATAGTCATGGGCAAGACTAGATAGTGGAAAATTGGAAGAAGAATGAGGAAGGAGAGAGAAAAGCATGATTCTCATGTAGAGAGAGAGAGAAAGATGGGGGCCTACCTCACTGCTGTTCTCTAAAGATTTGCCCACTTCATCCTCATTTTCATACTATTTTGTTTGTTTAAAGCAGTACGAGTATTTCCTGTTTTATTTTTATGCCATTTTGATGTAAATTCTCAAATTTGTTTCTGGATAGTCACCAGTGTTGGGCTTATAAATCTTATTAAATGTGATAATGTGAAGAAAATAACATTTTTCTGCAAATTACTGGCTACAAATATTTGCCATTATATAGAAAGAACAAATATGTTTAGTATTAATTTAGATAATGCGTGAAAATTTATACTACTAGTCTTTATATCCTACGTTTGATTTCTAAATTATGCCCCTCTAACTTTAAATTTTATATTGACAGGATTTTTTACCAACAGTATTTATATTTCACTACCTTCTTATTATTTCTTCTAAAATATAAATTATTTTGTGGACTTCCAATTTAATTTGGCAATGTATTATTCATACCCACATAATCCTAACAAAAGAAGCCGGTAGAAATGTACAGATATACAGTATTTTGGAAAAAAACAATTATTGTCTACCTATCGCACAAACAAACTATTGTGTGCTACTAAGCTTCTGTGCCACACAATTCAATAAGACGACTTCTACAATCGTTTTCTTAATTATATTTTGTGTGTAAGTATGACATGTGTAGTGTTATAGTGGCTTTTTCTTTCTTATTTCAACTAAATCTCCTTTTTGATGTTGCTTTTGATATGACCCAAGTTTCTTATATCACGATTACGACTCCTGAGTGAAGAAGTTTGTGCTTATTTAGGTGGCGTAGTTATCTCATTTAAATAATTATTCTATACGACAACTACGAATATGATAATAATGATGTGATTTGCCACTTTCTATGTTTTATTTGTTTATAAGTCCACGTTAGAATGCTTTAGGTTGAAAACAAAACAAAAGAGAATTGATAAAAGAAATTATAGTAGTATATATTCTGCTTATTTTATCATGACCGCATAAATATTTTGATAACGAATAACTACAAACATAAATATTCTGAGTTTAATCCTTCTCAGGACTAATTATTATTTAAATTAAAAAGTCAAATGCTGATTTTGAATATATAAAAAGATTGTATGTAAAAATCTCATAACTCTCATACTTTGAAAATATTATCAGTGTGTCATCATATAACTTAAAATTCATATATTATATGTTGTGGATAAAAGCTAAGAACCACAAACATACGGAACCTTAAAAAGTTATTCATGCAATTTGTATGTTTTATACACACATCTTTGTATATGCCAATTTTAATATGAAAGATAAAGTCGATATAATACCTTATTTGAAGGGTGCATTTTGCCGATTAACCAAATTCTCAATAAGCCTTAAGAATATAACACTAGTAAGTGGGAAATAAAGTCAATAGCTAAAAACACTGTTTTTATGTTTTACCCTTCTAACTATAAACATAATAGTGTTATATTATTTGTCTATTTGTTATACTTCCTGTATATAGGATAAACACATAATAGTATACTATAAGATTTTTTTTGTCATCATACTAGAAGATATATGATACTATATATTGATAGATGTTAATGAAACTAAATTAAGTTAAGTAATAAATGAAATTTAAATGTAGGAAGAATTTATTGTTGATCAATGTTGTTTTAAACGATTGAATACTGAGAATTTGATTTGTCAAAATAGTATAAAACAAATAAAAAATAATATAGAGTTATGGTAGAATTAATAACAGAGAAATGTATGACTACTGAGGAAATATAAACATATAGAATAAAGCAACATATATGTTCTATATAGTATGAAATAAAAAATTTTATGATTATCTATCTATATTTTTGAAAAGTGTGTAATTTCAAAAATTCAAATCATGTTGTATTTGAAAAAGATTTATACTTTTTGAGTTGAATTTCAAATTTTGTTTATTATATAGTTTGAAGAATATATAAGGAATATGGTCATAGGGGAAAGACATAAACAGAAGTAAACATTTAATGAAGTAAATAAAAAGGGTGATATGATATACTTCCTCTGTTCCTAAAAGATTAATGTTTTGGAAAAATAATTTGTTTCAAAAAGATGTATATTTTATGTTTTCTATGAGAAAATTGTAAATTTTAAGAAAATTGATTGGTTTTATTAGATTACTATTGGTTAAAAGTTGTTGAAAATTGAAAATTATAGAAAACGATAAATTTATTATAGTGATTTAATGTGTTTTCTTAATATGTGTGAAAACACTAAAAATCTATATTTTAGGAACGGAGGGAGTATATGATAGAGGATGATTTTTTGCTAATTATTAAATATAATTTATTTGATGTATATATACAATGCAATTTCCATTATTTGAATTCGAGTTGGAATGATGCTCAAGATTAAAGTGACTTTATTTTCCATGTTTTGCTTCTTACGAAGAAGAAATCTTTGCTTTTTTAAACATTGTGTGAGTAATCATTTAATTGTATGATTAAAGCTACTTTTGACTTGATTTCAGAAAAAAACAGCCAATCTTCACCGGAGGTGTTAAAGCTGAAGGGTTTGTACGTTCTTTTTTTTTTTTTTTTTTTTGAGAAATAGGTTTGTACGTTCTTTATCGAAGATTTGTGTCTCTCTATTTTGAGTAAATCATCTTTTTATTTCATAATAATTATGATCAACAAAATAATACTCTACAATAGTACATATCAAAACCATGAAAGTCGAAAATAAGGACTATAACGGTTTATATTAGTATTGTTATTGTGTCAATAGATGTGCGAAGTGCTGATAAAAATGGAGTAGTTTGGTAGATGGCAAGGATCTTCATTTTTTAAAACTTGTTAAATAACACTACACTATATACAGTAATATTCATAACACAGATTTAACGGCAACAAAAACATAGACCTAAAACGATTGTAGGATACACACCTGAAAACTTGCATGTGTTTTGGCCCACAAGATCTTAAACACACTGACCAAAAATCACCATTTTGTAACATATTAATTTGTTATGGAAATTTCAAATAAAAACGATATACGGAGCATAACAACATAGTTTGCTACATCCTTTACCAAAAAAAAAAAAACATAGTTTGCTACATCCTTTACAAAAAAAAAACATAGTTTGCTACAATATACAAAATAAGTATAAAGATATGAGGAAATTAAAAGCCATATAAATAAGTAAAATAAAAAAATCTAAATTGATGTTTATATATCTGAATGGAACCTACCGATTACGTGAAAGTAAAGATGATCCAATTATCCAAACCATACCAGAATTGGCCGACACACGAAAGGCTAAAGCATATTCATAGGGAAGCACTCTCTCTCTCTCTCTCTCTCACACTCTACATATATAAGATTATTATTTCTTTTTATGCAATGATTGTACGATCGACTATTTTACATGTAGCATAATAAGCTTCTTTTAGCATGTATTAGAAGTTAGAATAAGCTATATACATTTTATATAATACAATGGTAAAGTGGAGTTTAGTTGATCTAATGTTCACAAAAAGCTTGTTTGATCTAATTAACTTTGGTATAAATATTTTTTGTTTTATTTCTCTCTGGTAAGTTTGAATTATCCATATATAATAGAACCATATATAATAGAGCCATATATAATATGTAGTTATAAATAATAATATAAACAAAATGTATATATATATATATATATATATCAAGCTCAAAGACCCACATTGTTGGGGGAGAAAGAATCAAGAGTAATTAGGCACTATACACATAGAAATCGCTATAATTAGCGAAATACCATTTCACTGTATAAAGCACTGTACAAACTTTTTTAATACCGAAAGACCCCTACGTTCTTACTTTCATAGCATCTGGCTCTAGCACCCTATGTGTCAGACATCAGTATAGAGCTAAACCTACCACACTCCAGCAAATGTACTACGCTAACCCCCTCCCCCCCCCCCCCCCCAAAAAGACGCTGAGAGTAATTAAAGAACCCTCAATTACATTATTATTTAGTTTAATATATATGTGGAAAGCCCTGTCTTTCTCTTTCACTTATTCACTTTCTCAAGCTCTTCATCCTTTCTCATTTTTGAAGAAGTTACAAAAATACTTTCATCTCTGGGGTAGAGTAACCTTCGAGATGCTTGCTACTGGAATCAAGAAGAAGGACAAAGAATTACTTTCACAACTCAGTGTTGCATTACCTGGGGTCGTAGATGCGATTCAGCTTGTATTCATGGACGTCGTTCCCCAGATTAAAGAGGTTTTCCCGTAGACATAACATGTTGTCTTGATTGAATCGGACAGTGAAACTGAGTCGGAATGTAATGACACCGCAGCAGAAGTAGAAGAAGAAACCGACGCCCCACCGTCTCCGCCAAAGACGCTGCGCTACTATTTCAACCCAACTCACGTCAGAGACCTAGATGAAGAAGCAAAGGTTAGTGTGTTTTCTGAATTTATAACCCATCCTTTATATGTGGCGGCTATCAATGTTGTTGTCGTCTAACTAGCTATAATATCTTGAGAAGGAAACATATAGATGTTAAGTTTTTTAAATACAATTGCCTCAATAATTTGATATGTAGCGGTTATCAATCTTGTTGTCTGCCAACTACCTAGATATGTTGCGATGTACCTAGATAGATGCTAATGATATAACTAGAACCGCATCACTAAAGTTTGCAAAAGTTGTGGGAAGAAATACATTATAGGCTGGTTCACAGATGCTAATCGAGTACGTAGGATTTAGCATTGAAGCTTAATTATATTCACCATTTATTTTTATTAACGCAGCCCGTAATGTAGCGACTAATTCATGTATTATAATGCACCATGGTTAGGTTTGAAACACTTGGTCGGTTAGCAGTTACCGGTAACGCTTAACGTTACCTAATTTGGTTGTTAGTAGAATGTTTGTTTACTTAAAATTTACCTAATTTGGTTATTAGTAGACTGTTTGTTAGCAGTTATCGATAACACTTAACGTTTAACTGATTAGGTTTTAACACTTGGTCAGTGTTTGCTTACTTCTAAGCTGAAAATATACAGAACTAGATATTATTGACATGTAACTGCTAAGATTTTCCGGGTAACTATTAGACCAAGTACTTGCTACGATTTATATTAGTGCTTTAATATTTACTTGGGGCTTAGTGTTATTTATTATCTGAGGTGTTACCCTATCTGATGGATTATATCACCGAATGCATTGGTAGAGGCCTAGGCTCACTAGTGACTGCTACATCTCATAATAACGTGTAATGTATAAAAATGTTCATGGAATCGATTGTCTGTTTTTGCAAGTTGAGGTGATATTCAAAAAAAAATTGTTTGGTGGAGGACTCACTGCAGCTGACCTGACTCGTTTGACTTGCCCAAATGCACTGTTCAGGTCTTAGATGCAATGGTGGTTTTCGCATCCAGAGCCAGATCAAAAAGATATCAACCCAATCACCACCGTCGTCCCTCACATCCTCAATTCTGCAAGCCGGCAAGTGTCCACCAGTGCACCCTTTGTTCTGTCTAGGATGAAGGGCATCCCACAGAATCCCAATTCAAGGGACTCAACTGTTATGACAGTGTTTCTCATACAGGCCCACACTTCAAATGGAATGGAAAGATGCAAATAGGTCACTGAAGCTTCACTGCCTGCAAAACTCATGGCCTTTCTGGTTTATCAAGACATAACACCAGCATGAAAGATCGATGGATTATCACTTCTCTGATTCGCTACTCCTTATTCTTTTAAAAAATTCTATATTTTTAAGCATGAAACTCTTACTTTTTCTCGCTACTTGTTCTACATTTAGATGTTGTATCCTCGCCCACAAACTAATTTTGTGATCTCACTATCCCCTGTTAACTTCTAAGTTTACTTGTTCCAATGATTACTCATATTTTTTTTTTTGCATTCTAACTGCTCTTTTTAGCACTAACAAACAAGTTAAGAGATAACATATTATTTAATAATTAAGTAAATATGGTAACATCATGACCACAAATTAGTTGCAGTTAACATAATATATATCCGCTAAGTTACAGAGTTATACATTCTATAATATATTCAACACTTGTCAACAACGAATTTAACTGTTAACATATATATTAGATATGTAGCATACCATATTAGCTGCTACAAAATAACTTATCATTAATGGCTTCTTCTTCTTCTGTACAAACTACTTTTATGAATGTTTGCTATATAGTCTCCATGACATTCCTTGATTGCTTCCTATTCTTTTGAATCTTGAATATAACTCAATACATGTGACAACAAGAACATACATAATACACATTGCAACATACTCTCACCAATTGGAGATAACCTTTACAATACACAATCAGAAACCCTAAACAATTGGGGATGTCGTATTGTACCTTACACGATTCTAAAGCATAACGAATAGGTGGGGAAGATATAGCTTCAGACCTACCCAGGAACAGCAACCTACGAGTGTACTTGGAGATATCAAGCCAAATCTAACCGTACTTGGAGAGATCACGCCAAAGCCAGCTGTTTCCATCTTTCTCTCTTACGTGTATTTTCCATAGGGACAGAAGGGTCAATTGGTAGACAAATATATACAGTGTTAATGGGTTCTTTTTGATTTTGGGTAGTTTGCCAATTTCTCCTCCATTATGGTATTTTGAGCCAATAATCTCAAGAATCAACTAGAATATTATTTAGGCTGTGAATGTATACTGCGGGAAGGGTGTAGTTGTTGGGTTAAGTGGGTTTTAGTTACCATTCAACAAATATTAAAATGAAAAGCAAAGTGCGTTTCTCAAATGATTTGTTCCGCCATTGAGAATCGTGTCAGTACAAAATTACGAACCGCTTTGCATTTTATTCACCTCTCATTTTTGGTGTGGTTAAGTGCGGTCAAGTGCGGTCAATCTCTTTTTTTTTTTGCTAATTAATTATATCTAGCCTTACTATAGCTTCCTTAAATAATTATTGTGATCAAATATCTCTAAAATTAATATAAATTTATTTGATCAGTTTACACAATATTTCAAATTACTTTTTCAAAAATATTAAAATAAATTAAAGCATATAACTATTGTTTTCAAAACCGGACCAATCCGATAGTTTGAACCTGGTTCGACTATGAACCACCGATTACATAGCCGAGTTAGGTAATCATTTGTTCGACCATGAACCGGTTACATAGCCGGGTTAGATAATAATTTGTTTGACCATGAACCGATTTATTAAATAGATAAAAACCATTAAAACTATCAAAAATCTATAAACCATCTATATTAACATAAAATTAGTTTATAGTGTCTTAAGTTTTAAATTCATTTATTTTTTAATTATGTATAATATTTATTAGCATTAATTTTAAATTTATACACTAAGTATATATTAAATAAAATTATTGAACTATGTTTAATCTGGTCAAACCATATGGAACCGTGATTCAAATATGATCCGATTTAGCTTCTGGTCTAATTTTAAAAACACTGCATATAACCGAAACATATTTAGTTATATTCGAAGTGACAGGTTGAGTTGTAGATGCATGCTTTAACTTTATTTTTTTTCTAAAACTTCTAAAATTAACAATTATGTTTTAAAGTCAATTTTAAAACTACATCAAAGAGAAAATAAAATACGGTTGTTAACCCTTTATTTACTAAAGCAATATTGTTTGTGGTGTAGGAAAATATATAGTAGTATAATTTTTAAAAATAATGTAGTATCATTTATTTTTAGCTTATAAAATATAAATATATTATATATATATATATCAAATAATTTAAAGCTGTTATTTATATGTCGAAATATCCAAAACTATTATTAATATTTCAGCTATATAAATATTTTTTAAATAGTTAATATATATATTTTTTAAAATTATATTAGTATCAGTGATTTTTAGTGTATAAATATAAATTATATTATATATATCCCGCAGTTACACTATTCATTATAAGTGTCACCATTCATATCTTATTTTGAACCGCACCGCTTAGACAAACCGCAGTTGTTCCGCAGTGTGTGTTTCTCTTACACAAACCGCAGTTAAACCGCACCGCAGTATTCAATCCGCTTGTTCCGCACCGCTTAATCCGCTGTTACCATTCGGAGCCTTAGAATAAGGAGTCTTATAGTGGGAATTTTTTTCTGACGCACACCATGACTTTTTTGTCTTTCCTTTAGGAAAATTTTAAATATTCATTCTTAAGTATCATATCTTGACAATTTTTATTAATTTGTTTTGGTCAAAAACAATTTTTATTAATTTAAAAGTAGTTTTATTAGACTATCCTCTAGCATTTTGGTTCTTAACTAGAGTTTTAACATTATCAACTAGATTTAGACCCGCACAACCGTGCGGGTATTAATTTTCATGGTTATATATATATTTTACATAATTAGAATATATTTTTAAACTTACTTATATATTTAAATGTTTATATAATTATTTTAAATATAACAATTTGATAGTTTTCATGCTGCAAGTTAATTGATTATTTCAAATCATCACATATATTTGGTATTTTTTATTACATTTTTTAAAATTATTTTTTATTCAATTATTATGATCCTGATCCGTAATTAAAAACACTATTTTTTTATCAATATTTTTTTATGTTTAAGATAAGTTAAATTTATACAAGAATTATCTAATTTACTAATATTAATCCGTTCTACCAACATATTATATTAATTTATCAGTTTAAAATAATTTTATCATATTTAGTTAAATACAATGTTTTATTTTAAAATGATAGATATAACTATAAAATAGTAAATTTGATATATTTTTTTTTAATTTTATAAAAGATAACTGATTATATATATGTATATTAATGTATAATAACATTAATTTCATTACTAATTACAAAATTAGTGAAAATATTTATATACAATTTTTGATAATTAAGATATTGTTATAATATTTTTCAACAAATTTGTTAAGAAAATTAAATATATATATTTATGTTTTAAATTAAAATATATCAAATTATATTATGATTTAAGTAGTTACAACATTATATATTAGCATTAATGAAATACATTTAATACAAATTTTAAATGATGATCCAAATAAAAATATCACACATGAATATGTGAGTTTGTTAACTAATCCGGGTTTTTAGGAGTCGATGTTACATTAACAATGATATATTATTAATCCATATTATTAGTACTAAATGAATGATAACTGATTTTTAGTGAGTGTCTATTTTTTTAAAAAATCACATATGAATCAAAGTTGTGACTTCTGTTTTAATATATAAGATAATTTATTGCTGACCTTCGCATACAATTTATTTGTTAAAATGCTAGCTTTTGTCAACTAATACTTTACTAATACTTTTAAAGAAAAGGATTTGGTTCCCTTTTATTTAGCAAAAATTCCACGGAAATTCAACAATCTAACCTCAAATTTTCATAAATATAGTGATTTTTCTCTTATATTCCATGACAAAACAATACATAAGAATCACCAATTAATATATGTAAACTCATACGTTATGTACAAACTCGTACGTAAAAGTTCTCACGTTTGACCCCTAAGAAACCGTGGACGGTTACATAAACATCACACCATCTACAAGACCGCAAGCGAGATCAAACTTGTACGGTTTTAAGGGAGACGCCTCTATTCTTCAAGCTTGTACATTTTAAACGACTGATGTATCTGAAATTTTGGAGATCCCATCGGATCAGGTTTGACCTATGCATGGATGCTCAAAAACATTCTTCAGTGTCATTATCTAGGTTGGAACTACAATTACAAGTTACACACTATTAGTCTACAAACTTAACTCCAAAAGGATGAAACCAACTCACTTTTGCAATGAAAACCTTCGATCAAATCACTTAGAAGTGGATTGATCAGTCCATCCGAAATTATCAAAGTATTGTTAACAATTTATGAAGAGATAAATAGTCGGAGGTTAAGTTTTACTTTTACAAATAGATCTCTTGATATCCAAGGAAAGCTTTGATCATGTTATGCAAACCCTCAGGTCCTCTTGAACTTTAGATCATGATCTTGTCGTTTACAAAAGATTTGAAGCTTGAAAACTAAGTGAATGAAGGCTGAGAAACTCTCGGACATTGGAACACATGCAAGACAATCTAGAGCGACATTAACCTGACGCGATGATCATTTTCTCTCCTACACTTGAACTCACTCCTACATAAGCTGTAGCAGAAGCAGAGACTTCTTTCCTCTAATGAAAATGTTTTTACGCCTATTAACTGAAGGATAGTTTACTTGCAGGACAATTATCAAACTTGAGCCATAAAAAAAATAAAAAATCATTGTCATATTAATTTTGAAACTCATAAAACAACACATGATAATAATATGAAAACTATCTAGTATATTAAAGAAAATTAAAAAAAAAAAGAAACACAACGACCGGAAACTTGTATGGTTAAGGAGATGCGATAGCCTGATGTTAACGTTTCCTGCATCTATGTTCTTCAATCTTATACATTTCTAAACAATCAAAAAGCTTCCAAAGTTTTTAGCTAGAAATCTGAGTCTTCAGACATCCCATTAGCTTCTTCTTCTTGTTCAATCTTCAAGGCAGACTTGCGTTTGCAGCAACAAAAATACTCAGGAACATGCCCGTCTTCTCCAAGGAACCAAGGATGCTCCGACACCTTCTTCAGTGTCATTCTCTCACTCGGATCTGCAGCAACAACATGTGAATTCCACCGTTAGTCCACTATAGCATCACTCAGTTGTGTACTTTACCACACCATAATGATGAAAACATGCAACTCACTTTTGCAAAGGAGACCTTCCATCAAATCTCTTAAAAGAGGATCTAATCCATCCGGGAGTATCAAAGGGTTGTTAACAATCTGTTAAGAGATAAATAATTAGGGCTATTCAAAGAGCTTTCTTGAGCCCCAAGAAAAAACATTGATCAAAACCAGAACCATACCTTGTCGTAGGTGTCCTGAAGAGTATCAGCAAGAAACGGGTATTGTCCCAATATCATATAATACAAAGTGACCCCCACTGCCCATGTATCAGCAGCTCTGCCGCTATACGTTATACCTGACACTGTTTCCAGAATCCAAAAACAAAAAGATATTTGCTTATTCTCTATACACACTAATGAGCTAGGACCAAGCTTAAAGATATTAGAGAAGGAAGCTGACCTAAACAACATTCTGGAGCAGTGAACACTGGAGTCCCTGGAGATCGACGCAGTTGATCATCATCATCCTGTAATAACACAACCAATTAAATTGTCAACACTCAGGTGGTCACAAGATAAATATTCAAGAATCGATGATTACCTTGAACACTTGGCTGACACTGAAGTCTCCTATCTTCACAGTACCGCTACTAGTAACCATCAGATTGTCAGGTTTGATGTCCCCATGAATCACATTCTGTTTTTTTTTTTGAATCAAGACAGTATATTAGGTAATGAACAATGAAGTCAGAGAAGCACACATAAGAAAGAAGAGATCATTACATGAGCATGAAGATACATGAGGCCAGCAACTATATCCCGCAGATACTTTCTAGCGGTTTTCTCCCCGAGAGCACCAGGCGGTCCAGAACCGTCATAAACCCATTTTCCATCAATGTATTCAAGAACTGGGTGAAACCAAAGAGGCAAAACATTACAAGATAAGAAGCTATTTTCCACAGAGAGTAAGTACAGAAACAACAGAAAAGAGAAGAGGAGAAAGAGTTACCCATGTAAAAATGATCAGTTTCTGGGTCGTCTATCACCTCAATGAGATTAACAATGTTAGGATGCTCCAAAATTTTCATAATCATAACCTGGAAGCGGTGAAGAATGAAGATAAAGAAGCGTAAAACATAACTTCTCTACAATGAAGCCAGTGATGAAAAGGGATGATATACCTCACGAAGAACATCACTCATAGCAGTCTCAGAAGGTGCAACCCTTAGCCTTAATAATTGCGACTTGTGAAACGCCTAAAAATATCAAAATATGTCAAAAGATCTTAAAGCCCTAAGAGTAATCAATTAAACAAATGAAATAATACAAATAGCTTACCTTAATAGCATAAGATAGGCCATCAACAGAGCTTCGATACAAAACCTATTATAAATGCCAATGAACAATGTCATGGGATGCTTTTGATAGTGTTACTGTAAATGAGTTCCTTCACACTTACCACTTTGCCATAGCTACCAGATCCAATTTTACACACACGAACATACTCATTGATCATCTTGTTACCATCTTCATCCTGACAACATCAGACAACATCATGGAATATTCTTCAAAGCAATAGCAGAATATGAGAGAAGATGACTGTACCTCTCCACGGATAAGTTGATTAGTGACTTTCACAGGAACTTGCCTGCAGATCAAACCATGATCTAATCTAAATTTCAAAATTTCGTCAGACCGTTTAGAGCGGCTCTTCTGCTCTACTTCTTCTTCGTCCTCTTCGCTTCTGGAACTGCTAGTTGCCTCACTACCAGAGGAATGCGTATCATCATGTTGGAGTGGCCTCTCAGGCGGCAACTCTCGGGTTCTAGTAGAAGTGCCAAAGCATCCAAAGCAACCAATGGTACGGGAAAACCAAAGACTATCACGAAACATTATCTCCCTTCCTTCTCCCCAAAAAAAAACAAACAATTGAAATATAAAACTCAAGAACCTGTACCAAATAATCAAAATCCAAGCCTTACCCTGGAGTCAAAAAAGAGGGTTTAGGAGGAGTTTAAAGAATCCAAAGGATGCCACTCAGTGAGATGAATATCATAACAACTGCATTCTAAACATAACATGTCTCTCATTTATATAAATTTGGTCTTAGTTCTCCTTCTTCAGGAGTAGCAAACTGCATAGCCAATAAGGTGACGATGAATATAAAATGCTTCTGCAGATAAAAAAAAAAGGAGTCAAATTTCTGATTAGATTCGCTGAGATTCTCATTAAAGTTAAAAACTTTATGGGTTATGATTAGCGAGTAAACACGAATCGAAATCCAATACACTACTACATTGGGGCGAAAAGGGTTAATCAAGAACCCTAATTTCGAAATCGATGGCAGCAGAAAGAGAAACCCAAATGGGAATAAAGGAGGAGAGAAGCTTACATTTCGATCGGAGAAGACGATGGACTCTTTCTCTCTCTCTCTCAGAGTCGTGCGTGAGAGATTTGATTAGAGATTAGATTAGACACATAAGAAGAAGAGGGCTTTGATTCTCTCTCTGCCCTTTTGTTTCCGTTTTTTTAAATATTTTTCCTAAATAGTAAAAATGTTTTTTATCAGTTTCAGGAAAGAATCTAATTTTCTTATAAATATTAAGATTAATTAAAATACCAAATCAATGTGGGGGGGGGAAGTTGAATTGTCACCACTTGCAACAACCAAAGCCGCCTTTGTCCTGAGTCCATACATTCACGCTGTTCTAGTTAGTCTTGTTTTTATCTCTTTCATCACGATGACAGTGGGAGTTTTAGCTTTGCAAGGCTCTTTCAATGATTCAGCTACGGATTGATGAAAGTTCTCCGTGGAAAGGTCTCAAGCGGTGAAGGAGAAAGAGATGGGTGTGGTTCTTAAATTTGTTAGTCGTAGTTCTGGTGGCTCTGGAGGAGATCTCGAGATAGTCTCGATGACGCTCTCTGGTGAAAAGAGTCCATGCGAAAAAGTTGGGTGAGGTGGTTTCAGAGTTTCGTCTTCTCCGGCGATGTCTTGTGATGATCAGTTGGTTTGTCACTACTCATGATTTTTCTTCCAACTGGTTATTTTGTGGAGTTATTTCCATGGAATTTGGGACTGTTTTTTTTTTTCCATTTTCGTGGAGTTATTTATTTTTCTTCAAACAGAATATTGAAAAAGAGAATGTACGAGCGAAGAAATGTCTTTTGAAGAGAAAATTCATACACAAGTAGGGGAAATATAATGCGATATAATTTGAAAGATGGATACAATACAATAAATATATCAAATAAACTCATACTTTATTATTCTCTTTTTTTATATTATAATCCCAAATTTGAAAAAGGACTTAGCGCACAAGGCTCCAAAAAACACAGCTTCAAAATGGTAAGGAAACAAAACCAAATTATTTAGAAACGTGCCAACATCCAAACAAAACTTTGCTTGGTCGGTTCATTATTTCTCACTAAGCGGACGGCATCAGATTTAACAATATATGCGCGTATCTGATTACATCGTTTCCTGGAGGCTCCTCTGTATGCTCTCCATATGTCAATAAAATGATTGCCATCCCTTAGATAACAGTGCCATACTATCCTATCGCCGCTGCCTCTCTCCCTAACCGGGAAGTTGTATTTACCATTGAATTTTATTTCTTGAACACTTATAGTTTCCTTTTTGTTCGATGTGCAGTTGACTTTGACACTACGAGGAGGTTCAAGTTGGTTTTGAAATTCCACCAGATTGCATCCGGAAGTTCTTTTCGAACTAAAACACATAACAGTTATTAACATAAAAGTAATGAGATTATTCATCTTTTTTTTTTTTTTTGAAGATGCTAGAGACCCAAAGCGTATTATGTATAGTTTCTTTTGTGATGAATAAGGTAAGAAGCTAAATATAGACACACATATTACTCGATTAAAGTTATGGTTGGAGGAGCATTCGCAGTCGAAAAGTAAGGTAAAACCATAAGATAAGATCAAATAAATTTAAATTGCAAATTAACGTTGACCACTAAAACTAAAGAAACACGAGTCTGAAAGTAGGTTCTACATTTTATCCATAAAATTTGTTTTGATCTATTATTCGTTCTGATTCGAATATTAAAAATATATATCCATTAAAACGAAAAAAATCACAAATATTAAAAGTTTAGGATGCGGATACCTGCTCCTCTCCGGCTTATATACAAAAAAAAAAAAAATATATATATATATAATCAAATATATAGTTTTAAATGTATAGTTTTGTATAATTATTATTTTAACATATAATTTTATTCACAAAATTACTTATAAAATTATGAAATTAAGAAAACAATATAAAATCATTATAAAACCTACAATTTTTCTTAAATTTTGTGACAAGTAATAAAATTTAAATATTTACAGAACATATTCTTTCACTACTTTTTACTTATTATCTTATTATATAAGAATATGTTTGAAAACAAATTTATATGGTTTTATAGATTTACTTGTATTAAACAAAGTGGATGAGATATCCACAAATATCCGTAAATATCCCCAAATTTTCTGGATATCCATATATTTCCAGAGTAAATCAAATCAAAATTCTATATGCTCACCCCTAGCTAAAAGCATCATTAGCATAGAGATACTCTACCCAATAGCTCACCAATTTAATAATCATAATTTTATTGCTTTCTCATCTCTTTGTCAATTGTGAATTTCTCATCCTAGATACTAGGGCTACACATAATATTCGCATCTAAAAAACCGACAAGGAATCTGAAAATCAGGATACAAAACTCGATTGGATCCGTCCAAAATATCCGAACATGTACTCTTTTCAAACCCAAAGTATCGATATCAAATCCGATTCGCACCAAACTGAATGAGTATCCAATATATATATATATATATATACATAAATATTAGTTATAGTTATACTTATATTAAAATTGATTCCTAAAATTAGAATTATAAATTTAATATAATAACCATTTTAGGTACTTATTGATAGAAACATATGTTTTGAATACAAAATAACCAAATCAAATTGTATCTATGATTTCTTTCAGACAAAAAAACTGACTTAAACCATATTTGCTAGGGTAAACGATTTATTTTACCCATCATAAGTATCATATAGTTACAGTTACATACAAACTTTCAATCTTATCTTAATTTCCACTTATTTAAAGTTATTCAACCTATTATTTCCCAATTCAAAATTTCAAACATATTGAATCCGATCCGCACCGAGAATTGAATGAGAATTGTATCCAAACATATAAATATATATAAATAAATAAATAAATAATATATATATATATATATATGAGTTATAATTATATATTGATATTAATACATAAAATTGAAATTATAAATTAAATATATTAATTATTTTGAGGTATTTATTGATAGAAATGGATGTTTTGGATAAAATACCTAAATCAGATTGTATCTATGTTTACTTTCGGTTGAAAATTACCGATTTAAACCATACTTACCAGGGTAAACGATTTATTTTATCCATCAGAATTATCATACACTCGGAACTTGAGGCTCTCTCATGGGCAATTGAGTGCATGCTATAGCTATCGGCGCGTCCGGATTTTGGCACCGATTTTAAGGATTTAACCTTGTGATTCAAGATCCAGGAGTATGGACAAACTTTTCCACTAAACCGAAGGAGTTGTCAAGATTGAAGAATAGATTCTTCGACTTCTCAATTATTTTTATTCCTCATTCTGAAAACGTATCGTCTAATTCCTTAGCTAAGATAGCAATATCCTTTCACATATATCTATTATATTAAAGTAGAAGTGTCTTTAGGAATTGTTTGGAAACAAGAATAGCGGTATAAAAAAGAATATAATGTTGTTTGGAAACATGAATTGCAGTATATAAGAAAAAAAGTAATGGGCTTATGTTATTAAGAAAAATTGAAAGTTCATTATATTATGAGAAACTATAGATCTAGACCAGTTTTAAAATATACAAAAATGGTCCACTAATCTAATTACCTAAAAACATGTTTTTTTGTCTAAAATAATCATAAAACAAAATTTAAACTTGATATACATATTTCAAATCAAAATAATAATTTAAAATTGATTTATATAAAAACTTGATATACATATATTCAATAATTGAGTTTTACTAAAATATTTTCCAATAAGCATTATAAGAAAAATGTTTTCAATATATATATATATATATATATATATATATATATTTTTTTATAAGAAAATACAATACAAAGCTCAATTTCAAACACCAACTTAAATTATTGGTTTTATATTTCACATTAAATTCTAAAAATATAATATATGTGATTATATATATGATGGTACATATAAAATACTATTAATTATGTTATTACTTATATGATGGTACATATAAAATACGATTAATTATATGATGACGCATATAATAGTGACTAAGGGTAGGCGTTCGGGTGCCCATTCGGGTTTGGTTCATGTCTGTTTAGGTTTCGAGTTTTCAAGGTCAAAGATTTTAAACTCATTCAGATATTTCTAAATTTTGGTTCGGATTTGGTTCGGATCTTTGCGGGTTCGATTCGGGTTCATATAACCCATTTAAATTATTTTAAAAATTTTAAAATTTTAAAATTTATTATATACTTTAAATTTCTCAAAATCTATTAAAAATAATATATTACACATAAATTTGAAAAAATATGTCAGAGTACATAAACTTAACATATAAATTGGTTTGGTTTGAATATTTGGATAGAGAGTCAATAATTATTTTAAGCATTTTTGGTGTTTTTAGTATACTTTAACAATTTAAGATATTTATTTTTGACTATTTGTATATATTTCTAAGTATTTTGGACAACTTAAAAGTATCATATATGTTCTGGATGTTTTTATATACATTAAATCTAAAAATAATTAATATAGGTAAATATATAAATCTATTTCGAATACACTCAGGAACCCGAAATACTTCGGTTCGTAAAGATTTGGTTTCGGTTCTCTAAATACCAAAATTTGAATAATTAGGATATTTAATCAATTTCAGTTCGGGTTTGGTAATCGGAATCGGTTCGGTTCTTCATATTCAAATTTTTTGCTCAGCCCTAATAGTGACATGACAAATAAATAGAAAAATATTTTTGAAAAAAATACATACGCGCCGGTGCGTGAGTCAAAATCTAGT
This sequence comes from Brassica rapa, assembly GCF_000309985.2. Classification (NCBI taxonomy): domain Eukaryota; kingdom Viridiplantae; phylum Streptophyta; class Magnoliopsida; order Brassicales; family Brassicaceae; genus Brassica; species Brassica rapa. Next base: position 4,990,555 of record NC_024796.2, read on the forward strand.
ATGTAATACATTGGTTGTTCTGTCCCGGTCTGATTCCACAGACAACCTCAAGTTTGAATAATAGAATAGTTGTCTAATTTTAAAAAAAAACAGCAGAATTATCATATAGTTACAATTACACACAAACTTTCAATCCTATCTCAATTTCACTTAATTAAAGTTATTCAACATATTATTTCCCAATTCAATGTTTTAAACTGTAAAACCACATAATCTTTAAAGTTGAAACTAGAACCGACACATAGCTGATTTACATCGGATTAATATTTTTCAATTTGAAAACAACCAATCAATAACAAATTAAACCTTAAATGAAGTTACACATAATAAACCAAAACTTAATTAAGCCTAACCTAATAACCTGTTTCAAACCCACAAGCCACATCATCATCTTCTTCCTTGTTTCTCTGCTCTCACCACACAAACATCATCCTGCATTCTCTCACTTGCATATCTCCTTCATTTCCATCAATGATTGCATGCCTCCAGAAACGATGAACATTGCTCTGTGATTATAGGTCCCAGTTATAGGCTTATTTATTGTTGATCTAGAAACATGTGATTTGATACCAAATAAGGTCCATCTTCAAATCAGAAATAATTTGTCAAGAACAAACTAAGAACACACATTTCTTTGGGTAGTTAAGACTACCTCTTTTTTATTTTTTTCATTGATTTAAATAGATAAAAGTTACAAGAAGCAATTGTGGGATCATGATCCCTATACAACGATGAAATGGGAAAAGTGGGATGATTAAGTTTCTAAACATTAGGAAGAATCAATCTCCATGATTAACAACAAAACTCATTAAAAAAATGTGGGGGGGGAAGTTGAATTGTCACCACTTGCAACAACCAAAGCCGCCTTTGTCCTGAGTCCATACATTCACGCTGTTCTAGTTAGTCTTGTTTTTATCTCTTTCATCACGATGACAGTGGGAGTTTTAGCTTTGCAAGGCTCTTTCAATGATTCAGCTACGGATTGATGAAAGTTCTCCGTGGAAAGGTCTCAAGCGGTGAAGGAGAAAGAGATGGGTGTGGTTCTTAAATTTGTTAGTCGTAGTTCTGGTGGCTCTGGAGGAGATCTCGAGATAGTCTCGATGACGCTCTCTGGTGAAAAGAGTCCATGCGAAAAAGTTGGGTGAGGTGGTTTCAGAGTTTCGTCTTCTCCGGCGATGTCTTGTGATGATCAGTTGGTTTGTCACTACTCATGATTTTTCTTCCAACTGGTTATTTTGTGGAGTTATTTCCATGGAATTTGGGACTGTTTTTTTTTTTCCATTTTCGTGGAGTTATTTATTTTTCTTCAAACAGAATATTGAAAAAGAGAATGTACGAGCGAAGAAATGTCTTTTGAAGAGAAAATTCATACACAAGTAGGGGAAATATAATGCGATATAATTTGAAAGATGGATACAATACAATAAATATATCAAATAAACTCATACTTTATTATTCTCTTTTTTTATATTATAATCCCAAATTTGAAAAAGGACTTAGCGCACAAGGCTCCAAAAAACACAGCTTCAAAATGGTAAGGAAACAAAACCAAATTATTTAGAAACGTGCCAACATCCAAACAAAACTTTGCTTGGTCGGTTCATTATTTCTCACTAAGCGGACGGCATCAGATTTAACAATATATGCGCGTATCTGATTACATCGTTTCCTGGAGGCTCCTCTGTATGCTCTCCATATGTCAATAAAATGATTGCCATCCCTTAGATAACAGTGCCATACTATCCTATCGCCGCTGCCTCTCTCCCTAACCGGGAAGTTGTATTTACCATTGAATTTTATTTCTTGAACACTTATAGTTTCCTTTTTGTTCGATGTGCAGTTGACTTTGACACTACGAGGAGGTTCAAGTTGGTTTTGAAATTCCACCAGATTGCATCCGGAAGTTCTTTTCGAACTAAAACACATAACAGTTATTAACATAAAAGTAATGAGATTATTCATCTTTTTTTTTTTTTTGAAGATGCTAGAGACCCAAAGCGTATTATGTATAGTTTCTTTTGTGATGAATAAGGTAAGAAGCTAAATATAGACACACATATTACTCGATTAAAGTTATGGTTGGAGGAGCATTCGCAGTCGAAAAGTAAGGTAAAACCATAAGATAAGATCAAATAAATTTAAATTGCAAATTAACGTTGACCACTAAAACTAAAGAAACACGAGTCTGAAAGTAGGTTCTACATTTTATGCATAAAATTTGTTTTGATCTGTTATTCGTTCTGATTCGAATATTAAAAATATATATCCATTAAAACGAAAAAAATCACAAATATTAAAAGTTTAGGATGCGGATACCCGCTCCTCTCCGGCTTATATACAAAAAAAAATATATATAATCAAATATATAGTTTTAAATGTATAGTTTTGTATAATTATTATTTTAACATATAATTTTATTCACAAAATTACTTATAAAATTATGAAATTAAGAAAACAATATAAAATCATTATAAAACCTACAATTTTTCTTAAATTTTGTGACAAGTAATAAAATCTAAATATTTACAGAACATATTCTTTCACTACTTTTTACTTATTATCTTATTATATAAGAATATGTTTGAAAACAAATTTATATGGTTTTATAGATTTACTTGTATTAAACAAAGTGGATGAGATATCCACAAATATCCGTAAATATCCCCAAATTTTCTGGATATCCATATATTTCCAGAGTAAATCAAATCAAAATTCTATATGCTCACCCCTAGCTAAAAGCATCATTAGCATAGAGATACTCTACCCAATAGCTCACCAATTTAATAATCATAATTTTATTGCTTTCTCATCTCTTTGTCAATTGTGAATTTCTCATCCTAGATACTAGGGCTACACATAATATTCGCATCTAAAAAACCGACAAGGAATCTGAAAATCAGGATACAAAACTCGATTGGATCCGTCCAAAATATCCGAACATGTACTCTTTTCAAACCCAAAGTATCGATATCAAATCCGATTCGCACCGAACTGAATGAGTATCCAATATATATATATATACATAAATATTAGTTATAATTATACTTATATTAAAATTGATTCCTAAAATTAGAATTATAAATTTAATATAATAACCATTTTAGGTACTTATTGATAGAAACATATGTTTTGAATACAAAATAACCAAATCAAATTGTATCTATGATTTCTTTCAGACAAAAAAACTGACTTAAACCATATTTGCTAGGGTAAACGATTTATTTTACCCATCATAAGTATCATATAGTTACAGTTACATACAAACTTTCAATCTTATCTTAATTTCCACTTATTTAAAGTTATTCAACCTATTATTTCCCAATTCAAAATTTCAAACATATTGAATCCGATCCGCACCGAGAATTGAATGAGAATTGTATCCAAACATATAAATATATATAAATAAATAAATAAATAAAATATATATATATATATATATATATATATATATATGAGTTGTAATTATATATTGATATTAATACATAAAATTGAAATTATAAATTAAATATATTAATTATTTTGAGGTATTTATTGATAGAAATGGATGTTTTGGATAAAATACCTAAATCAGATTGTATCTATGTTTACTTTCGGTTGAAAATTACCGATTTAAACCATACTTACCAGGGTAAACGATTTATTTTATCCATCAGAATTATCATACACTCGGAACTTGAGGCTCTCTCATGGGCAATTGAGTGCATGCTATAGCTATCGGCGCGTCCGGATTTTGGCACCGATTTTAAGGATTTAACCTTGTGATTCAAGATCCAGGAGTATGGACAAACTTTTCCACTAAACTGAAGGAGTTGTCAAGATTGAAGAATAGATTCTTCGACTTCTCAATTATTTTTATTCCTCATTCTGAAAACGTATCGTCTAATTCCTTAGCTAAGATAGCAATATCCTTTCACATATATCTATTATATTAAAGTAGAAGTGTCTTTAGGAATTGTTTGGAAACAAGAATAGCGGTATAAAAAAGAATATAATGTTGTTTGGAAACATGAATTGCAGTATATAAGAAAAAAAGTAATGGGCTTATGTTATTAAGAAAAATTGAAAGTTCATTATATTATGAGAAACTATAGATCTAGACCAGTTTTAAAATATACAAAAATGGTCCACTAATCTAATTACCTAAAAACATGTTTTTTTGTCTAAAATAATCATAAAACAAAATTTAAACTTGATATACATATTTCAAATCAAAATAATAATTTAAAATTGATTTATATAAAAACTTGATTCAAAAATATACATATATTCAATAATTGAGTTTTACTAAAATATTTTCCAATAAGCATTATAAGAAAAATGTTTTCAATATATATATATATATATATATATATTTTTTTTTTATAAGAAAATACAATACAAAGCTCAATTTCAAACACCAACTTAAATTATTGGTTTTATATTTCACATTAAATTCTAAAAATATAATATATGTGATTATATATATGATGGTACATATAAAATACTATTAATTATGTTATTACTTATATGATGGTACATATAAAATACGATTAATTATATGATGACGCATATAATAGTGACTAAGGGTAGGCGTTCGGGTGCCCATTCGGGTTTGGTTCATGTCTGTTTAGGTTTCGAGTTTTCAAGGTCAAAGATTTTAAACTCATTCAGATATTTCTAAATTTTGGTTCGGATTTGGTTCGGATCTTTGCGGGTTCGATTCGGGTTCATATAACCCATTTAAATTATTTTAAAAATTTTAAAATTTTAAAATTTATTATATACTTTAAATTTCTCAAAATCTATTAAAAATAATATATTACACATAAATTTGAAAAAATATGTCAGAGTACATAAACTTAACATATAAATTGGTTTGGTTTGAATATTTGGATAGAGAGTCAATAATTATTTTAAGCATTTTTGGTGTTTTTAGTATACTTTAACAATTTAAGATATTTATTTTTGACTATTTGTATATATTTCTAAGTATTTTGGACAACTTAAAAGTATCATATATGTTCTGGATGTTTTTATATACATTAAATCTAAAAATAATTAATATAGGTAAATATATAAATCTATTTCGAATACACTCAGGAACCCGAAATACTTCGGTTCGTAAAGATTTGGTTTCGGTTCTCTAAATACCAAAATTTGAATAATTAGGATATTTAATCAATTTCAGTTCGGGTTTGGTAATCGGAATCGGTTCGGTTCTTCATATTCAAATTTTTTGCTCAGCCCTAATAGTGACATGACAAATAAATAGAAAAATATTTTTGAAAAAAATACATACGCGCCGGTGCGTGAGTCAAAATCTAGTATGTAATACATTGGTTGTTCTGTCCCGGTCTGATTCCACAGACAACCTCAAGTTTGAATAATAGAATAGTTGTCTAATTTAAAAAAAAAAACAGCAGAATTATCATATAGTTACAATTACACACAAACTTTCAATCCTATCTCAATTTCACTTAATTAAAGTTATTCAACATATTATTTCCCAATTCAATGTTTTAAACTGTAAAACCACATAATCTTTAAAGTTGAAACTAGAACCGACACATAGCTGATTTACATCGGATTAATATTTTTCAATTTGAAAACAACCAATCAATAACAAATTAAACCTTAAATGAAGTTACACATAATAAACCAAAACTTAATTAAGCCTAACCTAATAACCTGTTTCAAACCCACAAGCCACATCATCATCTTCTTCCTTGTTTCTCTGCTCTCACCACACAAACATCATCCTGCATTCTCTCACTTGCATATCTCCTTCATTTCCATCAATGATTGCATGCCTCCAGAAACGATGAACATTGCTCTGTGATTATAGGTCCCAGTTATAGGCTTATTTATTGTTGATCTAGAAACATGTGATTTGATACCAAATAAGGTCCATCTTCAAATCAGAAATAATTTGTCAAGAACAAACTAAGAACACACTTTTCTTTGGGTAGTTAAGACTACCTCTTTTTTATTTTTTTCATTGATTTAAATAGATAAAAGTTACAAGAAGCAATTGTGGGATCATGATCCCTATACAACGATGAAATGGGAAAAGTGGGATGATTAAGTTTCTAAACATTAGGAAGAATCAATCTCCATGATTAACAACAAAACTCATTAAAACAAATAACTAAAAGAACAATGAGATACTGCAAACCAGGTCCGGTTCGTTTGATGAGATCCTCCCAAAGATCAACACTCTGAAATTGGTAATGGATAAACCTTGCACCGATTGAGCTAGAAAGCTACAAACAATTAAGGGATGTGGATCGAAAGGTGACACAAGAGGCGCAGAAATTCTCTTGATACTACACTATAATGGTCGCCTCTAGATGTGACACACTAGATTAGAGCAAGTTTGATTGAAGGATATCACATACCAACAATCAGAAAGGATTCAACAAGTTTAAAGAAGATTATTTTTATTAAAAGGGTTGAATTATTTGAAATCAAACATACAAGAGCTTAAGTAGAAAACAACTAGCTATGCATGATCAACATAGGGAAATGTAGAAAATAAAGTAAGGAAAAGAAAAACACTTGCATGAACAGCATGAGAAATGGTAGAAATACTTAGTAAATATAAAAGACTTTAAGTGCTTATTTGCATGCAAGAGAGAGAAGCTTTCCATGCAATCCAATATCTGATTTTCGTCCATCCTCTTGGCAAACAAATAAACCTCTTGTTTTAGACTCCTAATGAATTTGTAACTTTGTGAAAATGGGCTGGCACTGATATCTAATTTCTTGGGCCCTTTCCCTGGCTTACACAAAAGCACAAACCGCATTTAAAAGGCTTCCATGTGGTACCCCAAATTCAGTAGCTTTTTTTCGGTCCAAAACTTCATAGATCAATCCAATTAGCCTTTGAAATGACCATTAAACCAAACCATGATCAATGGCTTAGCTGCTTCATATGATGCTTTCATACCTTGGACTTTGATGCTGGTCAGGATCATATCATCGTTGACCAACGTTAACATGATTACTATCTCATCATGAGATTTGTGAGAAGAGTTGCGATTGAGAGAGAGAAACACTCGTGATAGCGCGGGGGGGGGGTGACGAGATCCCAGGAGTCATCTGAGGCGCTCGAGGTGAATGACTTAACTAAGTATGATGGCAGACGAACATGACAACAGTAAATATATATCCATGCAACACACATAGACCTCCTCCTCTTTACGCTCAGCTCAACAACTACGACAATGGAATCACTATCTTCGCACCAAGTGATTTCTTCCATGTGATGATTTTGAGAATGTTATTTCCATGTTGAATATCATGGAATTTGCAATATGATTTCGAACTGTTTTTCTTTTTCATTTTTGTGTGAGTGAATTTTGGTTTTGTATTCGAAGAGAATATACCTTTGGATATAGTTGGGTTGTAGCTGTAAAACATTTATTGTAGAATTTTGTCTATAATTGTTTTCTTATTTATATGTATCTAATGTAGCTGTAAGAATTAAACGAAAAAAAAACTCTGCTGACAAAAATTATATTGTTGTCTATAGCTTACAAAATTGTGTTTTACAAAACAAGGCTATTACATCCATTTTTTTCTTTTTGACTTTATTTTTAAAAACTAAATTAAACATGATCGATAACTTTTAAAGAAAATTGGAAAAATGGTACAATTAGAACTTGGGTTTGTCTCCCTATAACTTAATCTAAGATTTTTGTACCATTAGAATTTTAATTAACACTAATACTATTATCATTGGAAAAATGCCACTGTCTATAAGCGTTATAATTATTATACTTCTGGAAAACAAAATTAAAGCGATGTAATTTATAAGATTTATAATTATGAGTACATGTAAACTCATATTCCCTATATATTAATTGATAAACATTACAACTTTTTTTGTAGTCATATGTCATCATTAGGATGATTCTTAGAATCATTAGAAGAGTAGGTTGGTCCACCTAATTATATAATAATTTTTTTATTAAACTAACCATAAATTCATTATTAATATTCTTTGTTATTTCCTGAAATAAAAACTACGAAATTACCTAATGTGACTAAAGTATATATATAACAATTAATGATTTTGATTAATAAATATTTATAAAAAATAGTGTATTTTCTATCATATTTGTTTACTTTTAAATTATTAAAATAAATTAGACAACCACATTAACCATACAATAAAATTTATATTTTTCTGTATATGTTATATTGTGAATTTTAAAAACGACTATAGTTTACTAAAACTGTTAAAAGTCTCACATTTAAATTTTGTGATCCATTTTAAAATTTTCGTTATGACAAAATATAAATGATTACAAAATCATATAACTAAAAATTCTAATTTAATTAATTATTAAGAATTAATATATATATATATATATCGTTTTAAATTAAACTAACTATATACCATATAAAATATATAAATATTTTAATTTCAAAATTTACTTTGAACAACTTTTTTTTATAAAAGCTTTGAATAAACATTGACAACTTTAAAATTACTAAAACTATTAATCCCACAATGAAACTTTTGTTATCAATAATTTAAAAATATTGTTATAAAAGATACAAATGATCAAACAAAATATGAGTAGAAAACATCATTTAATAGACATCAATATTAAAAATATACTATGTATGTTAATATCATTTAAATTTAATTATATATCTTATCAAATAGAAAAAAAAATTGTTTGAATTAATAAAATAGATTTATATGTTCGCACCAATTTAATTATATATGTGATAATTAATGAATTTTAATGATTCAATATATATTTATTATTTTATAATATGTAAAAACATATAATATATAAAATAATTTATATATATATAGTGTTCAGTCCGCGCAAGGCGCATGTCTTAATCTAGTTTTATTATACATTGTATATTTTAATGATTAGTTCTTAAGAAAAGAAAAGAAAAAAAAAACACATTACTTCCAAGGAAGTTTTGGATTGATGGGTTGATTATTTGTCACTAAGTAAATCCCATCAAGTTTAGCAGTGTATGAGCGCATCTGACCACATTTTGAACGCGCTGTTACATAAAGACTCCATACCTCTTGAAAATGCTCCATTTTCTTACCCTGCCTCAAATGACAACGCCATACTATTCTCTCTTTCCCTGCCTCGTTAAATGAAATTTGGTATTTTTCATTGAATTTGACATCACGGATACCTTTATTTTCATTTGTGTTGGACGTGCAGTTGACTTTGAGTACACTGCCAGGTCCAAGTTGATTTTTAAACTCTACAGTGTTTGGAAAGCATCCAGATTTACTTTCATTCAAACCTAAACACATAGCAATAACTAATACAGATATAATGAGGTGGTTCATTTTCAGATCTAAAGACGCTAAAGACTCAAAGGTGTAGTATTTATAGTTTCTATTTGTCATAAACAATATCTTAAGGTGATAGCTAAATATAGACACAAAATTGACCAACAAAACTTATGGCTGGGGAAGCATTCGGTGTCGAAAAGTAAGGTAAATCCATAAGATCAGATTAAATAAATTAAAGTTGACCACTATAACTAAAGAAACCAAAAGTCTAAGATTGCAGAAATTTGTTGGAAGTGTAATATTGTTAGGAAAATAGTATATATATATATATCTTAATAGAGCACATACAGTATTTTATAACATACTAAATTTTGATCCGCGTTAAAACGCAGATTATGTTTATTTTATAGTAATTTAATAACTAATAAATGAAATTATTGTATAATTTAAAATATTAGCTTAGATGATTTGCATGTTTGGGGTTTTTGTTATTAATGTGATGATCGATCTTATCCGATTTTATCCGTAACAACAATCCAATATGTTGATAAGTGACATATAGTGAAACGATTTGTTGTCTACAGATAAATGCTTGTATAGCCATATATTACTTGATAAAATGCAAATTTGTATTTCAAAGGTAACTAACATATATAAATATATTTCATTAATTAGTTTTATAAATACGCTTCTATATAATATTTGGTACAAAATTTTGTAATTTCAAAATTTAGATGAAATAAATTGTTAAATACTTATTATTTGAAATCAGTTATTGAACATATGTTAAACAAAATTTGAGCCAGATTCATTCGTATTATGATGACTGGGGAGAACCATGTTATGGTTGAATCCAGGGACAAATTTCTCAACACGACTATAGTTTCCAACTGGTAAAGGATGATTGGGGATAACTATGTTATGGTTGTCAAGAGCATTCATGTTAACCATTCTCCTTTGCTCAAGTAAAAGTCGTGTTGAGGGAGAACCAAGTTATGGCTTGAAGTTTTCTATAAGATAAGTTTATAATTCTATGTTTTTATTAAACTGCTTTTTGAAAGAAAATACTACAGCATATTCTTAAATATATATTTTTTATATGAAGATGAGGATAACAACATAATTCTGAGTAAGCTAAAGAAAGGAAAAAAAACAACAACATTGTATTAAAAACACACACAACAACATAACAAGAAGAAATAAGGAATTCTGCTAAAGAAGAAAACACAACATACATATGAGAGATGAGGATAAAATAGAACATGCTTTTGTCTAAAGACTTCAACTGCATCATATTAGAGATGATTAATATTAATCTGATCTAGGCTGAGGAGGATGGCCATCATGAGGATGTTCATTTCCAGATTCATTCGGGTTAGGATGACTGGAGAGAGCCATGTTACGGTTGAATCCGGGGACAAATGGTGAAGGATGATTGGGGAGAACCATGTTATGGTTGTCAAAAGCATTTACGTTACAATCAACCCCAAAAGGAGCATTACTTGAGCTTCCCCCATAATAGCCAGGATGAGGAAATGGTGTTGCTAGGAAGATTTTGAAAGCTTCATATATCACTTGTTTCTTCAAATTTTCAAGTTTACCTTTGAATTCTTTGGCTTGACCTAAGTCAAGTCCTCCAATGGATTCTTTCAACCAAATCTCAGGTAATTTGGATTTTTTTCTTAGTTTCTTCAACTCTTCACTTGTTTTTTGCTCAGATTCTAGGTTCTTCATTACCTGCATATATAAAAACTTATTTAGTTTCTTTTTTGTAACACCCTAGTTGGTAATATCTCAAATTATTTTTCAAAGAACATAAACATATATACCAACACTAAAAATTAATACTGCAGAAATATGTCAACAAGAATATCGCTTAGGGCATCAAATTCTACATCATATTATTAGCATTTATTTTCCATATTATGAGTACATCAACTCTAAATATGGAGAAATATGTATTTTATACAGTATATACGTTATTTATGACAGCTAATATAAGAATAAATATTGAAAACGAAATATAACTGCGTAGATTATGGCTTTTATAATTTTCTCAAACATAACAATATTTCTGAATAATAATACAAAAAATTACCTCAGTAAGACGATTGTTCAGACCTCGAATTGTAGAATTTTGATGGATTTCACCAAGTTGCATATTGCGTTGTGTGTTGCTATCTGGATGGTCAGTTTTTTCGAACCGATCTATTATAGTTTCCACCTTTGTATGACCAAACGAGAAAATTTTTCCACTAGGTGAAAACAGAATAATAGCAACACGAGCATTACAAAGTGTGCAAAGCTCATTAGCTTTTTTGAAAAGACCATTTTTTCTTTTACAAAACGTAACTTGAAGATTTTTTTCTTTCTCTATTTTAACCATTTTTGTTTTTTGACGACCTTTGGTCTTTCTCATTGTTTCTCTATATTGATAACTGGAAAAATAAAATATTGGATGGTGTTTGTATGATGATGACTTTGTATATTTATAGCTAAATATCATATACCGGCAGTTAATGTTTGTAGTTATCTAAAAGTAATTTTAATTCAATTTTTGTAGGTCTTATATTTGAATATCAATTTACCATTTTGATACATTTGAATTTCTTTATATTCCATCAAAATAAGGTATGAAATTCATATATATATTTGACTCTAATATTTTCATTTAATTTGTGATATGTATCATAATCTGCTATATTTGACTATTTATGATATTTATATTTTTTATACATATAACAACGTCATTATAACTAGTAGATATATCACAGTGTATAAATGTTATAAAAATTATAATACTTGACAAATTATGAAACTAGACATGTGTATCAATTGACCCTCAAAAGCTTTAACATTAGAAGAAAATATTAAACTTAAAAGTACACTATTATATTCTCCTATACTTTTTTATAAAAGAAAATTTAAGGATAAGTATATATGCTTGTATTGCATGCTCTTATATTTATGCTAATAGAGACATCATACAGTGTATAGGCTCCTTATATTTACAGTGTTTAATAGAGACATCATACAGTGTATAGTTACATTCTTCACATATATATGCGGCCTCAGGTCCAAATAAACCACCATTACAACATCCACAAAAAAACTGCACCTATAAACACTTCAAATCACCCCATCTAATTACTGAAATATACTCATCTTCAACATTTGGAAAATACATATGAAGTCTATGTCAGATAACAACACTTCCTAACATATACATTAACACATTTTCATATCCCGTGCAAAACACAGATCTCCCCCAATTTATATTTGCATAACAATATTCTATGTCATCATAACTAATAAATATATCAAAGTGTATAAATGTTAGTAAGAAAAATTATAATACTTCACAAAATATGAGACCAGACATGTGTACTAATTGAAAAAAAGCTTTAGCATTTTTTAAAAAATATATTAAACTAAAAAGTTGGCGATTATATTCTCCGATAATCTTTTTTATAAAATAATATTAAGGATCTGTATGTTTGCTATGTATTATATTTTATTATATTTTTTCTAATAGAAATATAAACGTTTATAAATGGCTCCTTATCCCTATAATGACAGCAAATAATCGAATAAGTGAACACAGTCTTATATTAAAATCTATTTATATAATAGAAAATGTTACAACATCATTCTTAAAAGAAGAAGAAAAACACTACAGAGTAAATTGAGCAAAAATATTATCATAACATAATTCTAAATAAACAAAAGAAAAAAAAACACATCAACATAACAAAGAAGAAATGAGGAAATCTGCAAAAGATGATAAACACATAATAATAATACTTAGAAGAGATGAAGATAACTTAAAACAGGATATTGTCTAAAGACTTCACTTGTATCACATCAGAAATGATTAATATTTAATCAGATCTAGGGTGAGGAGGATGGCCATCATGATGTTCATTTCCATATTCGTTTTCTTCTTGGGAACTTGAATTTTGGTTTTCATTTGGATTAGGCTCTAGAATGTAATTGTATGTGGAACAAATCCCTCCGCATGACTTTAGTTTCCAAATGGTAATGGATGATTAGGGAGAGCCATGTTATGGTTGTAGAACACATTCATGTCCACTATTCTTCTTTGATATTAATACCACCATTAACCCCAATACGAGCATTACTAGAGCTTCCCACATAGAAGCTTGGATGAGAAAGCATGTTTGAAAGCTTTTGAAAGCTTCGTGTGTCACTTGTTTTCTCAAATTTTCATGTTTACCTTTGAATTCTTTGGCTTGACCTAAGTTCCCAATGGATTCTTTTAACCAATTCTCAGACATTTTATATTTTGTTTCCTTATTTTCTTCAATTCTTCATTCATTTTTGCTCTGATTCTAGTTGGTTTATCATTTGCAAATATAAAAACTCTTATTTTAATTTTTTTTGTGTGTGTAAAACCCTAGTTGGTAATACCTCAAATTATTCAACACAAATAGACAAGAATATCAATTATTGCATCAAAGTGTACACCATATTATTAGCATTTATTTTGCCAATTTATGAGTATATCTACTCTAAACATGGAGAAATATGTATTTTATATATTATATACATTAATTAATTATGACAACTAATATAATCATAAATATTGAAAAATGAATACAACTGTGTAAATTAAGCCTTTATATTTTCTCAAACTTAATAATATTTTGGAATAACTTAAATTATGCAACAGAACTTTGTATTGAGGCATGTGTACCAATCCCGGCCATCATGATGATGTTCATTTCCATATTCATTTTCTTCTTTGGAAGTCGGATTTTGGTTTTCATTTGGATGAGGCTCTGGAATGTAATTGTAGCATGGAATAAATCCCTCAGCATACCTATAGCTTCAAGAACTTAAAATTGTTTAGAAAATACAATATCATAAATCAAGCATAACAGTGCTGATCAGACTGATCAAGCAGTGAAGATTTTTGGTTTTCACTGCTTGATCAGTCTGATCAGCACTGTTAGAGCATCTGCATTGAAGGTTCAATGCAGAAGTTCACACATTTTCCCAAAAAAAAAATATTAAAATATTTTATTTTTGGTGAACTTAGCTCTTGCAGGGTCACTGGGAGTATCACGGGCCTCACGCCATGTGGCGGCCCGTGATTGGTCCGCTTAATTTTTTTTTTTTTTTTAAAAGAAATCAAACAGAAAAGTTAAAAAAAAAATAATAAAAAATTAAAGTTATGAACCTCCCTTAAGGTTCATTGATGCTGATGCCCTTATGCTTGATTTATGATATTGTCTTTTCTAAACATATTTAAGTTCTTGAAGCATCGATGTACACTTCGATCAAAAAAGGAAGAAGCATTCGATGTACACTTCTTTATCATATAGTACGCGCATACAATATTATATTCTCCAATACTTTTCTTATGGGGATATATATATATATGCTATGTATTATATGTTATTATATTTGGGCTATTTTGAAAATATATCATATATTTTGTTTCTTGGAGCTGCATCTCTTGACGTCTCGTCTTATGATTTCTTGTGTTCAAAAGGTTCACAAGCAAGGAAGCCTGATGGGTAGAGCTATTGACCTATTCCAACTATAAAATGATCTCCTCTCCGAGATAGAATGCATGTTCAATATGGAAGGACTTCTCCGAGAACACTAAAAAGGGTGGAGGATCTTTGTACACCGATAGTGAGAACGATATGATGGTTGTTTTTCTCTGATTCTAGTTGGTTTATCATCTGCAAATATAAAAACTCTTATTTATTTGATTTTTTGTGTGTAAAAGCATAGTTGGTTATCTCATATTATTTTTAAATAGAGCAAATTAGCTGAATATACTAAACAAAGTCAACAAAAAATAACTATACTGAGAGTGTTTAAAATAACTCAACACAAGTCAACAAAAAAATATCAATTATTGCATCAAAGTATACACCATATTATTAGCATTTATTTTCCATGTTATGAGTATATATACTCTAAATATGGAGAAATATGTATTTTATATAGTATATACATTAATTATGACAGGTATTATAATCATAAATATTGAAAAATGAATAGCACTGTGTAAATTAAGGCTTTTATATTTTCTCAAACTTAATAATATTTTTGAATAACACAATAAATTTTCCTAAGTAAGATGATTATTCAGATTTCAAATTGTAGATATTTGATGGATTTCATCAAGTTTGATGTTGAGGAGTGGGCTGAGAGGTGGATTGTCAATGTTTTCGGTCGATTTGTTATAGTTTCCAGCTTTCGATGACCAAAAGAATAGATTTGTTCACTAGGTGAAAACACAATAACAGAGATATGACCGTCTCACCCAGCTCACTAGCTTTTTTTAAAACACCATTTTCTCTTAAGAATGTAACTTGATAGTTATTTTTACTCCATTTGGACAATTTTTATTTTTTGACAACCTTTAATTTTTGCAAAAATAAAATATTGTTTGGTGTTTGAATATCAATTCACTATTTTGATACAATATCTTTATATATATAAGCTATGAAATTCATATTTATTTGACTATATATATTATTTTCATTTAATTTGTTACAATGTATCATAATCTCATATTTTGGTTATTTATGATATTTTTATTTAAATAAAGATAGCAATGTCATTATTACTAATACTTGATTTGTAAGGGATCGTATTGCTCGATCAGAGAAAAATCAAAAAATGGACTGTAGGTGTGGAGAAAACTACTAAAGTCAAGGGATCTAGTGAGGAAATTCCATCGAGTTGAAGTCCAGAACGGTCGGAGAACATCATTCTGGTTTGACTCTTGGACGAAGTTCGATTGTTTAAAAGTTCTGTTGGGTGATCGGGGAGGGATTATGGGAATTAGCAATGATCTCACTGGGGCAGATGTTATCGTGCGACACCGTAGAAGACAACATCAGGTTTCTATTTTGAATGAGATTGCAGATGAGATTGAGAAACTCAAAAACAGAGAAGTGCAAGGAGAAGAGAAAATATCACATACGAGCACACCCCCGTATTTATTCTGAGTACATTTTGTTTTTTTTAGATATTAGAAATAATTAATCTATTTAAATATATAATTGCCATATTAGATCTACGTGTCGTACACCCCCGCACACATACGGAAGCTTCTTTGCATTTTTATTTCATAGTAATTTGTATCTTTATTTCTTTATACTTTTATAGTAATTGTTTCATTCGGCTGGTTTGTATTTGTGTGGATTTCTTTGTAATACAGCACCAATCCTTATTTTCCCCTCTCCCTCTCTTAATTAGTTTTTTTTTTTATCTCGGTTGTATAGTTTTAAAAATCATTTTTGTTATCTAATGTCATTGGCCCAATGATTTCTTTTCCTCTTCTTCTCCACCTAAGCAGAACATCTCTCCTCTCCACCTAAGCAGAGCTTGAAAATATTTGTCTAGCTTCCGGCTACATTCAGCGCAAGAGCATCCTGAAATTTTAGAAAGATATAATAGTATAGTTAGGGGTGAAAATATTTTAGGCCTCAATTAAAATATGAAATATACTATGGATTAGTGTATGTTGACATTACCTCTTATTTGGTCTTTTAGTTTATCTGATGCTGATGTACATAGACTTCTTCCTTATCTGATACTGGATTTTGCCATGCAGCCCCATGCAAATCCAGTTCTTTTATCGAGTAGAGTGAAGGAAAGTGGTGAGTTTGTAGATTATATTCTCCTGGACCCAGCCTGTTCACGTGTTATAGACATGGATAGGTTTCCAAGGGTCTTGCAAGGTCAAGAAATTTGCTCCCTTCGTTCATTCCCTCAACTTGCTGGTTTCAGTCTAACTGCTGCTTCAGAAAACTCTAATCTTGGATACACCTGTCCATTTGCGTATACAAGTCAAGTTTCTATCCACCAGCGTCACAAGGAATAAGGAGTATGCATATTCCATATCAGAATCCTTACAATGCGGGAGACAAACCTTCTCGTGCAGTAAACTTTGATGCACAAAATGAAGGGAAAACAGAAAGGTGGCGGCGACCTTAATATGAATGCTTCAACAAGAGGCTGTAGACTTCTTGGATTCTCCTTACATGTGGAGACACCTGCATCTAACCTGAGCAAAAGGATTTGCACAGAAGTAAAACCTATTCTTTATCATATCTTTGGTGTCTTGGAGCTGCATTTCTTGATATCTCTTCTTATAGTTTCTTGTGTTCAAAAGTTTCATAAGAAAGGAAGCCTTGTGCGGAGAGCTGTTGATCTATCCCACTAAACGGATACAATGATCTCCTTACAGAGCTTGAACGTTTGTTTAACATGGAAGGGCTTCTCAGGGACCCTGAAAAAGGATGGAGGTTCTTGTACACCGATAGTGAGGACGATATGATGGTCTTTGGCAATGATCCATGGCAGTAAGTCTGCCCTTATCTTTAAAGCTCAGTCAAGACCTGTTAGCTGCTAACTTGAAAATGATTTATTTGTGCTGTATGGACAGTGAATTCTGCAACGTGGTGTTGAAGATACATTTATATACGAAAGAGGAAGTTGAGAATGCGAATGGTGATAGCAAGAGTTGTTTAGCAGCTCTCATGATGGAAGCATCAAAGTCATCTTCTGTGAGCCAGCCTGATTCTTCTCCAACTGTAACTAGAGTTTGATTAACAAACCAGAAAGAAGCGGTTTTACCTTTTTGCTTTCAACTGTGTTTTGCTTACAAAAGGCATAAATTAAATATTTCACCTTGATCTTTGTCTTTCTCTTTGTTTGTTTGTGTTATTTCTGGTCTTCGTGTACTTCAATCGTTTTACTCTTAGAGAGTTTGTGAGTTTATGGGATGTGTGGACCGTAAGAGTTTGGTTGGATTGAGGTTTTCAGTTTGCTATTGATGTGCATGGCTTGAAGTTTTCAGTAAAATAAATTTATATTATATGTTTTTATTAAATTTCCTTTTTTTTTAAATGCTACAACATCATTCTTTTAAAAATAAATTAGATAAAAATGAGGATAACAACAATATAATTCTGAATAAGCAAAAGAAAGGAAAAATAAAAACTACAACATTGGATTTAGAAAAACACAACAACATAACAAGAAGAAATGAGGAGTTCTGGTAAAGAAGGTAAACACAACAGAGATGTGGATAAACTAGAACATGATTTTGTCTAAAAACTTCAACTGCATCACATTAGAAATATTTAATATTAGTCGGATCTAGGCTGAGGAGGATGGTCATCATTAGGATGTTCATTTCCTGATTACTTCGGATTAGGATGACTGGGGAGAGCCATGTTATGGTTGAATCCGGAGACAAATCCCTCAATGCGACTATAGTTTCCAAATGATGAAGGATGATCAGGGAGAACCATGTTATGGTTGCCAAAAGCATTCACGTTAACCATTCTCCTTTGCTCAAAGGGGTTCAAATTAGGGTCGATATTAATACCACCATCAACCCCAAAAGGAGTATTACTAGAGCTTCCCCCATAAAAGCCAGGATGAGGAAATGGTGTTGCTAGGAAGTTTTTGAAAGCTTCATATATCACTTGTTTCTTCAAATTTTCAAATTTACCTTTGAATTCTTTGGCTTGACTTTCCTTCAATGGATTCTTTCAACCAAATCTCAGGTATTTTGAATTCTTTTCTTAGTTTTGTCAACTATTCACTCATTTTTTGCTCAGATTCTAGGTTGTTCATCACCTGCATCAACAAGAATGGCCATCATGAGGATGTTCATTTCCAGATTCATTCGTATTATGATGACTGGTGAGAACCATGTTATGGTTGAATCCAGGGACAAATTCCTCAACACGACTATAGTTTCCAACTGGTAAAGGATGATTGGGGAGAACCATGTTATGGTTGTCGAAAGCATTAATGTTGTTAATTCTCCTTTTCTCAAGTAATAGCACTACAAGAAAACAGCGACATACTGAGGGAAAATATCGTCGGTATGTCGTCGGAATAACGCTATTCCGACGACATACCGACGAAAAAAGTCCTCGGAAATAACTCCTCGGAATTTCATTTTTCCTCGGAAATTCCTCGGAAATTTCCGACGGAATTCCGAGGAAACGAATTTCCGAGGAAATTCCGAGGACCACATGTTCGTCGGAATTTCCTCGGAATATTCCGAGGAAGATGTCGTCGGAATATCCCGAGGGATACACTTCCTCGGAATATTTCCAAAATTAAAAAAAAAAATATAAATTTATTTTTTTAAATTGAAATTCGAAAATATAAAATTAAAATTGAAATAGAAAATATATTTAAAATACAAAAAAATAAAATAGTTTTTATAAATAAAAAAAATGTTTTATAAATACAAAATTAGTTATAATAAATATAAATATTTTTATAAATATGAAATCATCTTTTTATAAATACAAAATAGTTTTTATAAATACAAAAAAAACTAAAATAGTTTTTATAAATAAAAAAATGTTTTATAAATACAAAATTAGTTATAATAAATATAAATATTTTTATAAATATGAAATCATCTTTTTATAAATACAAAATAGTTTTTATAAATACAAAAAATAATAAAATAGTGTTTATAAATCAAAAAAATGTTTTATAAATACAAAATTAGTTTTAATAAATATAAATATTTTTATAAATATGAAATCATCTTTTTATAAATACAAAATAGTTTTTATAAATACAAAAAATAATAAAATAGTGTTTATAATAAAAAAAATGTTTTATAAATACAAAATTAGTTTTAATAAATATAAAATAGTATAAAAATTAAAAAAATAGTTTAAATAAATCACAAAAACGGTTAATAATTACAAAAAATAGTTTTAAAAATATTTAAAATGTTAAATAATTACAAAAAATAGTTTTCATAATATTAAAAATGTTTAATAAATATAGAAATTTATATTTTTTATATAAAATACATAAAACGTTTTATAACCACAAAAAAATGATTTTAAATATTATATATATGATTTTTAATCTTAAAAAGTTTTATAGATTTTAAAAATGTTTAATAAATATATAAATGAATTTAAAATGCAAAAAATAGATTTTATATACAAAAAACGTTTTCAATATATATATATAATTACAAATTCGATTTTTATAACCACAAAATTAATAAAAACTAAAAAAAAAAATTCAAATCAAGTGATACAAATCAAATCTACCATTCACCCTAACAAAATCTATAAATCTACCATTCACCCTAACAAAATCTATAAATCTCATTCCAAAATCATCAAATCTACTTAAAAACCATACAAATCTAACCTAAAAGAGTGGGATAGGGTTCATACATGAGGATTAGGGTGGAAATCGCGAGGGAGAAGAGAGAAAGCGCCGCAAATCGCAAGGGAGAAGAGAGGAGTCGACGAAATCGCAGGAGAAAGAGAGATTGCGGCGGAGAGAAATGGGGAAGAAGGTCGGGCTCGACCTAATAAAATGAGGGGTCCGACGGAAATTATCCGTCGGAATTTCCTCGGAAATATTTACTATATCCGTCGGAATTTCCTCGGAAATCATTAATTCAATTTTCGCGAAATATTTGGCGGCTTGGTTTACCCGGTTAAATGAAAATATTCCGAGGAACCAGGTTTCCTCGGAATTTCCTCGGAATTTACCGAGGAAATTCCGAGGAACCAGGGTTTGGGGTTTCAAAACATCGATTATTTTCGCCGTATTTCATTTCTTATACAATTATAATGCATACCATTGAGGATTCTTTGTATAGATGATCATAAACCATGAAATAACAAAATTTCAAAAATAATTGTAAGTATTCTCTTTACCGTTTGTTAAAGTGTATAAGTGTTTCTCTTATGTTGTGTGGTTTTCGTTCATGCAATCGTAAAAGTGTTTGTTATTGGGTAAAACACCAAAGTTTGACTTCATAATCTGGTTAAGACACTTAATGAAGGTTATATACGTGTTATTCAATCCGTAAAACGTTGTTTTCGGTTTAAAACCCCAAGTTCCTCGGAATTTCCTCGGAATTTTCCGAGGGAATTCCGAGGAAAACTCTATCGTCGTCGGAATTTCCTCGGAAAATTCCGAGGAAATTCCGAGGAAAAGGAATGTATAATCAAATCCCTAAATCGACAAGATCTATTCCGAGGAAATTCCGAGGAAAACCTTTCTGCCCTCGGAATTTCCTCGGAATTTTTAAAATCCCCCCAACGGTTCTCTAACGTCTATAATATTTCCTCGGAATTCATCGGTTTTTTCCTAGGAATACTATTTTCCTCGGTATTCCGTCGGAATATTCCGACGAACTGAATTTTCCTTGGTATTCCGTCGGAATATTCCGACGAACTGAATTTTCCTCGGAATTCCGTCGGTATATTCCGAGGAAATTCCGAGGAAGCCAAATTTTGTGTTTCCTCGGAATTGCCTCGGAAATTCCTCGGTATATTCCGAGGAATTCATTTTCCGTCGGAACGTCCGTCAGAATACCGCTGTTTTCTTGTAGTGTAGTCGTGTTGAGGGAAAACCAAGTTATGGCTTGAAGTTTTCTATAAGATAAGTTTATAATTCTATGTTTTTATTAAACTGCTTTTTGAAAGAAAATACTACAACATATTCTTAAATATACATATATATATATATATTTATATTTATATAAAGATGAGGATAACAACATAATTCTGAGTAAGCAAAAGAAAGGAAAAAAATAACAACATTGTATTAAAAACACACACAACAACATACCAAGAAGAAATAAGGAATTCTGCTAAAGAAGAAAAACACAACATACATAGGAGAGATGAGGATAAAATAGAACATGCTTTTGTCTAAAGACTTCAACTGTATCTTATTAGAGATGATTAATATTAATCTGATCTAGGCTGAGGAGGATGTCCATCATGAGGATGTTTATTTCCAGATTCATTCGGATTAGGATGACTGGGGAGAGCCATGTTATGGTTGAATCCGGGGACAAATGGTGAAGGATGATTGGAGAGAACCATGTTATGGTTGTCGAAAACATTCACGTTACCATCAACCCCAAAAGGAGCATTACTAGAGCTTCCCCCATAAAAGCCAGGCTGAGGAAATGGTGTTGCTTGGAAGCTTTTGAAAGCTTCATATATCACTTGTTTCTTCAAGTTTTCAAGTTTACCTTTGAATTCTTTGGCTTGACCTAAGTCAAGTCCTCCAATGGATTCTTTCAACCAAATCTCAGGTAATTTGGATTTTTTTCTTAGTTTCTTCAACTCTTCATTTGTTTTTTGCTCAGATTCTACGTTCTTCATCACCTGCATATATAAAAACTTATTTAGTTTCTTTTTTGTAACACCCTAGTTGGTAATATCTCAAATTATTTTTCAATGAACATAAACATATATACCTACACTAAAAATTAATACTGCAGAAATATGTCAACAAGAATATCGCTTAGGGCATCAAATTATACATCATATTATTAGCATTTATTTTCCATATTATGAGTATATCAACTCTAAATATGGAGAAATATGTATTTTATACAGTATATACGTTATTTATGACAGCTAATAAGAATAAATATTAAAAAATATATATAACTGCGTAGATTATGGCTTTTATAATTTTCTCAAACATAACAATATTTCTGAATAATAATACAAAAAACTTACCTCAGTAAGACGATTGTTCAGACCTCGAATTGTAGAATTTTGATGGATTTCACCAAGTTGCATATTGCTTTGTGTGTTGCTATCTGGATGGTCAGTTTTTTTGAACCGATCTATTATAGTTTCCACCTTTGTATGACCAAACGAGAAAATTTTTCCACTAGGTGAAAACAGAATAATAGCAACACGAGCATTACAAAGTGTGCAAAGTTCATTAGCTTTTTTGAAAAGACCATTTTTTCTTTTACAAAACGTAACTTGAAGATTTTTTTCTTTTTCTATTTTAACCATTTTTGTTTTTAGACGACCTTTGGTCTTTCTCATTGTTTCTCTATATTGATAACTGGAAAAATAAAATATTGGATGGTGTTTGTATGATGATGACTTTGTATATTTATAGCTAAATATCATATACCAGCAGTTAATGTTTGAAGTTATCTAAAAGTAATTTTAATTCAATTTTTGTAGGTCTTATATTTGAATATCAATTTACCATTTTGATACATTTGACTTTCTTTACATTCCATCAAAAATAAGGTATGAAATTCTTATATATTTGACTCTAATATTTTCATTTAATTTGTGATATGTATCATAATCTACTATATTTGACTAATTATGATATTTATATTTTTTATAAAGATAACAACGTCATTATAACTAGTAGATATATCACAGTGTATAAATGTTATAAAAATTATAATATTTGACAAAGTATGAAACTAGACATGTGTACCAATTGACCCTCAAAAGCTTTAACATTAGAAGAAAATATTAAACTTAAAAGTACACTATTATATTCTCCTATACTTTTTATAAAAGAAAATTTAAGGATAAGTATATATGCTTGTATTGCATGCTCTTATATTTATGCTAATAGAGACATCATACAATGTATAGGCTCCTTATATTTACAGTGACTAACGATAATTGAAAAAGTGCACATCATCGTATTTCAAAATTCATTTATATAAGTAGATAAAGTTTATAATTTACTTGAACAAAAATAATAATTATTATTAATTAGTTAAATAGAGTATTGAATTTTATCGAACAAAATCATTTACTAGCTAATAAGTGAATGTGTGTTCGATTTTTTAGGTTGAAAACGATATGGAATGTTAAAAAGTGAAAATAAGACGTTTGAATCTTAAAAATATTATTGATAGTATTATGGAAGCCACCTCAGCTAGGGCATCCCTCATGTTGACAAGTAAGCATCCTAAACTTTAATCATTTAACGTTGTTTTCTGCCTGAGTTTGCATGCTGTGTGGGCTACGTTTTAAATGAACGGCCCACATAACAAACGGAACAAATGTTATATATGTAGGCGATGAGCCGACGAAGTCAGTGATTCCGAAGGTGTTACAAACCGTCGAACCATCATAACCAATGGTTTTTCAGAGTAATGCGTACACTTGATATCGATTATTGCATCAAAGTATACACCATATTATTTGCATTTATTTTCCATGTTATGAGTATATATACTCTAAATATGGAGAAATATGTATTTTATATAGTATATACATTAATTATGACCGGTACTATAATCATAAATATTGAAAAATGAATAGCACTGTGTAAATTAAGGCTTTTATATTTTCTCAAACTTAATAATATTTTTGAATAACACAATAAATTTTCCTAAGTAAGATGATTATTCAGATTCAAATTGTAGATATTTGATGGATTTCATCAAGTTTGATGTTGAGGAGTGGGCTGAGAGGTGGATTGTCAATGTTTTTGGTCGATTTGTTATAGTTTCCAGCTTTGGATGACCAAAAGAATAGATTTGTTCACTAGGTGAAAACACAATAACAGAGATATGACCGTCTCACCCAGCTCACTAGCTTTTTTTTAAACACCATTTTCTCTTAAGAATGTAACTTGATAGTTATTTTTACTCCATTTTGACAATTTTTATTTTTTGACAACGTTTACTTTTTCTCATAGTTCTCTACTGATAATTGCAAAAATAAAATATTGTTTGGTGTTTGAATATCAATTCACTATTTTGATACAATATATTTATATATATAAGCTATGAAATTCATATTTATTTGACTATATACATTATTTTCATTTAATTTGTTACAATGTATCATAATCTCATATTTTGGCTATTTATGATATTTTTATTTAAATAAAGATAGCAATGTCATTATTACTAATACTTGATTTGTAAGGGATCGTATTGCTTGATCAGAGAAAAATCAAACAATGGATTGTGGGTGTGGAGAAAACTACTAAATTTAAGGGATCTAGTGAGGAAATTCCATCGAGTTGAAGTCTAGAACGGTCGGAGAACATCATTCTGGTTTGACTCTTGGACGAAGTTCGATTGTTTAAAAGTTCTGTTGGGTGATCGGGGAGTGATTATGGGAATTAGCAATGATCTCACTGGGGCAGATGTTATCGTGCGACACCTGTAGAAGACAACATCAGGTTGCTATTTTGAATGAGACTGCAGATGAGATTGAGAAACTCAAAAACAGAGAAGTGCAAGGAGAAGAGAAAATATCACATACGAGCACACCCCCGTATTTATTCTGAGTACATTTTGTTTTTTTTTTAGATATTAGAAATAATTAATCTATTTAAATATATAATTGCCATATTAGATCTACGCGTCGTACACCCCCGCACACATACGGAAGCTTCTTTGCATTTTTATTTCATAGTAATTTGTATCTTTATTTCTTTATACTTTTATAGTAATTGTTTCATTCGGCTGGTTTGTATTTGTGTGGATTTCTTTGTAATACAGCACCAATCCTTATTTTTCCCTCTCCCTCTCTTAATTAGTTTTTTTTTTATCTCGGTTGTATAGTTTTAAAAATCATTTTTGTTATCTAATGTCATTGGCCCAATGATTTATTTTCCTCTTCTTCTCCACCTAAGCAGAACATCTCTCTTCTCCACCTAAGCAGAGCTTGAAAATATTTGTCTAGCTTCCGGCTACATTCAGCGCAAGAGCATCCTGAAATTTAAGAAAGATATAATAGTATAGTTAGGGGTGAATAGAATTTAGGCCTCAATTAAAATATGAAATCACTACAAGAAAACACAAGTTTTACGAGGGCAGTTTTCCTCGTTACTTCGTCGTAAAAGCAGTGTTACGACGAATTAGCGAGGAAACCCGTTTCGTCGTTATACGTTTGTCGTAACGCATATATCCTCGCTAATTCGTCGTAAGTTAGCGAGGAAATAATTTCGTCGTAAAAGCGAAGGAGGATATTTCGTCGTAAAGACCACGTAAAGATTCCACGTAAGGACGTCGTTAAGTTTCCTCGTAAATACCACGAAAAGCTTTCCTCGTAAAACCCACGTAAATAAATACTCGTAAAATTAACGTAAATACCTTGACAGCTTTCCACGTAAAGAAAACGTAAAAACCTTGATAGATTTCCACGTTATTTCCATGTAAATGTTTCCTCGTAAAAACCACGTTAAGCTTCCACGTAAAGAAGCCGCAAAATTAGCTACGAATTTACTTCGTTTCATTATTTTATAGAAATATAAAAATTATAATTATAAATATAATTTAAATTATTTAAATTATTAATAAAATTAAAATTCTAAAAAAATCAAAACCAAAATATTTTATATATAAATAAGTTTTGAATTCATAATACAAGAACCGAAATTAAAAAAACTAAGGGTGGTCGTTAATTAATCGCCTCGTAGAATTCATCACTCCTCGCCTGAACATCCGCCTCGGCATGTGAGTCGTCGGTCGGTGACTGGCCTGGGATAGGATTTTGTTGTCGCATGGTCCTCAACAAAGTCGCCCATTCCGGATTTGTGGCCGCTACAACGTCCAAGAAGCCCTCGAGTCCACCCATACGAGATCGCAGCTGAGTAGACTCTATACGCAGCTGAGTAGACTCTCTACGCAGCTCTTCGGACTCCCTACGCAGCTGAGAGACTTCCTCATCCCGTCGCTGAACATAAGACGATGTCGCTCTCGGAACATCGTTGACGGAACCAATCCCCAACGTCCGTCCCTTTTTTTTAGGGACAACCTTAAAAACAAAAAATAAATTTTGTTAGTAAAAATTTAAAGTTAAATTAAATGAATATTTAAAAAAATTAAAATTTTAGAAAATTTACCTCCTCGTAAAGCTTATCCACTTCAGGTGTGGATAAGGTGACGGGTAATCCATCGGTGGACTGTTGGGTCAGCTGGGTCTGGCGTTCTTCAACCCGAGCAGCCAAATCGTTGTAGATTTGCTCGGACTTGCCATCTATAAATCGGCCCGCCTTGTTCTTGTGGGTCCTCTCGTAAAGTTGCATAAGAGACGGGAATTCTCCCGTCTCTTTGGCCTAAAAAAACATTTAAGAAAGTTGTTAATTAGAATATATATAAAAATATACTAAAAATTTAATATAATTAAATTTTTAATTACCATTTCCAAACGGACACCGGCGTGGGGTTTTTGGCCCGTAGTGTGAAGCATCGGCCCGTTCCCGTGCTCATCGACTGTGTTACGGGAGTTAGAGCAAGACTGGGCGATTCTAATGGAATCAGGAAGACGCCAATATCGGATGAGGCCATCCCAGACATCCGTGGTGAGCTCAGCGGGTTTGCCACGCTCATACCCCTTCACGATCCAGTCACCCTTCCAGTTGGAGACCGTGTCCAACAAGCGAACTTTCGCCTTCGCTTCAAACTTCTTTCTCACCCTCTCAGTGATCCCCAAGGCCCAATTATATTTTTGCTGTTGGAAAAAATAATTTATAATTAGTTTTTCAGAAAAAAATATATATATAAATAATAAAAAAATTTAAAGATATATATTTAATTAATAGAACTTACAGCGTAAATTTTGAACCACGTCTTTCTGACGTAGTGGGGCGTCATTTTCCAGTTCGGATGTGCCATGGAGAAGTAACCTTTTATCGTATCGGTTACGTCCGATGCAAGACATCCGTCAATCCCCCACCTGAAAAATACAAATTTAAAATATAAATTATTTTTTAAAGTTATAAAAGAATTTAAAAAGAATAAAAAAATAATGAAACATACCATAAAGTTCCGTCCGGTCGGTCGGGGTCGATGACTGGTAAACCTTCTCTGCCTGGCAGACGGAGAATGTCCTCTACGGTGTACTGCGAGTAAGGAGCACTCGGAGGCACCATCAAATCGGGATGAATCTCGCCCGCGGGCATCGGAGGTGCCGGCATCGTAGGAGGCACAGGAGGAGGAGGCATCTGGGGAGGCACGTGAAGAACCGATGGTGCACTAGAAGAAGGAGATCCAATGACTCTCTGAGTGTACTGAGTCTCGGGGACAGTCTCCTGACCCGAAGAACCGGGAGCTGAAGAAGACGACGGGTCTAAACGACTACTACCTGGCTCACCGAACATCTCTCTGTAATGGGCAGTAAGTCTACCTTTTCGAACCTGAGAAAAAAATTTAATTTTTTAAATTTTCGTGAACATATACTTCCCAACATTATCCACCTAATCAACACTAAATAACATAAGATCCGTAAACCTATCTAAATTCCATATACTAACCACCTAATCTATCCTAAACTAATCAAACTAGA
Source organism: Brassica rapa (assembly GCF_000309985.2). Taxonomy (NCBI): domain Eukaryota; kingdom Viridiplantae; phylum Streptophyta; class Magnoliopsida; order Brassicales; family Brassicaceae; genus Brassica; species Brassica rapa. Next base: position 5,018,917 of record NC_024796.2, read on the forward strand.
GAGGAATTAGAGAGACTTACCATTGCTACGAATTAGGGAGGAAGTGGAGAGGAAGTAGAGAGGAAAGACGGAGCGAGCTCGCTCGGGATATATATAAGATTACTTGTCCTCATAATTTTCTCGTAAACTTACGAGGAATTACAGAGGCCCGCGTTTTCAGTTACGACGAAATAGCGACGAAATACAAAGGCCCGCGTTTTCGTTAACGACGTTTTTACGACGAAATGGGTTACGTGGAATTAACGAGTTAACTAGTTACGAGGAATTAGCGAGCCTTTATTTTCTATAAATACCCACAACTTACCTTCTCAAACTCACAAAACACACACAAACTCACAAAACACACCCTATCTCAAATCACACTCCTCACCAAAATACTTTTCAAATTAGAAATATTTGAAAAAAAAAAGAAGAAAAGAAGATATTAGAATTTATGTGGGTGAGACTTAAGTCTCGCCACATATAATTCTAGTATCTTTTTTTTTTCTTTTTTCTAGTTTTTATACTATGAGGAAGTAGCAAGTCCCGCTTTTCACCAATTTAGAAAATTTGGAAAAAAAAGAAGAGAAGAAGATATTGGAACTCATGTGGTCGAGACTTACGTAAGTCTCGCCAAATGTGATTCAAGCATCTTTCTTCTCTTCTTTTTTTTAGTATTTTTAATATTTTCGTCGTAATATCGTCGTTAGTTTACGACTCTTTTACGACGATTTTGGCTTACGTGGAATTAGCGTGCCCCGCTTTTTTAATTTCGTCGTAAAGTCCTCGTGGCCTTACGAGGTGTTTACGACGAAATCATCCTACGTGGAATTAAAGAGTGTCTCCTTCGTCATTTACTTTACGTGGTATTTACGTCAATTTACCTTACGAGGTCTTTACGACGATTCTGTCCTACGTGGAATAAACGAGTGCCTCCTTCGTCATTTACTTTACGTGGTATTTACGTCAATTTACCTTACGAGGTCTTTACGACGATTCTGTCCTACGTGGAATAAACGAGGATTACGTCGTACATTCGACGTCAGATTACGAGGAATTAACGAGCAGTACGTTTAAATCCCTAAAATCCGAAACCCCAAACCCCAAAACCCCATATTCCTTATCTTCTACTTCATATATTCCAAACCCCATCTTTATTTTCATTCCAAACCACAATTCCCACATTTACTTATTTATAAAACAAACTCCCACAATTTCTTATTCATAAAACAAACTCCCACATTACCTTATTCATAAAACAAACTCTCACATTACCTTATTCATAAAACAAAATACACAAAATCAAATACATCAATCGGATACATCGACATTCTCGTCATCACTAGAAATATCATCATTTTCATTAAACTCGTCTTCTACAGCTTCGTCTGTGGCATCATCGGTAAGATCTTCGTATTCGTGGTTATGCGGATCAATGAGAAGGATGTCATCAACTTCTTGTTCAGGTTCCTCGACTTCATTTATCTGTTCTTCTTGCAATGGTGGTTCTTCTCCACTGATGATTCGTCCTCGAGGTGTAACTTTGATCACTGCTAACCAATTTATACCCGAATCTCTCATCCGAGGGTATGGAAGGAAGCTAACTTGGTCTGCTTGTGAAGCTAAGATGAAAGGCTCGAATTTGTTGTACCGACGTCCACCGTTGACATCAACTACACCAAATTTGTTAGACCGAACACCTCTGTTGACGACGGGGTCGAACCATTCACATTTGAAGATGACGCATTTCAGCTTCAGTATCCCTGGAAATTCGACTTCAATAATCTCCGTCAAGATCCCGTAGAAATCTGTTTCCCCTTTCACACATATTCCATAGTTACTGGTCGCTCGCTGTCTACCATACTCATATGTGTGAAAAGTGTAGCCTCGTGTGAAATACATCTGTGATGTGGTGACCTTTACAAGTGGAGATTGAATTACTTCGTGTAACCACTTAGGATAATCTGCATCGTCGTCATAATCAACCTGCAAAAATAAAGAGAACATTAAAATACAAATCATGTATGAAAAAATAGTTTGAGTTATAATACCTGATTCCGCAACCACTTAATGAAGTGCTGATCTTTCCTTTTGTCTACGTCACTTGTGGATATACCAGGAAATGTTTTTTCGACTTGAGAAAAAAATAGGCCGTAAATCCTATTCTTTATCATATCTTTGGTGTCTTGGATTAGTGTATGTTGACATTACCTCTTATTTGGTCTTTTAGTTTATCTGATGCTGATGTACATAGACTTCTTCCTTATCTGATACTGGATTTTGCCATGCAGCCCCATGCAAATCCTATTCTTTATCATATCTTTGGTGTCTTGGAGCTGCATTTCTTGATATCTCTTCTTATAGTTTCTTGTGTTCAAAAGTTTCATAAGAAAGGAAGCCTTCTGCGGAGAGCTGTTGATCTATCCCACTAAACGGATACAATGATCTCCTTACAGAGCTTGAACGCTTGTTTAACATGGAAGGGCTTCTCAGGGACCCTGAAAAAGGATGGAGGTTCTTGTACACCGATAGTGAGGACGACATGATGGTCTTTGGCAATGATCCATGGCAGTAAGTCTGCCCTTATCTTTAAAGCTCAGTCAAGACCTGTTAGCTGCTAACTTGAAAATGATTTATTTGTGCTGTGTGGACAGTGAATTCTGCAACGTGGTGTTGAAGATACATTTATATACGAAAGAGGAAGTTGCGAATGCGAATGGTGATAGCCAGAGTTGTTTAGCAGCTCTCATGATGGAAGCATCAAACTCATCTTCTGTGAGCCAGCCTGATTCTTCTCCAACGGTAACTAGAGTTTGATTAACAAACCAGAAAGAAGCGGTTTCACCTTTTTGCTTTCAACTGTGTTTTGCTTACAAAAGACATAAATAAAATATTTCACCTTCATCTTTGTCTTTCTCTTTGTTTGTTTGTGTTATTTCTGGTCTTCGTGTACTTCAATCGTTTTACTCTTAGAGAGTTTGTGAGTTTATGGGATGTGTGGACCGTAAGAGTTTGGTTGGATTGAGGTTTTCAGTTTGCTATTGAGATGATGTGCATGGCTTGAAGTTTTCAGTAAAAAAAATTTATAATTATATGTTTTTTATTAAATTTTTTTTTTTTTTTTAAATGCTACAACATCACTCTTTCAAAAAAAAATTAGATAAAAATGAGGATAACAACAACATAATTCTGAATAAGCAAAAGAAAGGAAAAAGAAAAAACTACAACATTGGATTTAAAAAAACACAACAACATAACAAGAAGAAATGAGGAATTCTGGTAAAGAAGATAAACAAAACAAACTCACGAGAGATGTGGATAAACTAGAACATGATTTTGTCTAAAAACTTCAACTGCATCACACTAGAAATGATTAATATTAGTCGGATCTAGGCTGAGGAGGATGGCCATCATTAGGATGTTCATTTCCTCTGATTACTTCGGATTAGGATGACAGGGGAGAGCCATGTTATGGTTGAATCCGGGGACAAATCCCTCAACACGACTATAGTTTCCAAATGGTGAAGGATGATCAGGGAGAACCATGTTATGGTTGCCAAAAGCATTCACGTTAACCATTCTCCTTTGCTCAAAGGGGTTCAAATTAGGGTCGATATTAATACCACCATCAACCCCAAAAGGAGTATTACAAGAGCTTCCCCCATAAAAGCCAGGATGAGGAAATGGTGTTGCTAGGAAGATTTTGAAAGCTTCATATATCACTTGTTTCTTCAAATTTTCAAGTTTACCTTTGAATTCTTTGGCTTGACTTAAGTCAAGTCCTCCAATGGATTCTTTCAACCTAATCTCAGGTATTTTGAATTTTTTTTCTTAGTTTTGTCAACTATTCACTCATTTTTTGCTCAGATTCTAGGTTGTTCATCACCTGCATCAACAAGAATGGCCATCATGAGGATGTTCATTTCCAGATTCATTTGTATTATGATAACTGGGGAGAACCATGTTATGGTTGAATCCAGGGACAAGTTCCTCTACACGACTATAATTTCCAACTAGTAAATGATGATTGGGGAGAACCTTGCATGTTATGGTTGTCGAAAGCATTCATGTTAACCATTCTCCTTTGCTCAAGTAATAGTCGTGTTGAGGGAGAACCAAGTTATGGCTTGAAGTTTTCTATAAGATAAGTTTATAATTCTATGTTTTTATTAAACTGCTTTTTGAAAGAAAATACTACAGCATATTCTTAAATATATATTTTTTATATGAAGATGAGGATAACAACATAATTTTGAGTAAGCAAAAGAAAGGAAAAAAAACAACAACATTGTATTAAAACACACACACAACAACATAACAAGAAGAAATAAGGAATTCTGCTAAAGAAGAAAAAACACAACATACATAGGAGAGATGAGGATAAAATAGAACATGCTTTTGTCTAAAGACTTCAACTGTATCTTATTAGAGATGATTAATATTAATCTGATCTAGGCTGAGGAGGATGGCCATCATGAGGATGTTCATTTCCAGATTCATTCGGATTAGGATGACTGGGGAGAGCCATGTTATGGTTGAATCCGGGGACAAATGGTGAAGGATGATTGGGGGGAACCATGTTATGGTTGTCGAAAGCATTCACGTTACCATCAACCCCGCCACAAGGAGCATTACTAGAGCTTCCCCCATAAAAGCCAGGATGAGGAAATGGTGTTGCTAGGAAGCTTTTGAAAGCTTCATATATCACTTGTTTCTTCAAATTTTCAAGTTTACCTTTGAATTCTTTGGCTTGACCTAAGTCAAGTCCTCCAATGGATTCTTTCAACCAAATCTCAGGTAATTTGGATTTTTTTCTTAGTTTCTTCAACTCTTCATTTGTTTTTTGCTCAGATTCTAGGTTCTTCATCACCTGCATATATAAAAACTTATTTAGTTTCTTTTTTGTAACACCCTAGTTGGTAATATCTCAAATTATTTTTCAATGAACATAAACATATATACCTACACTAAAAATTAATACTGCAGAAATATGTCAACAAGAATATCGCTTAGGGCATCAAATTTTACATCATATTATTAGCATTTATTTTCCATATTATGAGTATATCAACTCTAAATATGGAGAATATGTATTTTATACAGTATATACGTTATTTATAACAGCTAATAAGAATAAATATTAAAAAAGAAATATAACTGCGTAGATTATGGCTTTTATAATTTTCTCAAACATAACAATATTTCTGAATAATAATACAAAAAAATTACCTCAGTAAGACGATTGTTCAGACCTCGAATTGTAGAATTTTGATGGATTTCACCAAGTTGCATATTGCTTTGTATGTTGCTATCTGGATGGTCAGTTTTTTCGAACCGATCTATTATAGTTTCCACCTTTGTATGACCAAACGAGAAAACTTTTCCACTAGGTGAAAACAGAATAATAGCAACACGAGCATTACAAAGTGTGCAAAGCTCATTAGCTTTTTTGAAAAGACCATTTTTTCTTTTACAAAACGTAACTTGAAGATTTTTTTCTTTTTCTATTTTAACCATTTTTGTTTTTAGACGACCTTTGGTCTTTCTCATTGTTTCTCTATATTGATAACTGGAAAAATAAAATATTGGATGGTGTTTGTATGATGATGACTTTGTATATTTATAGCTAAATATCATATACCAGCAGTTAATGTTTGAAGTTATCTAAAAGTAATTTTAATTCAATTTTTGTAGGTCTTATATTTGAATATCAATTTACCATTTTGATACATTTGACTTTCTTTACATTCCATCAAAATAAGGTATGAAATTCATATATATTTGACTCTAATATTTTCATTTAATTTGTGATATGTATCATAATCTACTATATTTGACTATTTATGATATTTATATTTTTTATAAAGATAACAACGTCATTATAACTAGTAGATATATCACAGTGTATAAATGTTATAAAAATTATAATATTTGACAAAGTATGAAACTAGACATGTGTACCAATTGACCCTCAAAAGCTTTAACATTAGAAGAAAATATTAAACTTAAAAGTACACTATTATATTCTCCTATACTTTTTATAAAAGAAAATTTAAGGATAAGTATATATGATTGTATTGCATTCTCTTATATTTATGCTAATAGAGACATCATACAATGTATAGGCTCCTTATATTTACAGTGACTAACGATAATTGAAAAAGTGCACATCATCGTATTTCAAAATTCATTTATAGAAATAGATAAAGTTTATAATTTACTTGAACAAAAATAATAATAATTATTAATTAGTTAAATAGAGTATTGAATTTTATTGAACAAAATCATTTACTAGCTAATAAGTGAATGTGTTGAATTTTTTAGGTTGAAAACGATGTGGAATATTAAAAAGTGAAAATAAGACGTTTGAATCTTAAAAATATTATTGATAGTATTATGGAAGCCACCTCAGCTAGGGCATCCCTCATGTTGACAAGTAAGCATCCTAAACTTTAGTCATTTAACGTTGTTTTCTGGCTGAGTTTGCATGCTGTGTGGGCTACGTTTTAAATGAACAGCCCGCATAACAAACGGAACAAATGTTATATGTGTAGGCGATGATTCTAACGAAGTCAGTGATTCCGAAGGTGTTACATACCGTCGAACCATCATAACCAATGGTTTTTCAGAGTAATGCGTACACTTGATATCTAGGCCAACAAATTGATCAATTGAAAGTCTTAGATTTTAAGGTGCTCATAGATAATCAGTTATGATAGATACGTTCAGCCTCAACTAAGGCAGCTTGGTTCTCCATAAAGCACGTATTTAATGCTATACACAACCAAGCAGTGTTCTAATAGGCGGCGTTTAGACGATATACAGTAGCCAACCGAATTTCTTTTATATTATACAGTATTTTATACGAATTTGTATAATTCAGATGAATAATAGCGTTTAGGCGGACATTATGCGGTCCACGCGGATGTCTAAGCGGATTTTAAGCATTAATATTCAAAAAATAAACTATTAATATTATTATTATATTTTATTAATGTTATTATTTATATTACTTTTATTTATTTTATGTATTTATATGATTGTAGATATCTGTATAATTGTTGCAAAATCATTTTAATTTATCATCTTTATATATTTAAAATGACTTTAATTTTTATAATTTAAAACTATTTATATATGTTAAACTATATACTTATACATAAAAGTGGATTTTAAATATATTTATGTTCAGTTTTTTCAAAAATAATGTATATATATTAATCTTATACTTATATTTCGTGTAAAAGTATATATCCGCATATACCCTATTTAGGAAAACTATTTGGGAAACACCTAGATTTGGGATAAATCTCAGGTGTGACAAGTATGCAAACTTAATTAAGTTATTAGGAATTATAAATGATATGTTCTCGAACTCAAACGTAAGTGTAATCTATCAACTTGTGTTTGTTTAGATTATCTAATGTCTAGATCTAAGATCTCAGTTATCGCTTGTTGATCTTGAGAAAGTGTCGATCGACGATTCTATATGAATGTCGATCGATACACCTTTCAGTCCCTCGATCGATGCAAATATGGAGTTGTCGATCGACGTTCCTTCTAGCACGCTTTGCAAACGGGTTTGATGGGTTCTCTAATCTCCTAGACCAATTTACGTGTGTATCTAGTCAATTAGATCATTCTAGTTTAATTTGAGGCAATTAACCAAGCTTCTGCTTGCGCCAATTAAATCTAAGATCTAAGTTTAGGGTGATCAATCCTAGACTTATCATTAAGAGAAACTAAATCAAGAACAGCTTAAAACATCCTAACAACAGTTCATATTAGCAAGATCACCCTTTGAAAAACCTTAATCGAACAATAAAACTACTCAGATATATTCATAAGAAACATGGTCATGATAATACTTAAATTAAATGAGTATGAAAAGTAAACAAGACAGAGAAAAGAAACAAGGGAGTTCAAGATCTTCTCTGTTATGAAGTTCAGATCTCTTTCTCCTATCCCAAACTCTCCAAGCTATCAAGTATGCCTTCTCTTCAAGTGTGTGGCAATGGTGGAATAAGTCTCAAGAAGACCTGCCTCTAAAATGATACAAAACCCTAATAAATAGCCTAACATGTGTTCAGGGACTTATGGTGCAATTATTGGAGTTTTGGGTGAAACTTGTGATTTCTTTAAATGCTGATTCTCGCGGATGGTTCGCCGTCGATCGGCGTCAATGATCCGTCGATCAATGTTGGTATTGATCTGTTGATCGATGTTTGTCTTCAATAATCGATCCGTCTTAGTGATTTCAGCAAAGCTCTCAAAAATGTTCCAAAATGCTCCATAGTCACAAGTTTCCTCAAATGAGTACCTAAACCTGTAAAAACTCTGAAAAAGCTCCAAATGCATATAAAAGATTCTAAAAACATATATAAATCATGGTCAAAAGTGGGTAAAATCCATAACCTATAAGTGTGCTTCGAATTGGATTCTGCCCAGCTCATCAAATCTGTAAACTAAGGAAATTGCATACAAGAGCTCTATGGAGTGGTTGCATACATTTTATCCTTTGCATTTGTGTTTGAGTTTGTCTCTTTTTCTTGTATTCCTCGAGAGAGGAATAGCCAAGATGATGTTTTACCAAAATCTGCTCTCGGTGTTGTTGAACACTCGGTGGTTGATGGAGACATTATGGCTCCCAACTAACTTTGCCCCCTTTTAATTAAGATTGAGTTTCAAAAACAAAACAAGAAAAAAAAAATGAATTCCGCAAAAGAAGATAAACACAACATACTTAGGAGAGATGAGGGAAACTTAAAGCATGACATTGTCTAATCAGAATCGATTAATATCTAATCAGATTAAGGGTGAGGAGGATGGCCATCATGATGATATTCATTTCCATATTCATTTTCTTCTTTGGAACTCAGATTTTGGTTTTCATTTTGGATTAGGCTCTACTGTAGCATGGATTAAATCCCTCAGCATGACTATAGCTTTAAGAACTTAAAATTGTTTAGAAAAGACAATATCATAAATCAAGCATAACAGTGCTGATCAGACTGATCAAGCAGTGAAGATTTTTGGTTTTCACTGCTTGATCAGTCTGATCAGCACTTTTATGCTTGATTTATGATATTGTCTTTTCTAAACAATTTTAAGTTCTTGAAGCATTCAATTTACACTTCTTTATCATATAGTACGTACACTATTATATTCTCCAATAATTTTTTATAAGTATATATGCTATGGTATTATATGATATTACATTTGTGCTATTTTGAAAATAAATTATATTCCAGTTCTTGTCAGCAAACACTTCTTTATCAAATATTTCGTTTCTTGGAGCTGCATCTCTTGACGTCTCCTCTTATGATTTCTTGTGTTCAAAAGGTTCACAAGCAAGGAAGCCTGGTGGGCAGAGCTATTGACCTATTCCAACTATAAAATGATCTTCTTTCCGAGATGGAATGCCTGTTCAATATGGAAGGGCTTCTCAGGCAACCCTAAATGGATGGAGGATCTTGTACACCGATAGTGAGAACGATATGATGGTCGTTAGCGATGACCCATGGCAGTAAGTTTGTCCATGCTAACTTGATGTGGTGTTGAAGATACAATTATACTGTTATACACGAAGTGAAAGTGGAGAATGTGAATGATGATAACAAGAGTAGTTCCTTAAAACAAGCAGCTCCCATGATAGAAACATCAAAGTCATCTTCTGTTAGCCAGCCTGATTCTCCCCAACGGTCCCTAGGGTTTGATATTAACAAACCAGAAAGAAGCATCTTTACTTTTGTGCTTTAAAGTGTATTTTGCTTGCATAAGGCATAAAAGATATCACCTTGCTCTTTGTCTTTCTCTTGGACATGTCTCTGTGTTTGTGTGTGTTATTTCTGGTCTTCATGGATTTCCTCTTGAGAGATTTGTGAGTTTATGGGATGTGTGGAGGACCGTATGAGTTTGGTTGGATTGAGGTCGTGAATTTGCTATTGAGATGGTGTGCATTGGGTTTAGGTTTTCAATATAATTACACTATATTTATTAGGTTGAAAGTATTTTATGTGAATGTATGGGTTTTCTTCTCACCGGAAGATTAAATTGATAGTAATCCAAACATTACACATTAGTAATCCAAAGCAGGCGAGTTGTATGTCCCGAAACCATTAACAAGAATTACATGCCAAGAATCTAAAGGAAAAAAAAACATTACACATTAGATTGATATTAATCCAAACATTACACATTAGTAATCCAAAGCAGGCGAGTTGTATGTCCCGAAACCATTAACAAGAATTACATGCTAAGAATCTAAAGGGGAAAAAACATTACACATTAGATTGATATTAATCCAAACATTACACATTAGTAATCCAAAGCAGGCGAGTTGTGTGTCCCGAAACAATTAACAAGAATTACATGCTAAGAATCTAAAGGAAAAAACCTCTACAGCCTAACTTTACTGAAGGAGCCACGAGCAGGACCGCATTGACTCAATCAAGGAAGACGCTGTGAAGTAATTGGTTAACCTGATAGCTTCTGACAATTTGATGATAAATAAGCGAAGCTCCAGATCCTTCAAACAAGACGAAAATTTTCTACAAAGAGACAAAAAAGAAACTAGAGTCGGCCACCAAGATAACGTAACCGTTGCAACATTTCCAACAGCGTCGCCACCATAGAAGACCAGCGAAACACAATAACAACGAGGATCAGAAAAAAAACGGAAGGACATGCACCCAAGCCCGGAAATCAAAAAAGAAACTTCAAATATTTTGATCTAGATATATATCCGAAATAAGAAAAAAAAACACTTAGCTGAAACACCACAAAGCTATAGAAGCAAGTAGAACAAATCCGACCGGTATGGCTGTGAGGGCCCACCAATGTAACTTGGTTTTAGAGAGATTGGATTTCAATTTGTTATAATTCATTTTTGAAAAATATGTAACATATTAGATATTTGTCCTCGAAAGAATTTTATTATTTTAGTAAACTATATACGTAATATGCTTTCATATACGTATAATACTCCAGAACATTTCTCAGCAAGAACTCTTCTTATCGGTAAGTTTCACATGAGTAGGAGATAATTAAACAACGTCTAGAACCATTAAGACCTGCGACAACGATTTTAATCGGAAGTTAGAACTCAACCTTCTCCACTAATCCAATCATCTCGAGCCATGATTCATCAAACTGACACCGCCCAAGGCTCTATCTTTACAATAACCGACGATAATCGAATAATGAAATCCATTAATAAAATAGAGAATGTTACAATCTTTTTTCTTTTAAAAGGAACACTTCAGAGAAAAATAAGGAAAATATAACAATAGCATAATTCTGAATAAGCAAAAGAAAAACACAACATAACAAGGAGAAATGAGGAATACTGCAAAAGAAGATAAACACAACATACTTAGAAGAGATGAGTACAACCTAAAAACATGATTTTTGTCTTCAACTGCACCACATCAGAAATTATTAATATTAATCAGATCTAGGGTCAGGAGAATGGCCATCATGATGATGTTCATTTCCAGCTTCATTTTCTTCTTTGGAACTCGGGTTTTGGTTTTCAGTTGGATTAGGCTCTGGTATGTAATTGTATCCCGGAACAAATCCCTCAGCATGACCGTAGTTTCCAAATGGTAATGGATGATTGGGGAGAGCCATGTTATGGTTGTAGAAATTATTCATGTTCACCATTCTTCTTTGATCAAACAGGTTCATATTTGGATTGATATTAATACCACCATCAACCCCAAAAAGAGCATTACTAGAGCTTCCCACATAGAAACTTGGATGAGGATATCTTCCTTGGAGGATTTTGAAAGCTTCATATCTCACTTGTTTCTTCAGATTTTCAAGTTTACCTTTGAATTCTTTGGCTTGACCTAAGTCAAGTCCTCCAATGGAATCTTTCAACCAAATCTCAGGGACTTTGGAATTTTTTCTTTTGTTCTTCAAGTCTTCAGTCTTTTTTTGCTCTAATTCTAGTTGGTTCATCAGCTGAAAATGTAAAAACGTATTATAAACAATTATGTATAAACCCTAGTAGGTATTCAAAAATTATTTTTCAATAAACATAAAATAATACAAAAGAATATCACTTATGGAATCAATATCCATGCCATATGATTCCACACCATATTCATAAATATTGAAAAATGGTTACAACTCGTAGATCAGGGTTTTTATAATTTTCTCAAACATAACAAAATTTATAAATAACACAATAAAATTTACCTCAGTAAGATCATTGTTCAGATCTTGAATCGGAGAGTTTCGATGGATTTCATCAAGTTGCATGTTGGGTTGTGGGTTGAGAGGTGGATTTTCAATGCCTTCGAATCGATTTATTATAGTTTCTACGTCTAGATGACCAAAAGAATAAACTTTTCCACTAGGTGAAAACACAAAAATAGCGACCTCAGCATCACAAAGTGTACAAAGCTCACAAGCCTTTTTGAAAAGACCATTTTTTCTTTTAGAAAACGTAACTTGAAGGTTATTTTCTTTATCCATTTTGACCATTTTTGTTTTTTGACGACCTTTACTTTTTTTCATCATTTCTTTAGAGATAACTGGAACAATAAAATATTGGTTGGTGTTTTTATGAAGGAACTTTGTGTATTTATAGCTAAATGTCAGATACCAGCAATTAGTATTTTGAGTTATCTAGAAACAAGGTCAATTCAAATTTGCTAGTTTTATATTTGAATATCAATTTTACCATTCTGATACATTTCAATATCTTTTTATTCCATCAATATAAGGTATGCAATTCATATTTATTTGACTATAATATTTTCATTTAGTTTGTTTCAATCTATCATAATCTGTTATAGTATTAAATCCCTCAACTAAAGATGGTGATAGAACAACCTCTCAACTAAATATTCGATGAAAGAAATACAAAACTTTAATTTCATTAACGTATGTTACCTTCCGTCATAGTATTTTAGATGGAGGGTGAAATACATTAACGATTTGTAAGATAAGAGTTTTTAATGTTGAAAACTTAGTTGACGAGTTTTATCACTAAAAATTTGATAAATGTTTTAAAACTCTTATATATAGTCAATTAATATAGTTTTTGAAAAGAGATTTTACATTTGTCTTGGAGTTTTGTAAGATATAATCAGAAAACTTATATTTTTAATTTAATACAGCACTTTTCATTGCAAATATATATTATATTTCGTTTTTATAAATATTGTTCGTGAGTAGCACCGGAGATAATACAAGTTATAACTAATAGGGATATCACATCAGTGGGAAAATGTTATTAAGAAAAATTGTAATACTTTCAATACACTCGAGACATAATATGAAAACAAACATTTGTACCAATTGACACAAGAAAATATTAAATCAAAAAGTATAATATTATATTTTTCAATACATTCTATAGAATACACGTTTTATTTTACGTCCTATAGAATACACGTTAAGGATACTATATATGTCATATATTATATATTATTATATTTTTTCTATTGCCAAAATATATCATATTTCAATTCCTATCAGGAAGGGCTTAATATTCATAGGAGACAAGAAAATGAAAAATATACCCAATGCTACAGTTACAGGAAATGGATGGGACAATTAGAACACAATTTTTCCGTTTCTCTCCTTGGCAGCGCGTGAAACTGACAAGGGAAGCTAAAAGACATGATTCTTTTCTTTCTTTTAAGTCACATCTATATCATAACAAAAATAAATCAGGGAAATAACTAGAGCAGGGAGAGTGTCCACGTCAGTAAATTTAATCAGTCAATCATATGTCTCTAATTTGCCACGTCATTCGCTCATCTCCCCAACACAGAATTGCCTCGACCTCTCCGCTTCGTCTTCTTCCAAAGCGACGGAAGCAAACCGCCATTGCATCACTTCTGATTCTCCTTCGCCTCCACATCTAAGTCTCATAAAGTTCATGTATTTATCGTAACCCAAACGACATGAATCTTTTCCCCTCCCCTCCTATCCCATCATCTCCACACTTATATATATCTCCCTTCTTCCTGGCTTCTCATTCTCACCCTATTCAGGCAAACGAAATTTTCAGACAAAAACGATGACCGAATGAAGAAATTAACCGGCTCTGTTCTAAAATGATATCGCTCATGTCCAGAGATACACTCAGAGCTACTACAGTTTCAGTTAATCAATTTCTGGGAAGCGAGGAACACAACGAAAGGTAGCTTCCTAATTGGTCTGGATCTTCTTTTATAGATGATCATCTGTGAAATCATGTTCTAACCCGATAATTTTGTCCATTTTGTAATATTAGTTTCTTTCAATTTTTGTGAAGCTGCTTCATGTTCTTTCTCGATTCATTCTTCAATCAAAAGATGGGTCAATGTGTGTTTCTTTCTCTTCTTCTAATTGTCAATTAGGTTTGCCCACAGCTGTTGGAGTACTTTAGATATGTAAGATCGAGACTTTTGCTTTTCAATGATTGTGGTGAGTCTGGTGGCCGAGCCGCACAATTGCTATATGTAAAATCAGTTCTTCCTTACAGTATGATGCTCACCAACAAGTTATAATCATCAACACTCATTTGCTCTGTCCTCATGATTCAACATTGTCTATGGTAAGAGATTGCAGCATGTACAATGTTTCACTCTTATTCACTATCACTGCTGATGATTTGCATCTTTCTGAACAAGACTGTTTTTGACAGGTTTATAAGATTCTCCAGTAGAACGATGAAAACATTTCCAAGTTTGATGCTTTTGTTCTGTTTGTATCGTAAAAGCTGTTTCTTTCTTTCACATGATGGCTTATTTACTTAAAAGTTATTTGTTTGTGTAGCTAATGAGGGCTCCTTGATGGTGTTATAGTCTACTGAAATCTCAGTTGATTATATTAGTTTCTTTGAAGATTGCAGGATGCCTTCATGAAACCGGTAAGATTAAAATCAGTAATCTTATTAAAGCCTTGAAGCGATAGATCCAGTTTTATGTTTATAAATGAACAATCAATTTGAACTGTTTTTCCTGTGTTGTATGAATTTGCAGATCTAGATGCTGCCACTAAAGGGAACCGATACATCCACTCTTGCCTCAGGTACTTCTATAATGATCTTGATGTTAGTCTTATCTGAACAGAGAGAACACTGCCTATTTACCAAATAATTTTTCTTCATATGGTTCCTTAGCCTTGACGTCTACATTTCAAATGCATTCACATTTGTGATTTTGAACAAGTTCTTCTGTGGTACAATTAGTAGACTGAACGAGGAGATTAAAGGCTTTGTGAAATCTGGCTTCTTGGTTGTGTCCTTAATATGGTTCTGTGGTTCAATTAGTAGACTGAACGAGGAGATTAAGTTTTTTTTGCTAACCACCATTACATGACAATGTTTTCTATATATAGAGGAAGACAAGCGTTAGGATCACAAGCCAAAGATCCAAATCTGAGTCAGTCAGTGCATTTCTCTGCTTTATTTACCTTTAAGCATATACAAACTTCACCAAAAACTCTAATTTAAGGCACCTTTTCCTATCTACACAGATACTATGTCAGAGATCCAACCAGATTCAGACAAGGCCAGCCATAGTTTGGTTCTTGGCTCATGCTTGGAGGCAGCGCACAGGGGAACAACGAAAATAATTCTTTAACTGGACACTAGACAACATTCAAGGTATTTTCTCTGTATTAACCTCCAAAATGAAACTAACTCACCTCTGAAACTTTATCACTTACCGCCAGCCTCTTCTTACTTCTTTCAGATTTTTTTCGACAAAGAGGAATGTGTAGAGTAAGTGAGCAAATATTAAATATGCCGAAGAGATTTTCAATGCAACCAACATGAAGGATGTTGTGGTTTACAATGCAATGGTTGAGGTTGTAAGCCGATCAGTTGAAACTATATTTTGTGTGGTGAATAAGAGAATAAAAGGAAATATTTACAAAACTGATGATTAATAAACATTTTGTATTATTCAGTTCAAATACAGCGAGCTCAAATATATATGGTTCTGTGAAACCAACAAGTTATTAAAATGTTTGATGATTTGTGTGTTTGTGTTCCTGTTTTGTTGGTGCGTTTGTAGAGGTTCCTTTGTCGGTAACTAAGTGAACACAAAGTCACCCTTCAAGAACTTATCCATGGATCTTGAACTCATTCATTGAAAATTGGCATTCATGGCAAGAATACATGATTCCATACTCCAAGCAACGTGTCTGATAATAGAAACACCGTCGACACCCACAATCTGAAATCAATCGTTGAATGCATAAGCATCCTCAGTCCGTGAATAAGTCACTCCTGTTTTTATAATCCCAGAAAAACATGAGATTTTGTTTTGAGTTCTCAGTTTACAGTAACAAATTGTGATGTTTTATTTACCTAAACCGGCTTTTGGAAATCAATAAAAGAGCTAATCTATTCGCAAATGTCTTCATATAAAATATAATTGTTATAAATATATTTATAATCAATGAGATCTTTTTAGTCTACAATAATTTAAATTTTCAAATCATAATGACAAAATCAACATAATGTTTAAACAGAGAATACAATTAATAAATTTGGTTATACTAATATTATTATATTTTAATCAGCCAATAAAGAAGAGTTATTCTGCCATGTTCCTACTGCTTCGTAGATCAAAGAAAACAAATGGGCCTTTCTTTTTTATCCCATTGAAACCCATATCCTGATCCTGAATTGATCTCAACTAAAACTCTATCGTTCATCGCCAAACACTCTTCATCTTCCTCGCTCCTATCTGCGTAACCCATCCGTTGCAGCCTGTTCCGATTCTCCCTAACTTCGGCATCCAACTTTATAACGTCATAAAGTCTCATTAGTCTCATTAGTGACAGAAGAAATCAATAACCAAGGTGATCTTACAATCAACAACCGAAGAGATTTTACCACTATATGAAGAACTTGAGGAGGAAACAGAGGCCAATGAAACTGAAGGTGAGTTTACTGACGACATTGGAAATTATACGGAGGAGCTAGAAAACAATATATTTCAGTTTATAAATACTATTGGGTTAATCTTAATTTTGATATGCATATATAATCCATATAATCAAATATTTATATCAACATAAATTAATATAAAAGCTTAAGAAAATTTGGCGATAATATAAATATGATATTTTTCTTAAGAAAATTTGTATATCTTAGTTTTATTTTTCTTACTTATCTTTTTTTGCTATTTTATAGTGTGTTCTATTATAAGTAATATATATTAACCAGTTATGTAATGTTAGAACCAAAACCTTCGTGATACTAATATTAGTGAGTTTTGTTTGTTGTGAAGCTTAAGTTAGAAATTCCTTCTTTATTATTACTAGATGTTCCTATTTTCATATAGTTTGCAAACATGTTGTATTGCTTCAGTCATTATTTAAATTTTGTGACCTGGTTATATGTGTGTGTTATGCAGAACAATGGTCACTTGCTAGGAAGGTGATTAGATATTTGATAACTGTAAATTTATGGTCAGTTGTGATAAACTGTCTGGGATCAGACATGTGCGGTGCGGGAGAGGAATTGTAATTTGTAAATAAGTTGCAGGAATTTCAGAGGGAGAAACACTCATATTTGCTTAACTTATTTGTTAGTTTTTATTAAAATAAGAGTTTTTAGAGACTTACAAATCTTATGTTGGAAAAACTATTGCACCTATCATATTAATGATTATATAAGGCACTATTTTAGGTTTCGTCTTTCTTTATTTATGTGAAGTTACATTGGTATACCTTAAATTATCTACATCTTTTATTCGCTTTTACTTGCAGCTGAGATTTAGGTAAAGATTTCGAAAGAGATGACAGATTGGATTTAGATGACAGACTATTGTCCTGAATTAAAGCAGCCAACTGTTTTTTAATCGGTTTAGTGATGAGTTAAAAGCATTTTATAAAGCCATTGATAAAACACTACACTTGCATGGTTAACGTGTTGGATGAAGTATATCTATTGGAGAAAGCCAGAACAATGATAAAGCAGATATATAACAGTGGAAGAAGCCACTATTATATGGAGCTCTTTTCTTTCTACGTGCAGGAAACCTGGTGATGTTGAGATGGCTGAAGGAGTAGTAAAATGTTTGATGAAGCGGATCTAGATGAAACGTGTGCTTATGTGCACATTATCTAATGCACATAAGAACCGGAATTTCCAGTAGTGAGCATGAATGTCGATTAAAAGACATAAATTGTCAATCATTTTTGAAATATCAACAACATTATTTTGATTTTCTTAAGGAAAACATACAAATAGCTATTAGAGAATATTATTATATTTTAATTTTTTATATTTTGTTTTGTTGGATGGAAACAAATGTATTTGACATAATTTCAGGATTCTTTTGATATACATCACTTTAAAATATCAATTGTTCTTCATTTCATTACTGCCTTAACACTTAATAACACATTCATATAAGTTTTCTTATCACCAAATAATAAATAATCAATATTAAAAATTTAAAATATATATTGGTTGATTTTAACGTTAAGAATGTTTAGATTATATGTTAATTTAACCATATGTTCATAAACTCAAATAAATAAGATAAAATAATAATTGAATGTGAACTAATTTTTCATTTATTTTGGTTACCAACTTATATGTATTTTGATATTGAAAAAAATGAGTTTTCATAATTTTAAAATTTTAGTCACCAAATACAATACAAAAATTGCAAATTTATTTGATAATTCATACAGGATATTCAGTCTAAGTATAAAATATGTAGTCAAATACAAACTCTATTATAAACTAAATAAAACTAAAATATAGAGGAAAAATCCGGGTGTAGCCCGGAAAAACTCTAGTTATTTTAAAAGGATAAGTTCTCGCCTATTATTTTAAAATATAATCATATTTATTATATCTTCTTTTAAATTAAGCGTCTATACACACTTAAGTCACTTATACAAATGTTAACACTATACTACATATAATATAGTATGGTCACCGTAGAACCAGATGAGCTCACGTCAAAGGTGTATATGGTTCTAGTTGCATATATGTTGTAGACAAAGGTATAACAGATGGAAGCTAGGTGTTGGGAGAATGTATTTTAGGATGCAAGAAGCAACTATTATAGAACTGAGGATAGGGGTAGCGAAACTTTTGGAGGTAATATATACAAATTTGATATTTAAGTGTATTCAAGCAGCTGACTAACTAAACAATGAAAACTCATAGTGTATAGTCGGATAATAATAGCCGTACAGAGCACATCACATATTACATAAGTTGCACAAATAGTAAACGCAATGGGGTGGCTCGGTTAGACGCATGTCAACTTCGATTCAATAAAATATGCATAGACAATTTTTGAACGTAAAGGACACAAAATTAGAGGACTGTCCTATGTTAGCGACGTATGTGTCAACGAAAAGCTATCAAATATTACTATACTATATTTCATTTAGTATAACCATAGGCATCACTTAACACCATACAATACTATACTTTACAATATGTAGTATAGTAGTGTAAGAATGACCTTTTTATTTGACTATGTTATGTACAAGAGACCACACTTGGGCTTATCAGTTGCAAAAATGTGTTAGCTGCCGTTAGAAGAAGAAAAGGCTATAACTAGTGAACTTAAGGGGGTCCCAAATGGTGGAATCTAACATAGAAGAACTGTATATAGACAAACTGTTGTGTATACAGGTTGACATATATACTATATTAAAAATGTTATAATAATGGAAGTTCTCTACTATGTCACAATACAATTGTACTTCTTTGTTGCATAAAATACGTAGGAACCTATATATTTATTACATTGTGCAACTAGACAAGGAAAAAGTTGACAAACATGACTGAACATGTATGCGTTCCTATTAGCATTATTTTCTGAACTGTGATTCCCCCAACTACTCCATCTGAGCATCGGAAAGGGGCTGCTTTTATCACTTCTATCTCTCGAATATTAGAATTGGTGTTTATTCTTTTCCGACCGGTTGGTTCGAACTCTGTCTGATACAAACACACTGTGAAGTCTTACTCCTCCATCCAACAAATGAAAAATAAATACATATGCGTAGAGTGAACAAAATGTTAAAGTCGCAACACATTTGGTAAGCAACGACAATACAAAACTGGCATATATAGTTTACAATACTAAACTATTTAGTCAAACTATATAGGAAATTTAGCTAATTTCTCTCTTTTTCTCTCGGGCAAAGTTCCACCGTCATTGATGTCTCTTGACGAGCTGGCGGTGTCTTTGGTCATCGGCCTCAAACCTTAGTCATCCGTCTCGCTTTCTACTCTAATTCTGACTTAACATAGGAAGCCGGTCAGTGCGACTGCCCTGGGATCCAGTCCAAAATTTTTTTAAAAAAAATTTGTATTTTTGGTTTACATGTAGAAATTTTATGTAATATTATGTTAAAATTTTAATATTGTTATAAATTAATATGATAGCGTAATATATTTTTAAAAAAAAATTATTAGTTTGGTAACAATATTATTTTTTCTTCAAAATAATATTTTTTTAAAAAAATTAATAATTATATTTGTAAGAAAACTCAAAACAAACTTTGCCCAAGGGCCTTTAAAAAAACTTACCCAGCCACCCAGGGACCCCGGATTATATTGAGCTGGCTATGGTTCTGTTGTGTCTCTAGTTCCGATGTGTCTCCACCTTCAGCTTTAAGTTTCGGGTTCACTTTTTGTTGTCCTGACAATACATATGTGCTCCGTCGAAGAAATGTTTGGCGGTCGTACTATGGATCTGGCTCTACCAGACCCGACACCTTCTAGGGAGATCTCCTCTTCGTCACCGCTTCTCAACACCTATAGTCGTTGTGCCCTACCAACGATGCTTCACATCTCGCACGCCGCTTCTCTTAGCGCAAGCCGATATGCCTGAGCTGTTCAGCTCTCCTTTGCCCCCTCTGCTACGCATCTCTTCTCCTCCGGTTCTAGTCACTCTCCACTGTGTCACACCATGTATTCATCAGAACAGAGTCCAGCACTGACGCCTCTCCTCTGCACTGTTGTTAGGGCCGGTTGTGTGACCGCTCCTGGCTCAAGCCCATGTCTTTCGTATATTAATAATAAAAAGGCCTAATTTTTTTATAAATTTATATTTTCTATATAAAAAATTATAAATATAATAAATGAATTTGAATATGACCCAAAATTATTGGATATGTATATAGTTTTATTTTCATCACAAAATATTGCTAATTAAATTTTAAAAATATTTTAAACGATAATAAATCTTAGAGAGTAAAAAAAATTTTTTGCTCTAGGACCCGTAGCAGTGTTAAGCCAGCCCTGACTGTTGTATCCTTTCCGACTGTCCGCTGCAGCTCCTCTGCCACCGACGACACAACATCGTCTCCAGCTTAACCCTAATCATGCGTTCATTTGAGTGCCCATGGTCATGGACATCTTCAATGGATATGGCTATTAGCCCTAGTCCCAAAATTCAAGTGGGCTAATTATGTTCAAGGTCACCTACCCTCATACCCTACTAGAGTACACCGGAATTTTATTTTAAAATTCGGGCAATTAAAGCCTTATGGTTCACTTTAGGCTACGGATCTAGAGATCTCCCATCTTTTGCTGGCTAATAGTCGAACATCATATGACACGGTATTCAATCACACTTTCAAATCGCATCAGTTGGATATTTTAACATCAATCTTAAATCCGACTTCAATGTGTTCTTTCGAACATGGAATAAGATTTTAAGTGTAGCTTATCCAAAGGTTTTTTTGGACTTTAACTCAATATACCCCACCCTCTCTTCAAAAATTCTATTTTATCCCACCAATAAAGAATAATTTCTTTTTTTATTTTCTTTTAAATGCAAAACGTGGTTAAAGACATCAATGCCCTTAATGAAATCAGCTTATTACTATGATCCAACTGACACACGGGTTCCTCCATATCGTCTAGAATTTCTCTCTCTCCAGAGAGCATGTAAAGCTGTCTGAAACAACATACGCAAGAGAATGTTGTCTATCTGACTGTGAGTCGTCTGCAACAGGCTCCTAACAGTGTCGTTCCAATCCGGTGTAATGAAACAGCCAAATAATTTGTCAGCAAGATTTGTCCATACCGTATAGGTGTATGGACATGCAAAGAACAAGTGATCTCTGGTCTCGTTTCGTTTTCCGCAAAATACACAACCTTGAGTAATTTTCCACTGCCTCATTTGATCACCGGTGATTATCCGATTTTTCTTAGTAGTAGTCACTAATTTAATAACACTATGGATATCAATAATACTAGTCAATTTTAGAAGGATATATGATATATTGTGTATCAAACCATAAAATTTATATTTTGTTTCCAATTTAAATATTATCATATTTAGTAATAGTAGTCGCTTTGGTAATATCCAAAAATAATAATTTACATATGAATCTATGATTAAACTGTATATCTTATGTATTTAATTGCTTAAATGCTCTTACAATAAAAATTTAAGTTTTAATTGATATACACTGAACATTTTCAATAATATAATGAAAATATAAACATTTAATATATTATGAAAAAAAAAATTAGCATAAAATAATACATAAATTGTTTTAAATATTAGATTATACAAAAATGTTAATTTAGTTATCAACATAAAAATAATAAAAGAATAGAAATATGACATTTAAAATCCAAAAAATTTAAATTCATCAATAATGGAAAATGATACGGGAAAACGAAAATTAATCCATAAAACAGTTTAAAAAATTAAATTAATTAGTAACTAAAATATCAGTTTATAATTAATTTTATTTATTTTTAGAGAACATATTTTTGTTAATGCAAAAATGAAATATAATTCATAGATATGTTTCACAAAAAAAAAGTGATAAAATTAAATAATAAAGAACAAACAAAAAGGGTCTGGGACCACAAAAAGAATCTGTCACTTTCCAGACAAAAACAAATTAAAGTAAATATATAGTAGAAAAAAAACAGGAAGGAACCCACACGAAAAAGTTTGCCGCAAGAAAAAAAATATAAAAAAATAAAAGTGGTAAATAAAAAGATAAAGATAAAAAAAGGGTATATTTGGAAGAGACAAAGATAAGGGGTATCTATCTATACTATTATTTGCGAAATAAAATTTTGCAACGGAGCTCTTACACTAAAAGTTAGAGCGATTAATATCGTTTATACTCTTAATGATTATAAATAAATATAATAAATTTTTCAAAAATAAAAACATGTTTTAAGACATAAGATAATTCTTAGATATATTCTGTTGTTATCTGAAAATAATATTTTATTATAAAATTTATAGTTAGATATAAAACAATTTATAATTAAATGCTAATCAAACAAATAAATATATTTTCTAAAATATATGTGAATGTTTTTAAAATTTAACTCAAGAACAAGAATATATTTTTTTTGATAAAACTAATGAATATATATTAATAATATTTTATTTATATGTTATATTTTATAATTGACTATAAGTAAATATAATAAAATTTTCAAAAATGAAATAATATTTTTATAATAAAATATAAAGTTTAACGTTTAATTTATCTTTTTAAAAATATAATTAATAATTTATTATGTTGGTTTTGATTTAATAGTTATAAACAGATAAATATTTATAAGGATATTATGTCCGCATGTGCGGGCATAACACCTAATTGAAAATAAGTGAAGGGTATTGAGAATGATTTTTTGTGATAGAGGCAAATTGAGTTACACTCCGTTTTTTTTTCCTTTGTCAATCCTATCTTTTATCATATTATAGTATTTTTCTTTTATTGTCTTGTCGTCGAATGCATTTGTAACTATTGAAGTTCTTAGAAATTTTAATTTAATATTAAAACTAGATTCTAATCTGTACTTTAAAAGCATGAATATAACTTTTACAAAAATTTAATTTACAAAGTTAATATATTTTAACCTTTTGTAATAATGTTTTAACATTTTTTCCTTAGTGTACATGAAAACTATATAATTAAATTATTTTTATTTATGTTAAATATGAAAATTATATAAGATATTACTTAGTTTTGTTTTTTTTAATTATTTCTAGTTGTTTTGTTATGAATTTTTGATAAAAATATATATTTTTTTGTTTGATTAATTGTGTAATATATACTTATTTTAATAAATTTTAAATTTATTTGATACCAATTTATTGACTCTAACATTTTATTTATATAAAAATTATTTGATATCAATTTAAACCAAAGATAATCTCGCATATATACTCGTAAGAATAAAAACAATATAAGAATAAGAATTTAATATGAAAGCACAAAAAATAATAGGCCATGGGTTTTTAAGGGTAATTGTAAAAATAATAGAATTAAGTTATGATTTATTTGGTTGTATATAATAGGTTAAATTAGTAATGAAATAGTCCAACAACATTTTATAGTAGATTTTTAAAATGATTATGCTTTAATAGTATAGCTAGCATATGTGTAAAAGTTAGGTCCCAAATTAGATTTATATTTTAATAAGATAGATATAATATATGTGTAAATATTACGTCCAAAATTATGTTTCTGATTTAATAAGTAAAGGAATTAAAAAAAAAATTAGTTTTTAATATGTTAAAGTTAAATGTGAAACAAATATCAAAAAAAAGTACGATAAGATTAATCGCATAACCAAATCACAAACTGTGATCAAAGAAACATGAAGATTTGATCCGACTTTGGTTTGAAAAAACACAACAAAATCGTCATGAAATTCGATCTAAGCTCAAAAAATTACCACAAAAATAATAGTAATACTGATATTTTGACTAGGAGAGAAGTTTTTTTTTTTTTTTTTGAACACATTGTTTCTAGCACCAATGGAGAGAAGTATATTCACCATTGTTTCTAGCACTTTGCCAGAAACATGATGAAAACTCAATGCACGTAACTTGCAATGTAAAAGAAGAGCTGATTTTTTTTATAATAAACAAATAAAAGTTGGGAGCCAATAATTTACAATGATGCTACACGACTTCTATGGCTCCTGGGCATCCGAGTAAACAAATTAAAACCGGAACCACCTGTGCCCACTTTTCTGCCTATTCAGTAAAAACTAAAATCAGCCTCTGTGCTTTTCTTTCCAAAATACAACCCTGCAGACAAGGGCCCAAGATTCTGAACCGATATTGAAGAGAGAGAGAGAGAGAGTTCAACATCATCGTAGAAAGCATAACAATTATTATTATTAATCAATACCGGTTCAAATCTTGGCTAACTCCGGTATGCTGTCTGATGATCCTGTTGATTGTTCTGTGCATAGCGTTAAGAATCAAAAAGGAACACCCCGAGAGAGAGACAGATCAAAACAGGAACAAATATCACTCATCAGAATCCGAGTCAATGGAGAGGAACATCCGAGGTCTTACAGAACGCTTCTGTCGAGGAAATGAAAATGGATTATCTGATCTTCTCTTCTTTGCCTTGTCTTGTCTACTCTCATTCATACCCAGCAGCAACGAATCTGCAAATAAATAAAACACTAACCAGTCAGTAACTGTGGTAAAACACAAGCAGATCCACATTAATTATTTAGTGTCTCACCATTCTCTGTCGTATCATCCAAAGAACCTTCCCTTGCATTAGCAGGCTCTCCGTGATCCTCACAAGCACTATCACCTAGCCTAAGCGAGATCCAGTCATCACTCCTGATACCATTCGACACATCACCTTGGTTCCGAAAACCAGACTGAGCTGAACCATCCGGTTTCGTCGGCAAAAAGATCTGAAGCGAGGGGTCGTCTCTACCAAACGCAAGAGGATTGTCAACTAAGCCATCATTCGCAACGGCTTCAGCTCTTCCATCTGGAACTACTGGAGGAGGAATAGACGCCATTGATGTTGTCTCAGGAGCCATGGTGTAGTCTCCATTTATCTCAGGACCACAGTTCAGTGAACCTTGATGATGCAAATCAACGTCAGCATCAGATGCAAAAAGCTGGAACCCAGAGGCTTCTGGAGTCTCAGAAGGAAACGACCAAAGGCGCGTATCAAACTCATCATCATCATTGAAAAGACCTAACCGCGAGCTTCCCCCAGCTAAGGTGTGTGGCTCTTCGTTATAAGAGTTGATGATTCCAGAAGGGTTCAACGGAAAATTCACCCCACCGTTGGTTCTTGAATCACTGTACGCAGGTCCAGGAGTGATGACCAAATCATTATCTTCATCGGAATCACTCAGAACAATAACTTCATTATTCCTATCCTCTCCAGCTTGGTTATAACCTGAATCTACATTCATGGAAACGGAATCGAGATCAACGCCGTTGGTTCCGAAGTCAAAGGTTGTTCCAATAGCAGCGCCCTGGTTGACGCTTGTGTCATCACCATCCCTACCACTTCCAGTAGCGCTGCTACTCATCGGTATAATATTCTTCTCTTGCCTGTTACTGGAAGACATTCCATTTGCATTATTAGGCTTGCTAACTTCCCAAACGCCGTTGCGGTTCTTCCTTATGCCGAGTTTCAGAGAGGTTGGTCCACCACCATCTGAGAAGCCTTCTTGTTTAACAGGGATCATCGTTTCCATCTTCCGTTTAATCTCGTCGCCAGAGGGGCAAAGAGTGCCATCGGGTGCGTGCCACTGCGTGAGTTCCCCTAGTTCCCTACGCTCACTCTCTTTTTTAGATTTGACGCGCCAAGAGCCGTCAGGTTTCACTTCGATTTCAGTCACCTCTTCATCACAATGCATCATCTGAGGTGCAGGAAGGAAAGCAATTCAATAAATAACGTTAAGATACAAAGATTCAAGAGTTATAGTAAAAATACCTTTGACGTGATGCGGTTGAAGTAAGGATCCACGATTACATGCTCCACTGAGTAGTTCTTCAGACAGATAGGGCACTGCCACTGCATGTAATGAAAGCCACAGAACAAATGAAATCAGAAAATTAGAGGAATAATAATCCAAAATTTTTTGACAAGGATAGGAGAACTTGCCTTTCTGGAACGTTGATTCAACTCCACAAACACCTCAAGGTCAAAACCTCCCATGTGCACACAGGGTAAGAATCTCCCAGCAACTTTTATCCTAGAACCGCTCATCTAATGACACAAGTAGAAAAAGACGGTTAAAATTCAGCTGCAAGGACATGCACACGTGTACAGCATCAGTTACATGACTGAATAAGCAAGCTATTGGTAACTTACAGGACAACGGAGATTGACACCGAAGAAGTCAGCAACAACTTCAATGTCACTATCACTGTCGGCATTATCATCTCCACCTCCACCTCCAATGCATCGCCGAACACGTGCAAGCGCATCTTCAAACGTCTCCCCTTTGGTCTCTTCTGGAATCAAATTAAGAACCTATATGGGGAAAACGAGTAAATATTGAGGTAACTTAGATCAGCATAACTGAATTCCTGAGCTCCGAAATGAACAAGGGAAAATTTAAATGTAAGTATGCATCCATCCACAGGCAACTTTCACAGATTACTTTTTTCGAAATGAACAAGGGACCGATCGTTTTGTTTTATCTTTCTTCACTTATGTTTTTAATGCCCCCATAGACCGACCAGACCTTTTTGAATGTTTTTCATGCAAATGCAATATCGGTGATCAGTACCTGTTGTAGAGTCCTGCGCTTCACAAGTCTAACACCAAAACAAAAGCTTCGACTGTCACCTCCACTCAAGGATATTCTGTTGATTCCATCCCTAACAAAAGGTGTGATCTGCCAAAACAGTAGAATGAGATGGTAAACAAATTACCAATGTATGAGAGAGCGACTACTATATTTAAGTCAAAAGGGTTAATGTTGAAAAGGGATGAAAAAACATACAATAGGTCCATCGTCGCGGCCGTTGGCCCCCAAAAGCTGTGACCCAGGTCGGTAAATTGCACGTACAGGCATACCATTGATCTGCAGATCAGCATGCTGAGGCCATTGCATCCTAAAGAGAACTTTGTCATTCAATAGCATACACCAAGCCTAAACAAAAGAAGTAAATTTTAGAAACGCATAAAATAGATAAGAGTGTTATACTAAAGTACTTTGCAAAACCCAACCTGAACATCGTACTCTTGTTTGGCCAATAAGTCCTTGTCTGCCCTTGTGATTTGAAATGTTCTCTCAGCACTCTGCATTGCGCTTGAACTGGAAAAATTTTGATCGTAGTATTAGAATGAATAAAAGCTAGTAGCATTATTTTTTCAGTAGGGGTGCATCTAGCTACAAAACAATTGTGATTCTTGTTCTCTAGACACTAGAAAGATCGACTTATTGCAATTCCAAGTTGAAAAGTCAACTGACTAGCAGGATCATGATGCAGATGATTCATTAGTGAGAGAGTTTTCTTGCAAACCATTAGAGGAAACAAAAAAAAACGTGAAAGTGGCTAATGCAGGATGAGACAGATGGTGATGTATCATCTAGGATAAGCCCAATGAGTACTTCAGCTTTCTAAAGAAGAAAAACGTCAACAACTGTAATTTTCAAGAATTGGCATAGAATTAGAAAAATTTAAAGAAAATGAAGTTTCTCACCCATCAGTTGGGATGTTCGTTGCAGTCAACCTCACTGGATAAAGTGGATGTGCCACTGTAACCCAAAACCTGCACAAGGAAGACCATGTAGGACAAACGTGAAACACAATACTAATGGATAACGAATGTAAATATAACATTAAAATTTCAGAACTAGAAGCAGAACAACTACAAATGCAAGGAGATATAGAAAACTAGAATGGGAAGCATATCAAATGAAAAATACGTCTTGCTTTTCAGAACTAACGGGACAGAGTTATCATGCAGTAGAGAGTTAACTCATATGGACAATTGTTCACAACTCAAACAGAGACAGGGAAAATAAAATCTTACGGGTCAGCTCGAGTGAGTCGGCAGACTTCACAATAAAATGATTCAGGAAGTGGTGGATTTCCATCCATCGGCTTTTCCGGGACAATAACACACCCAACATGCTGCCAAACATGGCATCTTGGATCATCACACTGAAACCAAAAAAAATTAAAAAAAATTACAAACATGTAACTTCTCCAACGCTAGCTCAAACAGGAATAGACACGCCGAGCATTACCTGAATCATTGACTCCGTCTCCAGTGAACTTCCACAGACACACCGAACTTTCATCTCTGGTCGAAAGGAAGCTTCAGGCTCCCCCTTGACTTTCAGATTACTCGTATCTGAGCTTACTTGTGCTTTTGATGCCAAATCACTTGCTCCAGATACTTTGATTTTCCTATTGAACACAAAAGAAAATAAACATTGCGTTAGAATCGTACAAGAAAAGCAAGGCAATCCCGTAAAGAAACGATTCAACACCTATAAGTATCATCCACCAGTCTTGCAACTTCTTCCTTCGCCACTGTATTCCTTTTAGACCACAACCTTGCAGCTGTCAGTGGGAAACAAAGACAAATGTTTAAGAGAAGATAACGCAAAATACACCAAGACGTGAGAATAAACAAAGAGAAAGGGGTTCAAACTAACATTTTCCATCAGAAAGAACGGTCAAGATCCGCTCGACAAGTTCCTGTACAAGAAGATTTCAAAAAGAGTTCAAAACACACACATGTGTATTCAACAGTAGCCTATGAGAACCATGAACCTTATCTGATATCTACACAGTACATTCCCACATAATACTTGAAAAGAAACCACGTAATTTAAAACGAAACAGATAACACTTATGTTGTTGATCAAAAAAAAAAAAAAAAACAGATAACACTTATGTGACTATGTCTTAGATTGATGCTAGCAATGATTGCAACACTCATCATTTAAAACAACAACAGCACCACAACTGTAACTAATGAAAGATATTGGTACCTGCTTCTTTCCCTGTTTCGAAAGTCCGAGCTGAGTGAGCACATCCTTGAGCTCTTTTATCCTAAAATGTAAAAGCTTATCCTGCAAACAAAAAAAAAAACTAAACTTTGAGCCTAACAAGAACAGATAAAGCAAACCCATCAAAAAAGGAGAGACCTTTCAGACAACAAGTACCTTACAACGAGCTTCCAAGTCCATTTCTTGAATCCAAAACCAAAGCTTCAGTTTCAAAAACACGACGTTTAATTCCTGTAATCTAGTACCAAAGCTTTGAAATTGACACAGCTGATAGATACAGTTCCCATACAGCAACCGATCTAATCAACCACACAAAAGAGTTATTAATAATCAAGGAGAGGTATCCAAAAATTAAAAAATTTACAAATTGAAAAACGGAAACACAAACCAAGGGACCGGAGACTGAATCAGAACACAGGGAAGCTGATGAGAGATTAGGGTTTTCACAGCTCTCGATAAGAAGAAGAAGAAGAAAAGAAAAAGAGAGAGAGAGAGAAAGGAATAGAGCCACCAACAAGCAGACGGGGAAAGTTTCGATCCCTCTCTCGGAGAGGTAGGAGAAACAAAAACAAGGGTAGCCGGACCAGTCGCCGATTATCTAATCCGGTTTACTCACCAGCAACACGTCCGGGTTTAGTTTCTGTGCGGTCACGTGCACGGTCCAACCCACCACATTCCAAAAAACTTGACGTGTTTTATTTGACTTTCCGGGGTTTTCTTTTTTTCCTCTCTCACCCCCCACTACTACATTTAGATTTGCTAATATAACGTTGTCGTTTCCTTGGTCTTGTGTAAATTTACTCGAACATTCCGACCGTTCCCACGTGTTGGATGCCATTGGTTCAACCGGGCCGGTTTATGTAATTTTTGGTTTCTGTTCTTTGTTTTCCTAAATTACCGGTTTGTAATTTTTCAAAGCAATTTGGATGTAAATGCTCTCTTTTACATAATTGGAGTACTTGGTCTAATTTGGCAGGTAATATATTGAATCCCCCCCCCCCCCAACAAAAAAAAAGGTATTCTAGAAGATCATATCTATTCGATTCATCTGTATCTAGACTTTTTTATCAGGCAAACGGATAATTTTCATTAATTTCAAATTGTGATTACAAAAACAATATAAAATTACAGGGAAACAAATTAGTACAAATATGTAGACTTTTGCAATTTAAAAATACTTGCTAAAACATTTTAAAACAAAACCAGTGGTGGTAGTCCAGTGGCGCTTGAGAGACTAAATCCAATACGGCGAATCCTGGTCCGAACCCTGCTGGCCATACAGATATGAGCTATTGCTTTCGGCTCATTTGAATGTCCAGGAGAGTGTCTATCTGTGGGCTGTACTTCCACCCGGAGGTTAGATCTGTGTCTTTAATAGATCCGGGTTTAACCCTTTTTTTTCAAAAAAAAAAAACATTTTAAAACAAGTATGTATCAGTTGATCCGATCCTATCATTATATGTTCTTCAGCCACGATTGTGATAATTATTTGATTTACGTTTACGTAAATATGTGTATATATATCTAATGGCATGTGTAGATATTTGTGGTTTGCCAAACTGATAACCAGTTCAGCTAGATGAATAGTAACTATCATGCGTATCTGAGTCTATTTGTTGCAAGTAATTTATGAAATAACAAAGACATGAAGTTCGTTTCTTGAAAACATACTTCAGACTAAGAGAAAACAACGGCTCCAATCGTATTATGAGCAAATTGTGTGGTTTCTCTAGCTAGCTCTCTTTTCCTTCACACTTTCTCCAACGTGACGCAAGAAGGTACGTCAGTCGTGGAAGGAAATTCCACAGTATATATTTTTCCGGTCTTAATGTTGGTTTTTGCAAACTCTTGAAATGTAGCTTTTGTGCTAAACTTCATTAAAAAAAAAATGAAGAACAGAGAAATATTTACTTCCACATTTATGTCAACTTTCAGTATGGTCGGTCACATGTCATACTTGTTCCTTAGGATGTTGAACATGAGGAAGATTGATTTCAACGAAAAAATTATTTAGTGAAGATTCTCGAGTCTTGGGAGATGCTCTCACTCAGATGAATTTTTTTTTGCTTGTAATGTAAGCAAATTAACAGCGAGATATTTGAGTTCATGGTGTTGATAGTTTTCATAGATTTGTCGACCTTTTCTTCTTAATCTTTTAATAGACCCTTGTCAAAGACAAACAAAAAGAAAAAGAAAGAAAATACATTTCCTCTTGTATGTAAGAATCAAACCAAAATTCTGTGAATTCTTCAACATAACTCATTTGTTGTGTAATTCTCAGGCTGAGGATCGCTCATCTTTGAGATCTCATTGACATGAAAACTTCACAAAGACCAAAACACCTTTGAGCAAAAAGCAAAAACCTATGTAATGGCCAAAATTATTATCTCTTTTAAAAAAAAAAAGGCCAATTATATGCTTTAACGGTCTTGCGATGTAAGAGTGCACAGAGAATAGTAAATGGATGACTTTGTTACTTGAAGGAAATAAAAAGAATTTTGGCTTGCATCATTTTGTTAGAGGGGAAAGTCGACAGTGGCTAAAATTCTAACACTTCCTCTCTCGGCTCATATGGACATATCTACAAAGTTTATCGAGAGTGGCTAAAATTTTGTTATGTTTCATGCATGTGGAGGGGAAAAGTCGACAACAGAGGTCCCATACACCAAAAAGTATTAATGTATCACCTTTAATGAGTCCTTGTATATTGATGGTATAGTATGTACTACGAATAGTTCCTGGATTGTCACTTCCTAAGCACAAGTAGAGCTATTAAGTTATTATTTAACCTGTCCTTGTTTATTGTTGGTACTATATGTACTATGAATAGCTCCTGGATTCAGGTTGAGTTAGTGAATCGTTTTTTGTTTTGATAGATCCTATTGATTATCAGGTCTGTACTTAGTGCTATATAGTCTATCATTGTGAAACGTATCCATACCAGTTAAGATATAGACATTCTAGTTATACACATAATCTTAAACAAACCAAATTGTAAGACCTCCCTTAGATAGGTTCTCTTACTGCAATCTAGTGATAACATTTGATGAAAGAGTAGTTGTTTTGGTATAAGATTTTTTTCTTGCAAAAACATTGCAAGATTGGTTCCAATCATCCTTTTTATTAAATGCTCGTCTGATAACTTGCTTGGTATGTCTTTCTGTGTAATAAATGATGACAGCGATGATGTCAAAACTAACATTACAGTTTTGAAGAGTCTGAGCTTACAGTTAAAATTACTTGATTTAACAAGTTGGTTTAGAAACAAGTTAAAGACTTTGCTGATTTAACAGGTGAGTGCTGCATTTATTCTCGCTGAAAAAGAGAAACTGAAAAGCCTTATTGTCCTCCACATACTTTAATCAAATCCAAATCAGAAAAAGAGGCAAAGTGAAACCAATATTTTTTTAGTTTCACCGCTAGTAAATTTTAAAAGATGAATCATTCCGATTCAGTCACAGGAAGAGACCACGCCTACTTACTCTCTTTCCACATATCAACAAGACAAAAAGTCTTTCATCTCGTGTCTTGCAATAGTAAAGTGGGTATTAACAACACAGTACTAGTACCAGTATATAAACTACACCCTTCCTTAATCTTTACTCAATTCAAGATCTTGTCCTTTATCTCCTTTTTTCTTATCTCTTTCTTTAGCTCTCTTAAAAAAAAAACAAGATCACAATTTCTGAATCTTGAGAGAAAAACAATGCAGTCAACAACTCTTAGTGGCAACTATGGCTTCCCTCTCTGCATCTCTGGGATCGCTCAGCAGCTGTCTCTCTCCAAAGAGTAACATATGCTTCTTACTTTGGTCTCTTCTATCTCTCTTGAGATCTCCTGAGTTTATTTGACTTGTATCTCTCTCTCCCTTTGTGTTGAAGAATGGCAGATCATGACAAGAGAAGGAAGGTGGTGAAGAGGAGAAGGAGATCATATGAGTCCAGGAGCCATGGTGAAGAAGAACTGGGTGTGGAGAGATATAATGAGCTATGGCTTCAAGAGATGAGAGAGAGTGAGGATGTTAGAGATCTAGTTGCTTTATTACAAGATCTAGTGTCATGGAGCTTTTCTTCTCACACAGCTAAAGCTGCTTAGTGTTGAGATCTCATCAAGTCATGTATGTTTCTTGTAAAACTGCAGATCAAGAATCTTTAGCTGGAAAAAATCTATAAAATATTCCTAATGTTTTCAGTCATTTGTTTACACGTTTATTTGTCGTTGGCGTGGATATTTCTGCCTCTTTTGGCCTTATCCTATTGTTTTGGTTTTTAGTTCATAACTTCTATGTTGGATAACTGCTTTGTGCTTTATCTAATTAAAGCTTTTCTTGTCGTTTGCTAATCAACAATCATAACTTGGATTTGTGCTGAAACGTCTAACATAAACATTATTAACACTTTAACAATGAATTTCTTAATGTTATTTCAGTTACTTTCCCATGAAATCTTGAACAGCCTAAGATAAGAACATGCAATTTGAATAAACTTTAAACGAACAATAGAAAGCATTAGGCAAAATTATCCAGAAACTGCATAACTAAAACCATAAGTAACAGAGATATAAAAAAAAAAGTAGAGAGATGAGTGTAGTAAACAAAAAGAGCCTCAAAACACATCAAAGTTTTTTTTAAGCAAAGTGAACAAAGCATGAGAGAAGTCTCATCATTTGGCACCCTTCTTGACTGCAGCCTTGGTGACCTTGGCACCGGTTGGGTCCTTCTTGTCAACACTCTTGATGACACCAACAGCCACGGTCTGCCTCATGTCCCTAACAGCGAAACGTCCCAAAGGTGGGTACTCTGAGAAAGTCTCAACAACCATGGGCTTGGTCGGAGTCATCTTCACCATACCGGCATCACCATTCTTCAAAAACTTGGGCTCCTTCTCGATCTCCTTACCAGAACGTCTGTCAATCTTGGTGAGGATCTCAGAGAACTTGACTGCAATGTGGGAAGTGTGGCAATCAAGCACTGGGGCGTAACCGTTACCGATCTGACCAGGGTGGTTCATGATGATGACTTGGGAAGTGAAGTTAGCAGCTCCCTTGGCAGGGTCATCCTTGGAGTTGGATGCAACATACCCACGCTTAAGATCCTTGACGGCAACATTCTTGACATTGAATCCGACATTGTCACCAGGAAGCGCTTCCACAAGAGACTCGTGGTGCATCTCAACGGACTTGACCTCAGTGGTTAACCCTGAAGGAGCGAATGTCACAACCATACCGGGCTTGAGCATACCAGTCTCCACACGACCCACTGGCACCGTTCCAATACCACCGATCTTATAGACATCCTGAAGTGGTAGACGCAGGGGCTTGTCTGAAGGCCTCTTTGGCTCGTTGATCTGGTCAAGAGCCTCAAGGAGAGTTGGTCCCTTGTACCAGTCAAGGTTGGTGGACCTCTCAATCATGTTGTCACCCTCGAATCCAGAGATGGGGACGAATGGGATTTTGTCAGGGTTGTACCCGACCTTCTTCAAGTAGGAAGACACCTCCTTGATGATCTCATCGTACCTAGCCTTGGAGTACTTGGGGGTTGTGGCATCCATCTGGAACAAGAAAACGTATAAAACAATCTATGCGTTAGAGTGGTAACACAAGTGTACAATCAACAAGCAAACAACGAGAAGTTAGCTAACCTTGTTACAGCAGCAAATCATTTGCTTGACACCAAGGGTGAAGGCAAGAAGAGCATGCTCACGGGTCTGACCATCCTTGGAGATACCAGCCTCAAAACCTCCGGTGGTAGAGTCAATGATAAGAACAGCACAATCAGCCTGGGAGGTACCAGTAATCATGTTCTTGATGAAATCACGATGTCCAGGGGCATCAATGACAGTGCAGTAGTACTTGGTGGTCTCGAACTTCCAGAGAGCAATATCAATGGTGATACCACGCTCACGCTCAGCCTTAAGTTTGTCCAACACCCACGCGTACTTGAAGGACCTCTTGTTCATCTCAGCAGCCTCCTTCTCGAACCTCTCGATGACACGCTTGTCAATACCACCAAGCTTGTAGATCAAGTGACCAGTTGTAGTCGATTTGCCAGAGTCGACATGGCCAATGACCACAATGTTGATGTGAAACTTCTCTTTACCCATAGCTGCAAATCAAAGAAGTCAAACCATTAGAATCATAACAAACAACCACCTGCAACAATTCAAGATACCAAAGCCTAAACAGCAATCAACATGAACATATCTTCAAAATCAAAGTTCTAACATCAATGCAACAAAGATCTGCCATCAATACTATAAATCTACCTTACATATGCACCATCATGAACGCTTTCATAGCAAAATCAAATACAAATTGAAGAAACCAACACGAAGCCTATAGATCGCGATGATTATTAAGTCAGAATCACAAGCGAAGCTACGATAACAGTAAACAAGACGATTCACTGCAAGATTTCATCAGAATCAAGCTACGCTAATAGATCGGGGAACAATCAGATCTGAAACTCGACGCAGAGCAAGCGATAATCACAGTCAAAATCGAGCTTACGATAAGAAAGCTAAACAAGAGAGATACAAACAAAACTGCAGAGATCGCATCAAGAATCATAAGAAGAATGATAAACCTAAAGAGAGCGAGAGATTAGCTCACCTGCAAGTAAGAATCTGAGAGGGAGTCTTGCGGCTACGAAACTAAGCGAGAGAACGAAAGGAGAGTGAGCTCAATGAACAACACAGAGTATTTATAGCTACGAGCTCTAGGGCTTTCGCATTTTCGTTTGCGGTACTAGTTTTTTACCAGTTTACCCTTAGGCATTTTAGCCTTTCTAATGTTTTAAAATGATTTGCTACACTAATCGAATTGGTCTTTTGCTTAATCAAAACTTATTATCTAGTAGGTAGGCGATCATGGCTGCAACTTTTAACAAACAGACCATAAGGTATTCAACAAAGCATGAAGAAATTAAATATGAACAATTAAATTTCTACAACGAATTTGATTACGATATGTTATCAATAGTCTAACTGAAATTAAGACGATTTAAATATAATAAATTTGACTAACCCTATTAGATACTTTTTAATTAATATACGTATATAAATGATACCATTGAATATGGACTACTTTAGAAACTGGCACCAATGGTACATGCTAGTTTGTGTGTACAACATAAAAAGATAAATCTTGGTATGCAAGAACCAATCCTCAGTTCCTAACCGAATCACGGTTTTAACCACTAAGCAAGAACTAAATGAAGAGGGATACCAACAGGGGCGGGCGAAGCCAGAATAAATATCTTGTGGGTGCAAAATTTAATAATATCCTACAGGGCAATCGAACTTGGACCATGAGAGGGTGCAGAACTCTACTAAACCAACTCAGCTAGCTGATTTCTTTGATATTTTAAATACGAAAGTATAATATTTATAAAACTACGGGTGCACATGCCACCATAGTCTAAGCGGTGGCTTCGCCCCTTCATACCAATGTGCAAAGACTAAACAAAACACATGTTAGAACTTGATGAAACACATATGTTAGCTTTCTAAAGGACGAGGCTCTCTTGGTAGTGAGCTCGGGGCAGGAGATTGGAAACTTGGGTTTATAGGGCAAGACTTGGCAAAAGGACTATACTGATATTTTCGTCTTCTTCATGAGTGTAGAAAATGATGGTAAAAAACAAAAAAAAAATCATCTTTGAGCTCTTGGTGTTGATTGTTTTCATAGATTTGTCAACCTTTTTAATAGGCCCCCTATTAAATACAAGCAAAACAAACAAAAATTGAAAGAAATACATTTTCTCTTGTGGGTGTGAATCAAACTATATATAAAATTCTGTGAATTCAGCAACACAACGATTTCTTGTAATTTTCAGAGTTAGGGTGCTCATCTTTGAGAGCTCATAGACAAGAAAACTTCACAAAGAGCAAAACATCTTTGAGCAAAGAGCAAGAACCAGTCTTGAAACTGATTATCATTTCATGCTCAAACCAAGGCGACTATGTAATGACCAATTATATGCTTTGTCTGTCTTGCAATGTAAAAGTGAAACGATAACAGAAAGTGGACGACACTGTTCTTGAAGGAAATAAAAAGAATTATGACTTGAAATTGCTTGCATCATTTTGTTAGAGGGAAAATGTAATAAGAGAATAGAAAACTACATCAAGATAACGAAATACCTTAATACTTCAGACTTCATCTTTCTGAATGTAGATGCACATATGAGAGTACCCACATTGAGAATATGTGACAAAAGTATCTCAACAAATATATAAAAGAAATAACAAGAATGTCTAAAATGAGTATCTCAAAACTAGAGAAACTCACCCTTATGTTTTTCAAATGAAATGTCACTA
The DNA here is from genome assembly GCF_000309985.2 of Brassica rapa. Classification (NCBI taxonomy): domain Eukaryota; kingdom Viridiplantae; phylum Streptophyta; class Magnoliopsida; order Brassicales; family Brassicaceae; genus Brassica; species Brassica rapa. Next base: position 5,056,948 of record NC_024796.2, read on the forward strand.
TAAGCTAAACTCATACAAAAGGGTGATGAGGCTATCTCTCTTGCTAAACAAATATTTGTTTGCATTTTGGAAACCATGCATAGAAGAGGCAAGAACACTCATATGTTGATTGTGTATATATGTGTAATCACTCTTCTATTAAATTCATTACACCAATATATATATATATATATATATATATATATATATTATTAGAGCAACCACATTCCATGGGTCCTCAACTTTGAGTCTCTAAAAAATTAAGAAAAAATATAGTATTTAAATGAAAGAATATCTCACATGTTGAGATACTCATTCAACAATGTCAAAATGTCTCATTTTGGAATACATTTGGATGAGTTTCTTTTCAATACTATTTTTAAAAACTTTTGTGAGGAACTCAAAGTTGAAAACTCATGCAATGTGGTTGCTATTTGCCATAAGGGTAACAAGAAATTACTAACTTTACCAAAAAAGAAAGGAATTAACGAAACTAATACCATCACTTTAGTTTGCGGGTTTCTATGTGGCAATAATCAAATGAACTATTATCCGAAGTGAGGTCATCGTGTTCACACCATCTCCAATGATTTGGCATTGCCTTATGCGTTACATTTATTTTGCATTTGTTCAGTTAATCTGAGCTCTTGATTTTGATTCCATATTTATCACTAGTAACATACGTACAAACTTCATTGACAGTGGTGAAATTTTGTTTGTTACGTTTCTCATGCATATGGAGGGGAAGACGCGACAACAAGGTCAGAAGGTCCCATTGTAAGGCTCAAAAATTATTACCTTATCCTTTAACTAGTCCTTGTATATTGTTGGTATTATATGTACTATGAATAGCTCCTGGACTGTCACTTCCAAGTACAAGTAGAGCTATTAACATTTCATTTAACTAGTCCTTGTATATTGGTGCCATGAATAATAGCTCCTGAATTGTCACTTCATAGAACAAGCTGAGCTATTGGATCGTTGTGAAACTTGTCATACCCACTAAGATTTACACATTCTAAGTTTCTAACCATACACATAGAGTGATTGGATAATGTAAGAGTAAAATGGTGGGAAAATGAAGTGGGAAAGAAAGGAAATAAACCGGGGCTTCTAGCTCTAGTGGTAAAGGGCTTACAGCTGTGAGTACCGTTACCTGGGTTCGAATCCCGGCCACTGGGGAATTAACATTTCGGCATCGCCAAGAACAGAGGACCGACACGTGGCAACACGTGACTAGTCTGGATCACTTCTGTTGGGCCAAAATACCTCTGTATAATTCAAAAGAAAAAAAAAGAGAGGAAATAAATTTTTTAAAAGTTGGAGTAAAATTTTCCACTTGCTTAAAGTGAAGTAATAATTTATTCTAGTTACCTTCATTTTTAGAGTAAACTGGTGGAAAACTTTTTCACTTGATAGGCAAAAAAAAATGAAAAAGAGAGTAACAACTGAATTGAGAGTAAATATTTACTCTAAGTGGTATATACTGTAAGACTTCCCTAACTACAATCTAGTATAAAATTTGATCAAAGAGTAGTTATTTTGATATATATATATATATATGTATATATATTTATGTTTTTTTTTTTCAAAACATAAGATTAAATGCCAATCATCACTATTAAATGGTCTTGTCTGATAACCAGCTTGGTCTCTTGGAACTCTCTTTGGTAAGAGTTACTTGGAACCTCCACTTCTATTTACCGTATAGCACTTAATCGGCAGGGATGGTTGCAAGTACGAGGAGTTCCTCAAAAGCTAGCTATGCCTTTGGCGACCCGGGAAGTCCCGGCATCCGAGGCGACGAGGAGAACCTCACATTTTCGGGGTCATCGCCAATGGTCGAGAACAGCAATTGAGTCTTACGGATTCTTAGAACAGAATAGTGGAACGTGCCGGGTTGAGTGGGTGGGCGAAACTAGGATGTAATAGGTTGATTTGGGAATTTGTTCAAATCGTGCTTGTAACCGGAACTGAATCCCCTTTATTGAGTTGAATAAAAATTTACTTAAAAAAAAAAATGTATTTCTGTGTAATAAATGGTGACAGAGGTGGCAAGACCAACAGTCCAACATTACTACTTAAAATTTACACAAAAAAATAACATTACTGTGTAAAAAAAAAAAGATGAAATTACTTTACTGAACAAGTTGGTTTAGCAAACCAGTTGAAGACTTTAATGATTTAACAGGTGAGCGTTGCATTTATTCCCGCTCAAAAAGAAAACTGAAAACCCTTATTGTCCTTACTCTATCAAATCCAAAATGAGTGAAAGAAAAGGAAAAGAAAAGGAAGGGAAAAAGAAGAATCCAAACTCGAGTTGTTGTTATACTGCGGAGAAATGATGCAAAGTGGAACCAATACTTTTACTTTCACCGCAAGTAAATTGTAAAGATGAATCTTTTCGGTTGAGTCACAGACCATATCCACTACTCTCTTTCCACATATCAACATGACAAAAGTTTTTTTTTTATCTCATGTGTTACAATAGTAAAGTGGGTATTAACCACATAATACTAGAGTACTAGTATATGATCTACCCCTCCTAAATCTTTTACTCAATTCAAGATCTTGTCCTTTTTCTCGTTCTTTATTTTTTTTTTTTTTTTTTTTTTTTCTTTTCTCGTTCTTTAGCTCTCTGTTAAAAAACAAAGATCACAATTTCTGAATCCTTGAGAGACAAAGAAATGCAGTCAACAACTCTTAGTGGCAACTATGGCTTTCCTCTCTGCATCTCCAGGATCGCTCAACAGTTGTCTATCTCCAAAGAGTATAATATGTTTCTTATGTTCATCTCTTCTATCTCTCTCTTGACATCTCTCCTCTGTTTACTTTCTATCTCTAATATCTCCTTCCTTTATGTTGAAGAATGGCAGATCATGACAGGAGAAGGAAGGGAATGAAGAAGAGAAGGAGATCAGAAGAGTCCATGAGCCATGGCGAAGAAGAAATGGTGGGTGTGGAAAGATTTGATGAGCTATGGATTCAACAGATGAGAGAGAGTGAGGATGCCAGAGATCTAATTGCTTTGTTCCAAGATCTAGTATCGTGGAGCGTTTCTTCTCACACAGCCAAAGCTGCTTAGTGTTGAGAAACCCAAAATAAAAAACACTTTAGATTAAGTAATGTCTGTTTCTTTTCTTTAAGTTATGCATGTTTCTTGTAAAACTGCACATCAAGAATCTTTAGCTGGAAAAAAACTTTAAAACATTATGTTTTCACAGTCGTTTGTTTACACGTTTATTTGTCGTTGCCGTGCCGTGGTTGCTTAGATGCCTCTTTTGGCCTTATCCTATAGTTTTGGTTTTTAGTTCATACCTTTCTTTGTTGGATAATGCTCCTTAAGCTTTAACTACTTTAACCTTTATTGATACATCGTATTGTTCTGAAATATTTTAACAAACAAGGGGATAATTTGTCTTATAAATCTCATGAAAATTGAATATTGAACACCAAGGTGGTTTAAACGTTTTCTAGTCGTTGCTTCCCAACAAAATCTTGAACAGACTGGTCTAAAAACTCTAGATGAGTAAAAGCAACTAACAAGGACATTCAAGAACAAAGAAGCACTAAAAATCATTAGCCAAAACCATCCACAAACAGCATAATTGAAACAATGTCGCAGAAAATATAAAAAAAGGCTCAAACGCCATCAAAGTTTTTTTAAAAGTAATAGAGAAGTCTCATCATTTAGCACCCTTCTTGACTGCAGCCTTGGTGACCTTGGCACCGGTTGGGTCCTTCTTGTCAACGCTCTTGATGACACCAACAGCAACAGTCTGCCTCATGTCCCTAACAGCGAAACGTCCCAATGGTGGGTACTCTGAGAACGTCTCGACAACCATGGGCTTGGTCGGAGTCATCTTCACCATACCAGCATCTCCATTCTTCAAAAACTTGGGCTCCTTCTCGATCTCTTTACCAGATCGTCTGTCAATCTTGGTGAGTATCTCAGAGAACTTGACTGCAATGTGGGAGGTGTGGCAATCAAGGACAGGGGCGTAACCGTTACCGATCTGACCAGGGTGGTTCATGATGATGACTTGGGAAGTGAAGTTAGCAGCTCCCTTGGCAGGGTCATCCTTGGAGTTGGATGCAACATACCCACGCTTAAGATCCTTGACAGCAACATTCTTGACATTGAATCCGACATTGTCACCTGGAAGCGCTTCCACAAGAGACTCGTGGTGCATCTCAACGGACTTGACCTCAGTGGTCAACCCTGAAGGAGCGAATGTCACAACCATACCGGGCTTGAGCATACCAGTCTCCACACGACCCACTGGCACCGTTCCAATACCACCGATCTTGTAGACATCCTGAAGTGGTAGTCGCAGGGGCTTGTCTGAAGGCCTCTTTGGCTCGTTGATCTGGTCAAGAGCCTCAAGGAGAGTTGGTCCCTTGTACCAGTCAAGGTTGGTGGACCTCTCAATCATGTTGTCACCCTCGAATCCGGAGATGGGGACGAATGGGATTTTGTCAGGGTTGTACCCGACCTTCTTCAAGTAGGAAGACACCTCCTTGATGATCTCATCGTACCTAGCCTTGGAATACTTGGGGGTAGTGGCATCCATCTGAAACAAGCAAATGTATACAAAAGATGTTAGAATCGCATCACAAGTGTGCAATGGTAATAAAAAAACAATGAAACGTTAGCTAACCTTGTTACAGCAGCAAATCATTTGCTTGACACCAAGGGTGAAAGCAAGAAGAGCATGCTCACGGGTCTGACCATCCTTAGAGATACCAGCCTCAAAACCACCAGTGGTAGAGTCAATGATGAGAACAGCACAATCAGCCTGGGAAGTACCAGTAATCATGTTCTTGATGAAATCACGATGTCCAGGGGCATCAATGACAGTGCAGTAGTACTTGGTGGTCTCGAACTTCCAAAGAGCAATATCAATGGTGATACCACGCTCACGCTCAGCCTTAAGTTTGTCCAACACCCACGCGTACTTGAAGGACCTCTTGTTCATCTCAGCAGCCTCCTTCTCGAACCTCTCGATGACACGCTTGTCAATACCACCAAGCTTGTAGATCAAGTGACCAGTTGTAGTCGATTTGCCAGAGTCGACATGGCCAATGACAACAATGTTGATGTGAAACTTCTCTTTACCCATAGCTGCATATAAATACAAAAGCAATCAAATCATTAGAATCAAAACAAATAACTATCTCCAACAGAATCAAATAAAGCCACAACATCACGATGATCCATAGGTTTAACATATTTTTAAAATCGAAGATCTAACAACAATACAGCAATTCTAGCTCACTATGCATCATCATCAACTAGACGAAACGATTCTAAGCCATAACAACAAGCGAGACTACTATCACATCAGATATTCAAGAATCCAGATGAAATAAAGTAAACGCTAACAGTAAACAAGACGAATCTCTACAAGATTTCATCAGAATCATGCTAAGCTAATAGATCGATGAACAAGCAGATCCTGAACTCGAGAATCGAAACCAGTGCAACATCACAGAGCAAACGATAATCACAGTCAAATCGAGCTTACGAAGTGAAATCTAAACAAGAGAGACATTAACAATACTGCGGAGACCTCATCGAGAATCATTAGAACATGGTGAATGATAAACCTAAAGAGAGGAAGCTTTGCTCACCTGCAAGTAAGAATCTGAGAGCAGTCTTGCGGCTGTGAAAACGGAGCGAGAGAGAACTAAATGAGAGTGAACCCTGCGAACAAAACAGTGTATTTATAGCTAGGAGCTCTAGGGCTTTCGCATTTTCGTTTCACAAGGGTTTCAGTTTTACTAATTTGCCCTTGGTGTTTTGGCATTTCCAAATTTTATTTGATCAAATTGATACAACTTTTAACAAACTGCACAGAAGTTATTCACAAAAACATGAACAAATTGATTCCTCAATTAAATAACAACATTTAACATTTCATAACTAATTTAATTAGGACATGTTACTAATATTCAAACAAAATTAAGATGATTTAAAGAAAAGAATTTAACTTTTCGTAACGAATTTAATTACGACATGTTATCAATAGTCAACTAAAATTAAGATGATTTAAAGAAAAGAATTGACGAACCTTATTAAATATGTTTTAATTAATATACGTATTAAATGGTACTATGGAACATGGATTACCTTTAGAAACTGGCAACAATGTGTACATACGAGTTGTGTGTACAAACATAATAAAATCAATCTCGGTATGCAGAGAGAACCAGTCCTAATTGAATCACGGTTTAACCACTAAACAAACACATGTTAGCACTTGATGAAACACATGTTAGCTTTCTAAAGGACGAGGCTCTCTCGGTGGTGAGCTCGTAGCAGGACTCAGGAGACTGGAGACTTGGGTTTCCAGGGCAAGACTTAGCAAACTGGCAATACCGACATTTCCAACGCTCTTCTTCAGGAGTGTACTCAGCTTCTCTTTCACTTCTCCAAAACTCAATGACTTCTTTGAATTTGCTCATCACCCACTCAGGATCATGAGCGAATCTAATCTCAGCTATTATAGATCGGTCTTTCTGAAACTCATACCTGAGTCAAAAGTGTCCCAATCAGCTAGAGGGTTTGCAACAGTCAGATTATCACATTTTATTAATCTTCTTCTTACCGTAGTAGTAATTGATCATTCGCCACAGGAAGCATCTTAAAAGTGCTTTCATAGTACCTAACTATCTCTTCAAGAGTCTGCATCAGAGTAAAAAACTTATATGAATATCAAGAAACTCATTTTCAAGTGAGTATTTTTCTTTCCACACGATCACAAACGAGGACTATTGAGAGAATATTGTGCAAAGTGATGGATTAGTATACCTGTGCTGAGATTCCTGCACCGGCAATGTTATCTCTGACATCTTGAGACAAGACCTCGTGGCGGTTTAAAGCAAAGTAGTTGAAAAAACGTGTGGCCGGGAACTCTTCTCTGACAACAGTGTCCCATAGAAGCTTGTAAAGCATCACCTGTAGCCTATTAAATTTTATGGTTTAACATTTGAGCTTCTGCTGAAGAGCATTACTATACCAAGTTCTTACCTTCCGTTCCTTCTTTGTGGCTCAGCTGGGAGTGTGTCACGGCCTCGAGTCTTGGTATCTATCAATAACGGTCCAGTATCCGAAGACTCTTCTGCAGATGCCTTTCTAACCTCATCAATAACCCCCACAATCCACTGACCTCCAACAAATCCTATGCTGATGATATGTACAATAACAAATATGCACAAGCTAAATACCTTATTAAGAAACTAACAAAGGGTGGATTCTAGTTATACATTTTATACAGAAGTAGAGGTGATTAACCAACTCACTCACAGTAGCAATTCACGAGTTCGTCCTTCGAACAAGAACTGATTAACGCCAGCAATGGAACTGAGTAGCTTCAATGCCCACTTATCTTCATTTGATTCAACTTTAACTCGAACCCTTTTAACTACCTATCCATCCATTATCAGCAGAACAAAAGCTAGAAACAATGAGACACCATGAAAAAAAAAACAACTTAGAGATTATCAATAAGCATATCATATGAAAAAAAGACCTCTTCTTCAAGCTCCAAGTGACGAGCTTGACCAAGCTTCATAGCTTTGCTCACTTTTCTCCTGCCTAAACAAAGAACATTCTCCATTTGCTTCTCACACCATTCCTATAAAGAAACCAAATCAAATCAAATCAGTGATTCGAATCACAAATTGATGAAGGAAGGAAGAGACTTGAATCGTACAGTGCCGGTGAGATCCGTGACACCCAAAGCTTGGTTCTTTCTAAACCGATGCAGGAGAGAGTCTTCGATATCCACCGAGGAGCAAGCAGAGAGTTTCCTTTTGGAGAACATGGCTACTGAACGGGCGGTCTTGGAGATTTCGCCGGCGATGATCCGCGACGGAGAAGAAGAAGAAGCAGCCGAGCGGATCGCGGAAGGGAGGAAGGAGCGCGTGGCGGCGAAGGCTGCGTCGAGGATGGCCATTTCTTCTTCGGTGATGATCTCGATTGGGATCTCGGGGACATGGTTGGATCTTGGGGTTGAAATAGGGATGGTTGCGGATTGATCGGATGTGGTGGTGAGCGAGTCGGAGGTTGACTCGGAGTGTGACTCGGCCATTTTTTTAAAAAAGAGGAAGGAACGTGTGGTGTTGTTGTCCTTTCGTGTCCATTTGAAAAATATAAAACTCTCAAGGTAAAATTTTTTTTTTTTTTTAAGTAGTTAAGGGAGCTCCAATAGTTCTCAAAATGATGTAAATTTGAATTTTACTCCAATGATTTTCCTTGAATATAATTTATTAAATTCTAATAATGTTTTATATTTAAAGAATTTGCAAATTTTTCCCCAACAATAATTTTACTGTAAATACATAATTTTAGTTTTTAATGAAATATATAATAAACTAAATGAATTTATAATTGGGTTAATGAAAGTATTAATAATTATGTCAAAGTATAAAACACGTTTATTTAATATTTTAAATATAAACAAAATTTTATAAAAAATTAAAAATCTATTTGTAAATAAAAAGTTTTAACATCAAAATGAGTTTTGTGAATAGTATTTCTTCAAATTTGTTTTGATGCTATTCATATTCTTATTTTCTCCTCAAAAGAATTTCTTTCATTTTTTTGATATTTTCCTTTAAAATGATTTATCATTAGAGATAATATAAGAGCAAAGAACAAAGCTATGTGTAAATCAATTTATTTTCTAGCTTAATTTTGTAAGCTATATGCCTATATGTAATAGAAATTGACTTGGGATCAAGAACAAATCTATTAAGGTCTTAAATCAGTTTGTTTTAAAGTTTAACATTGGATATGTTTATTAATTTACCGTCTGTAGTTTGTTCCATTATATATTGTACATATGAACAGACCTTATTGTACATACAACAAGCATTATGCACTCTCAAGCCCCAACTTTCAAGCAGGCCAGCTTTCAAGTAATGCCATAATCCAATAAAAACATGCAAACGTGAATGTAATCTAGTCATTAGGCGACCACATTCTCTGATCATCCTTTTAGGCCACAACCGGGTAGGATGCACATGTCGCAATACCTGCAGATTCAAGAACGTATCAACAACAGATAGAGCGAGAGACTAACAGTTAACAGCTGAGACTGTGAGCATCATATGATAATGGTATTTATGTTTTAATGAGGGTTAAAAGAACTTACCACACATGTTCTTGCCCATCTCCATCTTGAAGTAACCTTTGTCACCCCAACCAGCTCCCCATGAGTTCTTTATAAGCCAATATGGAACACCACCTTCAATTCCATAACCAACCGCCAAAACCGCGTGGTTCACATCCTAATGCCACATTAAAAAATCTAACTGAGCACTAGCTAACAATAAGCTAACAGAGTGTTAACATTGATGTAGCATTTTAAAACAGTTTGAAGAAGAAAGTCTCACCGTTGGTGAACTTTTACAGTCCTTATCTGTGTAAACTCCGCCATCGTAAAGCCGGAACGAGTGTATAACCTGGAATGCTATGCTTACTGGTCGCACCAACCCAACCGCATGCTTCAGTTCATCTTCAGCACCCTGTTGTAATTGTTGTTTGAAACCTCATTACAGAGGACAGAATGTATATGTTTAAAGAAGAATCCGTAAGAGATGCTTTACCAGAGTAATGTTGACTGAGTCGAGGACTTGTACACCGACGTTTTCAGATGAATATTTGCAGGTTCCATCTTTGCCGGTGTAAGGATAAGCTTCCTCAGTGTCAAGGCCACCGTTGGATTTGATGTATTCAAAGGCTTGGGAAGGAAGGCCACCGTTGCAGCCAAAGTTGTTGAAAGCTCCAGCACAATCCACAAGCTGTTGCTCGGAGAGAGAAATGCCTTTTCCAAATGCTTGATGATATGCTGCCTCAAGAGCTCCTGTCGTGCTGCAGAGCGAAATCAAACATATGACACAACAATAGTAGCTAATATCATTTTGTTTTACCTGAAAGTCCAGCAAGATCCACATTTGCCCTGGTCTTTGACTGGACTAACAATACCATCTTCTCTCCAATCTTTCTGCATTTACACAATTAAAAGACTCAGAGCAAAATTAAAAAAGAAGGTAAAATAAGTTTTCTTAAAGCAGAAGAACAGGAACTGGACTTACGGTTTCCGGAAGAGCTTCTTCGGTGAGTTTGTGGCTTCCCTTTAAAGTAGCAGAGCAGTTCTGAGCCGCACCAAGCTTGCTCATTTGAAACTCTTCCCAGGTCATATCAGCAAACTCTGTATTGATTCAACAGAAACTTAGCATAACTCAGATTAAAAATGGGTCAATCATTGCCCTCAAACCATTAGTAATGTCTGCCGTTAGGACAAAACAAACATCCTAAATCCCATGAAAAATAAAGTACAAGAAGAATCTTAAATAAGGACAGCTAATTCTCATAGAAGCAGAACACTAAACTAGTCTCTCAAACCACTAGTAATGTCTGCAATAGGACAAAGAAGCATTCACAAAGAACGAGAAACAATAAATTTGATTGCAAAACTTTGGACCAATAAGAATTTGACTCACGTAAATCAAAGCAAAAGCTAAAAATCAAAATTTAAAAAAAAAATTCCACGTAGTATATTACGGAAGAATAAAGTTAGTTTACCCCCAACGTATTTATATCAATGTGACAGTTGTTTGAATCCTAAACGCCACGCAGATAAAAACAGTCAAACAGTTCAGCGATCCACAAGAAAGGAGGAAGACTTACGATTGAGACCGAGTTTGTAAGACAAGCCTTTCTTATTGGTGGATCTGATCAAATCAAGACTCTCCTTGAAGATAGAGAATCTGAGCTTTATCTCCTCCGCGTTCTCATACCTTTTCCCATACCTTCATCACACAAAACGAACAAACGTTTGTTTATTATAAAAAAAAGTCAACGGCGAAGGCAACTCGTAGTGGAGGATGGGACTTACCGATGAGTGAAGCGAGCGAAGGAGAGAGCGTGACGAGATTGGCCTAAGATCTGGACAATGGATTCCTCTGCCTCCCGGAGACCGTCGGAGACCATACGGATCGGGTTTGACTCATCGAATCCGATATCCTCCGCCGTTGCCGATGCGGCGATGAGTATCAGCAGAAGCAAGGATGATAGGATTGCTCTCGCAGACATGGCTTACTTTTGTTTCTCTCAACCAAAGCTTCTGCTGCTGTTTAAGTGTTTAGCTCGAGAGCAATGTGAGTTGACTTGAAGACGGAAGAGAGAGAGATTGGGACAGGTGGTGGTTTGTGAATGGACCGTTATTTCTCCTATTTACTTGGGATGCTAACCCCTATATATTGATGTCATTGTATACCATTAAGATATCAATCATATGTTTCATGATTTATCCCCCGCGGATTACGGCCTAGTGCAGTTCAGTATACTTTTTTCTTTTGAAACTTTAATACGGTATACTTGCAAAATAGCCCATGGATTATGGCCTAGTTCAGTTCAGTACCATTAACACAAGTAGATTTGCCCTACTCCTGCTGTTGCTTTTAACTTCTCTCAAGTCAAATGTCTTTACTTTGTTGAATCCATCAGCAATAGTCGCGCGCTGTGGTTGCTACTTGCTCAGCGCACTTTTCTCTATGTTTAATCACCATCCTAAGATTTATCATTGGACTGTACATGTGACTTGCCTTTAGGAGCCGCCTTTGCTTCTTTCTTAGTCTTCCTGCTCTTCCATTAATTCATGCTTCCGAGGGTTGGAACTTAGAAGGCATACTCCGTATTATCACCTCCCATTTTGTAAGTTATCTAGTTTTAGTTAGCATTTATCCATCTTTTACATATTTACGGAAACATGATTTTTGGTCTTGTTGCAGCCTGTAGTAATACTTTAAGAGAAACAAAGAATAAGTCCATGTCAACTAATTTATCAAGCCATTGAGCAAAAAAACTGTTTATAAATTTGTAGTTTTCAACTAGATCCTCCTTCGGCTTTAGTTTACTATGGTCTATGGACACACCGAGTCTTCTAATTTTTGAGAAGATCAAATATTATATGTGGTGAAATTGCAGCAACCAAACGGGAGACAGATTCTCAATCACAAGAGTAAAAAAAAAAACACAGAAAAAGTGAGAATGGTAGGACGTTAGAGCAAATATGAAATACATATAACATTTAACACGAATGCGAATGCGATTTTATTCAACCACAAATTTGTTCATTTCACTGAAAAAAATGTCGGGAGCCATGGCTTTTTACTTCCTTCCACCGCTCTTTATTCCTCTTAGATCAAAAGTCTTGACCTTGTAAAACTCATCATTCAGAGCCCCACGTCTTTCATCCTTCGGCTTATTGAATATGACTCTGAAAACATCGGCAGTAACGGGATCGCGTACGTCCCATTCGCCAAACTTTGGCAAAACTTCAAATACACCCAGTATAAATGGAACATTTAAGAATTAAACTATTTGCTCCAAGAAAAAAACAATAAGATCGACATGCTTTAAAGAAAATTTAGATCGCCAGACCATTAAAACAAACAAAAGACATAACTAATCCAGCTCAATTTCATAACTTATTATATACCAGGTTAATTAAGGAAACGTTTGTAGAGAATTCAACTATGACAAACAAACTGTATAAGATGTTTAATTAGCTAAATGATTGACACTTAGAACAAAGCATAACTTACACCTATGTAACTAATAAGTCCATTAGGATAAATACGGATTGGTTCAAGTCTAGATAATAGAAGTTTATTTTATATCTGGTTTCTGCTTCTAAAACATTCAAACTACTCTAGTCTTCATTTGCATTAGCTTGTACAAAGGTCTTTTTTTATTCGAATAAATTTAACATATTTTTCAAAAAAAGAAAAAAAGAAAAAATGTCCATTAGGATAAATACGGATTATAATACATATCAGAGTGGGTTCTTATAACTTTTAAGGCAAAAACTTTAATAAGAAATTACAACCGCACCCCCAAGTAATGATTAAAATTGATCCATAGTATGTGTACCTCGGCTTGGTTTTGGTTGATCTTGAGTTGAATCTTGCCCGGCCTTTGTGCGATTGACATCCACTTTCCCAGATCCTCGTTCAAGCGTTTGTTTCTCATTTGAGTTTTCATCCTTTTCAGTATCCATACTTTTATAAAGGGCGGGAGTGTCGTCAAATTTCTTATCTGCCATTTCCTTGATTACTTGGTTCTCACGCGAGCTAATGTTCGTGTTTGCAGTGCTTGGATCATGTACTTGTGACTTGTCTTTTACCTCCTTTCTTTTCCAACATTCTTCAACCTTGGGCTTCCACTCTTCCTTGCTTTTCTCAGACGTTATTTCTCCTTTGTTACACATTTTCCCGAGATATTTGCTTCTCAGTTTTGCGAGACATCCGTTTCTCATAACTTCCTTTGTAAAAGTTTTTCAATCAAAGATCTTTTGTTTTGTTCTTTAGATGTTGATAGAATCGAGCTTGTTGAAGGGAATTTTTTTACTTCAGTTTAGTTTATGTGTATGTTATATAATACAGTTTCATGTAAATGTATGTTTATGCTCGCCACGGAGAGGGAGGGAGATCAAAGTTGATGGGATATGCGGGATATCCCACAAAACGCGCTTAAACAATGACCAGTTCATCACTAAGTTGATCATTTTACTTCTTTATTTGACCACCATGCCATTGATTATTTGATTATGTCACCTTGACTACTAATTATTCGAAATTTCTATTTAGTTGATTTTTTCTTTCATGCCCGGGACCAGTTAACAATAGAGAAATTACGTAAAAACATTTTTTATAGTGACATAGACATGATTGAATCTTTTTATTGGTCCTTTTGCAGCCTGGGGCAGTGTTTGTATAAACTCTGCATTTAGACCACCCGTGTACATAGAGGGATAAAATTCTCGGATTAGTAAATATAAGCTACCTTATTAAAATACTAAAGTTAAATATCTTGTTATGCTCTATCATAACTACATCCTCATTTTGTTTTGTTAGTGTCAAATTCTCAACCAAGTGCATCAATAGTCACAGTGAGCCTGTTGTTCTTGATGGTGAAGCTACTCCAATTTTATCAAACCCTGAGAGGCTACAACAATTCCATAATGACAGGAAACATATCCAACATTTGTAAGCCTCTATAATTTCTTTCTCAGATCTACTGGCAAAGGAAGAAAATAAATGCTTTTTCTTCATAATTGTTATTCAGTTTCTAGATTATTTAAAAGTATTTAATCCTATAACTAAAAATAAATTTGACTTTGAGAGAAAATCTAAACTATGCAGCCGTAATCTCTCTAACAACCTCTTAATACTATTCAAAAGATTAATAACTTTTTCAATGAGACTGAAGAAAACAAGAGCAAACATGGAAAGCAGAGGCGTCCCTTTCAGATCAATCCTAGCTCATTCTCTCTGGATAACTCTCGTTGGAATCCTTCTCTTCACTCTCTCAACCACGAAAAGACACAATTTCGGTTACATCAAGTTCTTTTCGATATCAGGAACACTACTCATAACCTTACCCTGGATGATTCAACTTCTGGTCACTTCCGCTGTCATTTTACTTTATAAGACTAGAGGTTACAACCTGATGTGGATTGTCCGATCACCAAAACCATCCAACGAGAATCATCTCACAAACGTCGTCACTATATCTTCTTCATCATCTCCTCTACCTTCTGGCCAAGCTCTGAAGAAAGGTGACACGGGTGAGATCGAGATTAAAATTGTGATTCCAAAAAGTCCAATGTCAACTCATTTGGAGATTGAAGGAAGCAATAGCTCCAAACTTCTCACAAATGTATCACATGTTGCTTAAGGAAGCAATAGTACTATGTTCTTGTTCTGCCTTTTTGTTTCTTTCATTTATATTATCTTTGAAGACTATGGTCGGAAACTTCCTTACAAGTTTTGTGAGATCTACTTTGTAAGTTTCATTAATAATTACAATCAAATTTCTATTATATAAACTTTCATGATGTTATCACAGATTCACATTCAATGCTCTAACCAATATACACACACTCTTTACTTCAAGGATGAAAGCACCGAATGCATAAACGTCTCTTCTTGTAAAAAATTTCCCATTGTTTGTTAGCTCAGGTGCCATGTAACCCATTGTTCTTATAGCAGCCGTTGCAGGTAAGCAGCTATCTCCATAATTTTCAAACCTCACCATTCCAAAGTCACCTAACCTTTCAGTGAAATCATAATCTAACATTACATTAGAAAGCTTTTATATCTCCGTGTAACACAACTTGGTTAGCTCCTGTATGCAGGTAACTGATAGCAGAGGCGATATTCTCTGCAAAATGACTAATAGAACATTTGTTGATCTTGCAAATTCTTGTTTATATCGTATAAATCAATGCATAAATCAAAGAAAAAGACTTATCATCTGGCACGTTCTTGTTTATTTTGTTATTTGACACTTATAAATTTGAAGGGAGAACAAGAAGATTCAAAATATGAAAGGTTATACCATCAGGTGTTTATAAGACTACAAGTTACTTTCTGAAAAAAAATCATTGATCCTGGACTAAGTGAGAGATATAAAACAATCTTGAAAGCAAATAAAATCTGCTTTCTGCTATATACTAAGGTTTTTCTATTCCACAACTATATGAAGAGAGTTCTTAGACTCCATTGTGTGTCACCATGGCTAATCCTTTAGTTATTGGCCTAGGAAGAAGAGGCTGAGGAAGCTGACCAGCTCCTTGAAGCTACAAGAGATGCTGCATCAATCAAAACCGAAGAATGACTGCTAAACCCCACAGTATATGGTGACACATCTGGTAAAGGAAGACTGTTGTTTAAGTATAGAACCACTTGCTCCATCGTAGGCCTTGATTCCGGCACAATATTTGAGCACAGCAAACCAAGTTTCATAACCATCTCCACCTCCTCAGGTAATAACTCATCTCCCAATCTAGGATCAACAGCATCAAGCAAAGCATCCCTTTTCCAGCACTCACATACCCATTTAATCAGTACTCGCTTCTCACATTGTAACTGTGGCTCCACAGGTCTCCTCCCACATATTACCTCAAGCATGAAAACACCAAAGGCGTACACATCGGTTCCAGTGGAAGCCACCATATCAATTATCTCAGGCGCCATGTAACCTATAGTTCCAACGGCTCCTGTTGGGCATGCATACTCTCCACGGTCATGAAACCTAGCCATTCCAAAATCCCCTAGCCTTCCGTTGAACTCAGCGTCCAACATAACGTTAGAAGCTTTGATATCTCGGTGCAGAACAACTTGGTCAGCACCTGTATGCAGGTAACAAAGAGCTGAGGCTATTCCCTTAAGGATCACAAGTCTCTGCGTCCAAGAAAGTACAAGTTTCTCGTCGTCAAACAAATGCTCGTCAAGACTACCGTTGGGCATGTACTCAGAGACCAGCAGAAGCTCATGCTTTCTCCTGCAGTACCCAAGAAGTGGAACAAGGTTCCTGTGTTTCAGACACCTCATGCTCACCACTTCAGACACAAACTGCTTCACACCTTGATCATCATTATGGAACATTCTCTTAACAGCTATCTCTCTGCTTAGAAGGAGAGTTCCTCTGTACACTTCTCCAAAGCCTCCTTTTCCGAGAAACCCATCCTTGTTGAACCCTTTTGTTGCGTTGTATAAGGACTCGTAAGAGAATCTGTGTGCACCAAACTCCTTTTCCCATTCTTCAGTTACTTCTGCATACTTACACTTCTTGAAAAGATACACTCCTATAAGAACACCCAAGCCCATGGTAGCTATAAAACCAAGCAGGATTGTGATTAGTTGAGAATAATTCTTATGTTCAGATCTTGGTTGAGGAACTTCAGGGAGTCTTGAGATGTTAAGTGTCTGTAAAGATCCTCCGTTTGTGCAAAAACTCCATGAAAGAATGTATTGATAACTTGTAGCTGTGCCTGTTGCTGCAGAGAACCCAACAAAAAGTCTTGAACTATTCGGAAAAACTTCTGTAAGATTGATGGGTTGGGACAAGAGAGGCTGACTTGGTTTCTGGACTTCAAGAGTAGCTATTGAGACATTAAGCATAGTATCTTCATATTCCACCCATACCTGTAATGGTTTTCCACTAAGGAGGTTTATGCTTTGGTTATTACCCTTAATGTCTGAATAGTAAGAAGCTGAAGCTGTTCCTACAGAGAGAGGACTGTGGACATCAATCCCCACATGATTGCTATCAATGTCTTCAAAATCTGGATTCCAAATAGTGTCAAGCTCAACAGCAAGCACATCAGAAGATAGAGATCCATTTTTCGATACGTTGAAAACCCCCAAGTATCTATCTGACTCTGCGTGTGAGAAATCCATAGAAGGTGATACTACAAAGGCCATGCCATGGCCGCCTTCAAAGCCTGGCCGAGGCACCAGAGCACAAATGAAGTGTGTTGAGAAGGAGAGTGTCTTAGAGGAACTGAGACCGATTGGTTTCTTGTAGAAAACATGAGCCGTTTGATGGTCTGAAGCGTTTGTAAGCTGTAGTAATCCATTGGGAAGAACTGTTGCAGATCCATCAAGATAAAGATTTTCTTGCCCTCCAAAGCTGTGATAGACAAAGTTTGACTCTTGTTGACTTGATAGATACATCAGATGAAAACAAGTGATCACCAGGATCTTCTGAAGCAATCCATAAGTCATTGCTGATGATGAACTAGAGAGTCTGGATCTGTTTTGACAGAACAAAGAAGGATGTGAGCTTGTGTTTTAGTGATGCAAGTGTTAAAGTATTGTTTGTTTATATCCAAAGGGAATATTAGCAGCAAAAGCATTCGCCGTTTATTCCCTTTACAAACTGGACTTCTTTAATGCTAATATAGTATTGGATAAATTAACAATAAAGATTCTTCATCTGACACAATATCTGAACGTAAATGAGATAAAAGAGACTACGCAATGCTGCATGTGATGCGCTCACAAACGGTATTAACGGGTCAAACAAAATTTTAAGAACAGTAGTTATGTCTTGGACTAGATGTGCATTAACTTGCATTGGAATTTACTCCTACTTGTTCAACTTGGAACTAGTTTATGCATTCAGAAACATGGTCTTCATCATACATATATACTTTTATGGCTACAAAAATCAATAATAGTCAAATGCAGAAAATATTGATAGTTTCAGTACCTCTAATGTACATGATGAAAAAGCTGATCCAAAGTATTTTCTATTGACTGAACAATTAAAGATGCATATACCATGCAAACCAAAGTATATAGATGATAACAAATGTACAAAAACTTTCCATGATACTACAAAGTTTAATACAAACATTAATAAATGATGAGGAGCATAAGAAAGTGTATGACATTGCTATTGATTTGATTGGCTTGATTCTAACTTTCAAATTATTTGTATTTCATTCAAATTTTTATTTCGGTTTAGGTTCGGTTTATATTTTTGGGTCTAGATATTTTGTCTAAATCTAGGTACAAGGGGGCTTTGAGACTGATTTTGAGATAGGTTCTGCAAGATCTTTTGCTTCAGCACTTCTCTCCATTTACATCTCAGTGTCATGGATTATACGATTTGACTTGACCATGGTTAAGGTTTTGTTCCTTGCATTTGAATTCTCTAGGTTTTTTCTATGGTTATGGTTATCACATACTCAAAAATGGGAAAATAATATGTTTTTTTTTTAAATTGCTCTGGATTAAACTAAGCAAGTCTCTTATGTACTTCTTCTAATTTTGAATAATTTTGGAAGATGTAGAGCACATTATTGAAGATTTATCTTCCTCATTTACTAATGTTCAAGTCAACTTTGAGGAAGGTTATACTCTGGTTATGAATACTATTCTTCCTCAAAAGTTGATCTTGACAATGATATTGACGTATAAAATATGCATATTATATTATAGAGAAGAGGTGTTATTCGTTAATTTGTAAGTTTAATGAGTTGACTTTGAAGTCATACTCAAATCCATTGCTGTCTTGACTAGGACATGTGTTTGAAAGTCTTACCAAGGAAAAGGCATTATACCGTAAAAGATTCTAAATCATTCAATCAATATTTAACTTTGATGTCAATTCATCTTCAATGGGGTCTCTACTACAACCATTTGGATCAGAGAAACAAAAAAGGAAGAAACAAAACTCTCTCTTGTTTCATTACCGATGATTCGAGGATTGCTTCTTGGAATCATTTTGATGTTATACTGTGTTTGCCCATCATTTCAACAAGACACCACGTTTGTCTACAACGGCTTTGACCAAGGAGATCATCGTCTTCATCTTGACGGCAGTGCAATAATCCTTCCAAAAAAACATGTCCTGCAACTAACAAATGCAACAGCAACGCAAATAGGTCACGCTTTCTTTCAGGAGCCTGTTGACTTCAACTCATCCGAGCCAGTCTCTTTCTCCACACATTTCGTCTGTGCGCTGCTCCCTGTAGGCGAGACCAGTGGCCACGGCATGGCGTTCTTTGTGTCTCACTCCACTGACTTCAAAGGCGCGGAACCTAGTCGATTCTTCGGTCTTTTCAACGCCAACGGATCTGCTTCCACGCGTGTGTTGGCTGTTGAGCTTGATATAGCTAAAGCTCCAGATGTGGGAGACATCAGTGACAATCATGTTGGGATTGATGTGAACAGTGCAAAGTCCGTGATCTCTGCCAACGCATCTTATTTTTCAGACAAGAAAGGTAGAAAGATAGACATGAAACTATTAAGTGGAGATCCTATTCAGGTTTGGGTGGATTATGAAGGAACAACACTCAACGTTTCACTGGCTCCTCTCAGAAACAAGAAACCAAGCCAGCCTCTTTTGTCATCAACGTCCATCAATCTTACCGAGATTGTGCAAGGCAGAAGAATGTTTGTCGGGTTTTCTGGTGCAACCGGGTCAACCATGACCTACCAGTACATACTCGGGTGGAGTTTTAGCAAAACCATGGCGTCTCTTCAGAAGATTGACGTCTCAAAGCTCCCCAAAGTTCCCCATCCCCACAATAAAATCAAGTCTACATCTCTGGTGCTTGATGCTCTCCTTGGTTTAATAAGTTTATTAGTTTTGGGTCTTCTTACTGGAGCAGCTTATATGTATAGGAAGAACTTGTACGCCGAGGTAAGAGAGGAATGGGAGAAGGAATATGGTCCGTTCAGGTATTCATATAAGTCTCTATACAAAGCAACTAAAGGGTTCAGTAGAAACGAGTTTCTTGGGAGAGGAGGTTTTGGAGAAGTCTACAAAGGAACACTAGAACTTAGAGAAGTGGCTGTGAAGAAAGTCTCACATGACGGTGAGGAAGGTATGAAGCAGTTTGTGGCTGAGATCGTTTGCATGAGGAGGCTAAAACACCGAAGCTTGGTGCCGCTTCTTGGGTATTGCAGGAGGAAACATGAGTTATTATTAGTCTCTGAGTACATGCCAAATGGTAGCCTTGACCATTACTTGTTTAATCATGATAGATCGACTCTCCCCTGGTGGAGAAGATTTGCCATCCTCAATGACATTGCGTCAGCTCTTAGCTACTTGCATACGGAAGCTGAACAAGTTGTTATACACAGAGATATCAAAGCTGCTAACGTTATGTTGGACGCAGAGTTTAATGGAAGGTTGGGAGATTTTGGTATGTCCAGGTTATACGACCGAGGGACTGATCATCCAACACCACAACGGCTGCAGTTGGAACTGTTGGTTACATGGCACCTGAGATTACAACAATGGGACCTTCCACTGGAACTGATGTATACGCCTTTGGTGTTTTCTTGCTTGAAGTAACCTGTGGGAGGAGACCAGTGGAACCTGGCTTGTCGGCTGCGAAGCGGTTTCTGATCAAATGGGTTTGTGATTGCTGGAAAAGATCTTCTTTGATTGATGCTATAGATCCAAGGTTGGCAGAGTTCTCATCAAAAGAAGTTGAGAGAGTTCTGAAAGTCGGTTTGCTTTGTGCAAACCTTGCTCCAAGTGCAAGACCGTCCATGGAACAAGTGGTGCAATACTTAAACGGGAACCTAGCTTTGCCGGAGTTTTGGCCATATTCTCCCGGGATTGGAGTTATCATCCCACCACCACAGCTCATGCTCCCTTCACTATCACTGTCTTCTTACTCATCCAACAACTCTATGTTTATGACTCACTCAATCGTCTACGGGAGTGGACGATGAAAGTTTCTAACAACTTCCCTCTTTTTTGGCCCTCTTAATATCGACTGTTTCATTCATAGGCTCACACCATGTCCATTCAAGAGTCAAGACTGATATTTTGTTTAAATTCTTGCAATTGCTTTTCTAAATATAAGGCAAGTTGTTGTCACTCTTTTATTCTAAGGCCATGAGGCAGTTACAGAGTAAAGACAGTCAAGCATTATAGATTTTCCAAAAGCTACAAAACTAGAGAGATGATTTACTTTTTTTTTTTTTGACAACAGATGATTTACTTAAATATTTACATCTAGACACACATGTTGAAACTAAACAACTAATGTAAACGGAAGCTTTGGCGAAAATAGACAATAAATCAATTGTTGAGAAAATACAAGTGAATAAGAAACTATACAACTAATGTAAACTATACAATAAATAATTACCAAAAGTAACCTAGCATACATGTAGCGTATAAAAGATTCCCGGGTCTGAAAACCGGAAATTGAAATTCAAAAAAATAATGAATGGAAACACACTATACAGTCAAAACGACAAAGGAGTACGCTTTGTCTGGCTGCGTTTTGGAATAACCTTTATGTTCCCTTCTCTCCTCTCTTTCTTTTTCTCTCAAACTACTCACTGCCCAAAGCCACAACACAACACACACACTATACTCTACCCACTTCTCTCTCTCTCACATCTCCCACTGTTTACTCTTTTGATTCAGGTTTTGCTTCTCAAATCTCTCTCTCTACCCATTTTTTTTTTCACATTTTTGTTGTTCCTCTGATTTTTGTTCTGATCATATTTTATTTGTATCACAAGACCTTTAGCTACACTGCTTTCCTGCAAAAAAAAAAGTAGTTTCTTTTCCGTGTGAAAAGTTCCCTTTTTTGGATATTCCACATTCTACGTTTCTAGTTTCGTTTAATTGAAGAAAGCTCGAGTCTTTGTGTGTTTTCATTCCTGTAAATGAAATGAATATCTTGGAACTTGAATTATTTTTTTCCATGGAATTACAACTATAGGGTTTAGCCTTATTGGTGCTTGAAACACTAAAGATGTTTCTTCTTTTATTTTGTGGTATTCTTATTTCAGCTTATAGTTCTTCATATATAGTCTAATTATATATTTTAAAAAAATTCTTTTTTTTCTTTGTTTTGTAACTTTTAAGGTTAAATGTTGAAGCTACTTCTGTGCTGCCCTGTGATTGTTTGCTTATGCTTACTTTATGTGATTGCTTGATTCACTCAAGTTTTTTTTTATAAACTAGATTCTCCTTTTTCATGGAAAAGTTCATTCAGTAAATCATATACTACTATATTTTATTTTATTTCTGCTTGTCTTGTCTTTGAGTTTAGTAGTAATTTATATAAATTTTATGTGAAAGATGTTTAGTCCTTCATTATGAATCATTGTAGTAGTTCTTCAACGTCTAAGTCGCCTCCTTTCACGGCAATAATGGAGGAAAGGTTGGAACTTGATGTAAAAAAACGACAGTTGTAACCCCTCTTGTGTTCCATTTAGGAGTGTTAATCTTGTAGGGACATTAATGTAAATCTACCACATTATGTGCTGCTTGTGTAGTTGTGTGTAGGACCCCTTGGTACCAGCCTTACATGATGATAGGTTGTGAACATTACATAGTCAAGAGGGCAACAAAAGGACGTTTCCTTTTTTTTTGTGACTTTATATTCAAACTGCTTGTGTAGTTAACATCAGTGGTTACAGTGTCATGATATGAATTGGTCTTTCTTTGTTTTGTTTGGGTTTATTTGTGTAACTCCGGAACAAAAACTCAGCTATGCAGTCTCTAAAATCATCATTTGGCATTTTGGCATTTTGGCATTATGCTTATGGTTCACCTGAGATTTTGACTGAATGTATCTGTCTCATTTATAAATTATTGACTCAACTCTTGTATTATCCTTTGAGTGAAATATTAATGACCAAGATTGTTTTGTGGTGTTATATAGATGTTTGATCAGGACACAGTCCAATCTCCAATGTTTATGTCAACATAAGACATTAGTAAGAAGTGCAAGAAAACATTTTATATCTTCTTTAAAATGTTCATTTTCTGGTAATAGATTTGATTACAGACGTTAGTATATTTTTTGAACTCTTATTCTTTCTTTGTAATAACTCCTATCATGTTTTTTCTGCCATTGGATTTGTTATATGTGTCTCCATCTTTCTGCAATAAATATTCATGAGCTCTCTACACTTCTTGGTGGGTCAGGGCTACATTGAAGAAGCTGGACATATCTTTTCGGTAAACCCAAAAGATACTCATCCTGTGCATTTGAGGGATAATATCACAGTATGATGACCCAAAAGGCAAGGTAAAATCTTGGTTCTTGTCTTTCTATATAGTAGTTTTTTCTTTGCATTTATGGCTTGATTCTTCTCCCCTTGTGTGGTTTTCTTGTGGGATTTGTTTTTTCTACAATGAATCTTAAAGGTTGCATTCTTGTGGTCCTCAATACTTATTGCTTTCTGTTTAATCAAAATCCATTATCAAACCTCTAATGATCTGTTACTATTAGTAAAAAAAAAAATCCTTTCTCTGGCACATTTGTTTGCAACCGTTGAGTGTGAATATCTTCTTGTGGTTTTAATCTGTGTGTGTTTGGGGGCAGAAATGGATCTCAAGATGTTCCCAAGAAGGTGTCTCCTCGAGCTGCTCGGCCACTGAAGATACCAGCGCTAGAGCCTGACTCCTCTTCATCTCCTGTCTCAGCTAATAGCAGAACACCAAAGGATAAAAGCCCAAAAGTTCCAGACCGTAGGTCTCCACGCAGCCCTGTCTCCGAGGTATGACCCTCTTGTACTAAAGCTTGTATCAGATTCAATCTAAGTGTCTTGAAAAATATTTCATAGATTCTCTTTTATTTGCATGATCCAAAATAAACCTTTCCATCATAACATGCTTCTGTATTGACTTTGGGGCCTATGTGATATATAGTTAGGTAGAGCATTTAGTTTGGAGTTGTTGAGAGATGAAAATGTAACACTCCATGCTTGTTTGTTAACAGAAGAAGAGGCCAAGCAGAATAACGGAGCTTGAATCGCTAGTCTCCCAACTTCAAGAGGAGCTAAAGAAGGCGAAAGATCAAGTGACAGTGTCTGAGACAGCAAAGAAGCAAGCAGAGGAAGAAGCAGAAGAGTCCAGGAAAGAGCTACAAGAAGTTTCCTCTAAGCTCCAGGAGTCCCAGAACCAGTCTTTGGAAGTTTCAGCCTTGGAGGAATGTGATTTGGAGTTTGATGAAAGGAGAGGATTGGGTGTTGTTGTTCAGGAGATCAGACAACTCAAGCTTCAGATTGAGATGGTGGCTTCTTCTGAAGCTGGTCATGTGAAACAGGCTGAGCTGCGTAACTCGGAGATTCACCTTCTGAGGGGAAACTTAATGGACACACTTTTCTTAGTCGAGAATTTTAGGGACCAGCTCAAGGACTGTGAGGTGTCAGAGGCTGAAACTGAGGCTTTAGCCACTGAAACTCTTAGGCAACTGGAGAATGCTAAAAAGGCAGTGGAGGAACTGAAGTCAGATGGCGCAAAAGCAGTTGAAAGCTATAAGAAGATGGCGGCAGAGCTTGAACAGACGAAAGCTAGAATGGTATGGCTTGAAGGTCTTGTGACTAAGCTTCATGCCAATCCAGAGGATTTGGAAAACAATGAGACTTTTCTTAAAGACTATGAAGAAGTATCTTCCTTAAGATGTGAGGTAGAGAGACTGAGAGCAGCTCTAGAAGCTTCTGAACAAAAAGACCAAGAGGGGAACGTAGAGGCTTCTTCTCGGTTAAGGATACAAGCTGAACTCCAGTCTGAACTAAAGATAGCTAAGTCCGAGATAGACGAGCTAAAGGCGAGGCTGGTAGACAAGGAAACGGAACTACAGTTTGTTTCAGAGGAGAAAGATAACCTATACTCAAAACTGATGGACAACCAGAAGGAGACAGATGTTGAAGCTGAGCTGAAGCAACTAAGGGAGGAGTTGGAGAACCTGAAGGCGGACATGATGGATAAAGAGACAGAACTCCAGATAGTTTCAGACGAGAACGAGACACTGAAGTCAGATATCCACAAGAGGGAGAGAGATGTACAAGACGCGCTGGTGAAGTTAGGGATTGCAATGGAAGAGGCTGACAAGAGTAGCAAGAGAGCGGTTAGAGTCGCCGAGCAGCTAGATGCAACTCAAGCGTCGAACTCAGAGATGGAGACGGAACTCAGGAAGCTCAAAGTTCAGTCGAACCAGTGGAGAAAAGCTGCTGAAGCAGCTACCTCCATGCTCTCTGCTGGGAACAATAATGGGAAGTTCGGTGAGAATTGTGATCAGACGAACTCTCCTTACGCTGAGGATGTTGATGATGAAGTGACAAAGAAGAAAAATGGGAATGTGCTCAAGAAGATTGGTGTTTTGTGGAAGAAGCCTCAGAAATAGCTGGAGAATGACTAATATAATAATTGGAGTTGGATTATAAGAGCAACTCCTGTGACTCTGGTATTGATGTTAATTAGTAGTTTGAACTATGTTCTGGAAAGAAAAAAAACACTTGTTCGAAAGATTTGAGCTATGGTAATTTTATGTTTAAGCAAGTATTCAGGAGGGAGGGAGACTGTTAATTCTATTATTGATTTATTTGTTGCCTGCTAATATCAAAGGCAGCAAAGCCTCTGGCTCAGTTAGCAGGAACGGAATTATCGATGGGCCTAAAATAAGGCCCATGACGGCTTCTGTAACGGACAAAGGCCGTGTAGTTTAAAGAATCGCATCACAACAGTGATGTTGTTTGAGCTTACAATTACTTACCTTTTTTTTTGAGCTTACAATTACGTAGAGAGGCCGTGAGTCTTAAGGGGAAGGTATGTAATAGTAGAAATGAGACTGTGGAAGTATTTCTGATTCAGATGCTAGATTATGACACAGTTCCATTAACCCGAAACTCTGATTAGGTTTTAACCACTAAAACCAACCGGGATCAAATTCACAAAGATCGAAATTACAATACAATTCTATGAGAATAGAGTTTAGTTTTTTGGTGAAAAATATTAAGACTAGAGTTAGTTAGAACAAAAGAGTGTTTGTTTTTGTAACCAAATTAAAATACGATTTATGGTAAAAACACAGTTTCATGACACTAGGTTCCAGGTAAATAGTAAAAACAGTTTTATATGGTTCATAATCGGTCACCCAAATGTCAGTTGATGTTTGGATATTCTCCGAAAATTCATCATCTTCAACACCTATATTCACTTGTTCCATAACTAAACTCAGTATGTAAACATAGTGTAATTGGCATATTTGATTCATTAATTTAAAGTACATATATAATAAATACGTAATGCGTGTTGCTACAAGCCTACATGCATACACAAACGCGTGTTTCTGTATATAAAGCAAACTACCAACCAACTAAGATATGTTTCTATTCATTTTAAAACATTCTCTTAACTCCTAAGTATGTATTAGCCCATCTAATCAAAATTAGGTTAGGTGAGATCTTAGTCATCATTACTGGTCTTACATTCTCACCGCTTAAATCAAACAAAATCAAAATTTCTCGTCTAAATTAAAATAACTACATAGAGTACTCGTATATTCCATCGCATATATTAAACTAAGACCAGTCCACATTATACCAATATTTAATCAAAACTATACAACAACAATTACCAAAATTGATCCTTTACGTCACTAAATCAATTAAGTTTGTTGACAAAAAGACAAAACAAATCAATTAAGTAGAAACATCAACGTCATTGACCACGCCACTAAGAAGCCTCTTGAGAGAAATAACTAGTGGGATTCAGTGTGAGAAAATAGGGCTTAAAATTGACACACACAATTCCATTTCTTTGGTAAACTATTCATTGATATCTTCTCTTTGTTATTTTTCACCAGCAACTATATGAACTCCATAGACATTATTTGGAAATTAAAAAAAAAACAAAGGAGATGTCTCATTTAAAACATAGTGAAACAATGAACATACAAAAGAAAAAAACTCAACATTAATTTAGATCAGAAGAACAACCCCAACCCCATACTTAAAGTTTGAAACTCTTTGAAAAGCCCTAATATATCTAATATTATCTTAACCATTACATAAAATAGCTAGCCCCCATCTTTCATCCCAATACAAATATGATATTCAGACCCTAAATTAAAACCCAACTAAAATTGAGGTTTTAATTCGAACTACATTAAAGCACCAGAATTAATATAGTTCATGTTGGTCCAAATCTCTCTCCCTGAATCAATGTGATCTACATGACCACCTCCTCCTCCTCCCATGTTCATCTCTCCATTTACTTGCCATGGAAATCCCCATAAGACCTTGTTCGGATCACTCATGGCCATTTCCAAACCGCTACTCCCGTTTCCAAACACATAACCAGTGTTCTCCTTTTGCTGGCCTGTTCCAAACACACTCTCCATGTCAGACTGATGAGAGCTACCGAACTCTGAAGGAAACCCTAGCTGTGAAGAACTCCCCGGAGGTTGCTTGTTCAGCAGGGCAAAGGCTAAGCTAAGATCAATGTGTTCATTGTTACCGAACCCACCGAAACTCGCCGCCGAGAACGCTTTCCCGTCATGGGAAGCTGGTTCCGGGGTGGTTCTGAGGCTTCTTGTCGCCGAAGATGTGGACCGTTTGTTTTTCCGGCAGCCGCCTCCGACAGGAATGTTCCTTAGGGTTCCACCTTTTGTCCAGTATCTCTTGCATGATTTGCAGAAGTAGCGGGGCTGAGAGAGGCTGTAGTTGTTGTAGTAGCAAAACTTTGTGTTCGTTGAGTCGCAACGTGGACATCTCAGGGATAGCTCCGGTGGCTGTGGCCTCGCCGCCCCAGTCGCGGGAGAAGGTTTTTTCTGATCGTGATCTAGTTGTGTTGGGTTTGATGAACATGGTACTCCCATGGCTTCTCTAGCTTTGTTATAGTTCCCATAAACATCCTTAAAGACAAAGAAACCACATCAAGATTCTAATATAGAAAGAAAAGAAGAAAAAAAGCCATCAAGATTCTAATTTTAATAAACAAAAACAAGTAGTTAGAAATTGTATGTTTCAAAAAAAAGTTATTCAGAAATTGTAATGTTTCAAAAAAAAAGTTACTTAGAAATTGTGGATCTTAATCGTTTACCTGATGATGTAACAACTGATCCATAAGAGCTGAATCTGAGACTCCTTGAAGATTATTAGATGAGTATGAGGGTTATGTGAAGGAGCTGGAGATTGTTTCTTGAGATCAGAGAGAATGATGGATATGAGTAGAAACAAAAGGAAACGCCAAGCATATGTATTTATACATGGGAATGTGGGAGGAGGGTGACACGCTATTGTCCTGGCCTCGATCTAATATTATTTATGTAATGTAATATTCTGCGATTTATTGATATTCATAAACAATTGTATGAAGAATAATGTGAACCACAATTCGGAACGTGATTTGGAACAGACTATAAAGCCGCCGTTTATGATTTTTAATATATTTTTACGTAATCGTATCTTACTGTCCATTAATGAAGTATTTTGGACCTCACTGAAATGTTTTGTGAACAGCTAATTAAACAATAAATTACTTGATTACATTTTATAATTGTATAATGATTTTTCCACTGGTGTATTTTTAAAATTTTGTGTACATGCAGTATAACAGGAGGTGACAATTGGATCAATGATTTTGTAGAGTTTTAGATTTTTTTAACAAAATATCTCCTTATTATATATTAAAATGTATTCAACATTTTCTGAAATTATTGAAAATCCAAAGTTATTGGATTAGTTATCATAGAAATCATTTTAAAATTTTTATTACTGAAAAGTAGAAATTTCCTTTAGAATAGGCATATATAAAAATTGGAATGATTTGAGTGAATTTATTTTTTCTTGCTTAAATATTTGAGTATTATTTGTGGTTTAAAAAATCAGCATATATAAGTATAACCTCATATGATGATAAATAAGAAAATTTGAAATGGAAGATTTATTTAAGGCATTCTGGATTTTTAATTCTTTAACATCTTCTTAAGATTTGAACCTATCCATATAAATCAAAATCACTAATCTAATATGTCCTCATGTAGAAAGTCAAATAAATTCTGCCGTTTTTAATGATGTCTTAAAATTGTCTTTCAAGTTCTCGCTATGTTACTCCACAATAATGGACGGGTCAAATTTTTTTAGCAGTCAAATATATATGATGATGAGTTTCAATCGCTATCAAAAATGTGAAATCGATATACTTGATTAAGATGAACAGTGACCGTACGATGATGGATGAGAGATGGTGTTCTACCTCGGATTCTCATTCTCCACGCACTCTCATCCTCTTTTTATGTCTCAATAGTTCGTCGATGTGTCACCACATGGGACCTTTAGTCATCGCTACGTCTTGTTTTTTTCCTTATGGGACCGATCTTTTCAAGTAATTACCTTCATATCGTACTAGAGGAGTGGGCAAATATCTCTTTTCCCGTTGTGATCCATATTATATATTCTGATTCATCAATCTAAAAACAAATAAAAACGTGAATCTCTTACTCTTACACGTAGCAAATCATATACTATATATATTTGTTAAGGGCAAAACAAACCATGATCAATACATTTCAAATATATGCTGAAATCTAATCAATACTATTAAAACAGAAGCAATTTTTATCTACTTACAAATAGTCTAGGTTGGACAATTATATTTAATTACATTTTTTATTATTCTACTCATATCTAATTTAATTGTTAAATATACATTATACCTAAAATTAAGGAACTAACTAACTAATCTATTATTTTTAAACTAATGAATTTAATTTATATTAATTCAAAATTCAAATAACTAATCAATTATGTTTTAGTTATTAATGTAATAAATAATTATATATATATATATTCATTCGTATATATACAACTATATATTAATCCAAATGCAAAAAAAAAAAATTGTTCAAAACCCTCACCAAATACATAAAAATATAATTCTTATAGTAGAGTACTAAAATATATATAAATACATATTATAAAATAAATATTAACAGTAATTATATGATGTAACATGTTACTATTGATAGTTTTATGAATATATTTTTACGGATTACTCAAACAGACATAAAATATATATATCAAATATATACTAATTGAACAAATATATTAACACAAATATATCATAAAACATTACATTAACATAAATCGAAGCCAGAGAGTAAGAGTCAATATTTTAATTGTTTAAAAATAAAATTATATATATAAATTATAAAAAAATTAAGAACTAAATATATTAAAATATATATCAAAATTAAAATTATAAATATTTACATTTCTAATGCGAATAATGAAATTAAATTTAAAATTTAAAATAAGCCATAGATAAAACATCAAAAAGTATCTAATAACTAAATAAACAATTATACTTTTTTTTTGAAAATGTAAATCATTAATTTGTAATAGACGTATACACATTATTGCTCAAATCTATTTTATTTTTAACATGCATCCACTCAAATATTAATCCATTAACAAGATGGAATTTTAGTTGGACTAAAATTGTATTAAAATTGGAATATCAATTTCATAATATATTCACTATTCTTCTGAACATTCATGAATATATATTACAATACTCAAAATATAATAATAAATCAAACCGGATTACATATTGGGTCATCTATCAGTTCAACCGATAACCAGATCTCGGGTTTTAGCGGTTGTTACGGGTTTTATAGAATTTTTAAATAACAGTTTTTTTTAAACTAAAATGGATTACTTATGAACTACCGAATTTGGCAATTTAACTGCGGATTGGATCGGGTTTCAAAACATTGAATATAATGTTTCATTCGTAATATCTAAGTGTAGATACAATTAAAATACAAATTTATATCAAATAAATTTGGAATGTTTCGAAAATAATTCCGCGCTTTGAAAGCGCGGGTCAAAATCTAGTATGCCCTTGAAACACAACAAAAATATTTCACAAATACTAATTACCAGGGACGCTCCTGACGGGAGCGGGATGAAACGATCGCCTAGAGACCCCCACCTTTTTAAAAAAATCATCAAAAAATCATTAATAAATGAGCCCCCAATTTCTTAATTGATTATAATTGGGTCTCTAATTCTTTTATCCTTTTACAAATAATTTTTTTTTTGCCCAAGGCCTATGAAATATTTTTTTAAAAATAATCTAGATAATTTTGTATGACAAAATGTTAACATAATGTAAAATCGAATGTTGTGAAATGCATAGAAGTCAAGATAAATGATTTGTTGAAACTTTTTGTTTGATGGTAAGGTTACTCAAGATTGTAGAAATTTGGCCTTCACATCCATCACCAATCTTATTTTAAAAAATAGAAACCATATATTTCAAAAAAATATATACACATATATAGTGACTTGGAACAAGCCTGTGAATGTGATATATAGGACCGCAAAACGTTTCTGTTTTCTTTTTTTAATATATGGGAATAAATTATTGATATATATTACTTTGTACAATATGTTAAATATATAGCTACTTAGGTTACTAATGGGCTTTGAGATATATTTAAAATAAATTTTATAGGATAACCATTTTTAATTTATTTTCATAGAAATAGTTTTCAAAAACGACCAAAAGAGATTTTATTAAATAATAAATATACATTTATACTTTAGGGTTAACTAATCTAGATTTATGATTTATAGTTAAAGAGTGAAGTTTTGAGGGTGGAATTTTAAAATTTTAAAAACTAAAAAATAAATATTATAATTTTCAAAATAAAAAGAGCTACTTTGGTTTTCTTTTTGGAATATTTTGGTGACAAAACTTAAAAATGATTATGTGAGAGAATTATTCTATATTTAAAGGTTTATCTCAACCCATTAGTATTATGTGTACCTATTCTGCATTTTATAAAGTAATGTGTATATTAATATTTTGCGGGGAAACAAACAAATCATAATGCAATAGTACTCAATAGTGAAACTCAACCAATAAGGTATGACAACTATCTTCATATACCAACTACAATACTAACCGACTGGTTATGGATATTATATAATTGATTTAATATGACCTACATTTAGTATATTCCAAATCTAATGTAAACAGGATTCAATAGTTACATGTTTTAAATTCTTAAATTTTATATGTAAATAAAGCACATGACTGAGTAAAGCACAGAATTGGCCGAAGAATGTGTAGGTCATGATGTGCTTGCATATAGTTGTATTATTCCATGGGGATTTAAAGTTCATAGAGACAACAAATCACACTAGCACATCGGTTTTCGG
Organism: Brassica rapa; assembly: GCF_000309985.2. Lineage (NCBI taxonomy): Eukaryota > Viridiplantae > Streptophyta > Magnoliopsida > Brassicales > Brassicaceae > Brassica > Brassica rapa. The sequence goes on from NC_024796.2 coordinate 5,089,237, forward strand.
AAAAGAGACTTCTATGAAGACCAAGATTTGGTCTAAGGACCATACCATATCCACACATATACATCATAGTATATTATATTGATTTTTACTCCGTAATTTTATGCGTTTTTGAACGTTGTATCGTGGGAAGAGAGAATGAGTAGTAATTCCCATCAATTTTTAAACTTTGTATCGTGGGAAGAGATTTGTTTTTGTTGTTTTACTACAGAACATATGTTTCTTTATTACCAAACAAAAACTATTCAGTTTTATAGTATTGGGTTATGATTTTTAAAATATAGTATTAAATTTCTTAAATCCATTAGCATAGTTTTCTTATTTCGTTTTATTTTTTGATAAGATAAAAATACCATATTTTTAGCAGCCTGTGATTCATTCACAAACAATCATTGGGTTCCAAATATAAACTGACGATCATTATACCTCCCTTTGGACCCTACCTACTTGTGGCACCCAGTTTTTTCTCATAATCATGACCATATTCAAAAGAAAATTAAAGCACAAACAGTTCAGACACCTTTCCCTGATTATCAAATTTTATCTGTTTTTGTTTTTAAGCAAAGAGTGTATAAGAATGTAACTCACAAGAACCACAAGTCTAACTGTAATAAAAAAGTACCATATATGTCCAAAAGATAAATATGATGATTATATTGGTATATCAAACTAATATACAAACTTAATATGGATTAAAACTTGTGGAGGTCAGGAAACCGGATTATAGTGTGACAACATGGATCTTCCATTCAAAATCAGCAACCAAGAATCGAACAATATAATATGTCTACACATTAATAGAATTTGAAAAAATAACAGAGTTTTGGGTTGACCGGTCAAAGTTGTTTTAATTCAGTTGCTTTAGTAGACAAGTGACAAAACTGGAATTTCTTGGGCACTAAAAAGAAGATAAAGCAGATCGTATTGATAAGAGAGCTCTCACATAGTATGAATCATACTTCAACCTATCTCGACATGATGAAGTACTCATTATCATAGTTTGTAGTAAGAGTGATCGTTATCGTAATTTCTATATATATTGTACCCTTGAAATGGATTAAAGCAGTATTTATATTATTATTCCTATTGGACCTAATGATTCAATACTTAAAAAGTTTTAAAACATTTCTTCACTTGGTTTCTCAGTAAAAAAAACTAATTAACTAATGCAAAATAAGAAAAAAAAGTTTAATTAAGATTCGAGCTCAGAAAAGAAACTCCCAATAACTGTTGAGAAACTATTTACCATGTAAAGTGGCGGATCTATATAATATTTTAAATGAGCACATAAAAATTAACTAATTAATAAAAAATATTTTACTTTATAATTTGAAAAAATAGTGAATACGATAGATGAAAAAATCCGAAAAATGAAAGAAAAGATAACATAATGAAATTTGAACTCTAATTGAGTCGAGGGCAAAAAATGGTTTTTAACCAATTAAGCTGTGAAATTTTTAGCAACCTATATGCATTTGAGTTTAATTTTACATTTATGTGGTGGATGCTGCCCTCTTTATGTACAAGGTAGATCCGCCGTTGATCACGTAGTTGGTAAATCATATTAAAATTAAAATAAAATAAAATATCAATATAGCAAAGGTTAGAGATTCATTTTAAGAATCAATCCACTGCTGATAGTCTCTAACAGTGTTGGTCTGATTTATCCTAAGTGAATGCTAACTATAATTAATTGATAATGTTGCCAAATTGAGTAGTTGGCAGAAATGTGAGTAATTTTATTCTTTTTCTGCTCGTTAGTCTTTCCATTAGATGATGATTGTACCGTTGGTATGTGTGGTTGATGGTGTAAGCAATGGTGAAGTCCAAATCTTTATTACCGTCAGCATCATTGAGTTGGTCCATCTCATAATTATGTTTAAAAACTGTTGGTCTATATGTGCACTAAGATTCTGTTCGAAGAAATTAATTTGGATTAGTTAAAAAATGGATTCACAAATTGGGTTTCTACCAGTTTTGAAACTCGCCATAAATGATTTGCTTTTCTCTTACTCAACTTTAAGAAGCAGTTTCTAAACCTAATTTGCGTATCTAGTAGTTTTTGTAATTTTTCAAAACTAATTGTGTATATGGAACTAAAAATCATCAATCAGTTAAGTCATAACTTAGGTCACATTTGAAATTGGACTTACACCTTTTGTTTAAAATCCATAATTAGCAATAGGATTTTTGATGAATGTCAACACGGGTTGTACAAAAGAGAAATGTGAAGCAAATAAACAAACCCTAATTTCTGAATTATAAAACGTTTCTAAGAAGAAGACCTGGAAATTTCCGGGCAAATATTCGGTTGTAGGGCCAAGAGCAGAAGACTCAGAGTGATTGGCCGGTGGTATAATTGGGACCCATATGCCGTATATTGCATGACGCTTGTCGGCATTATGAAATGAATAATTTGGAGGAAGGATATCGAGGGAAGATAGGATGATAAGTGAGAGCAAGAAGTTGCAGCCTGATAGGTTTTGCATGTGGGGTCTCACTCACAGTCAGTGTACTTTAATCCAAACATTTTTCAAGTGTCATTCTACTCTTAAGTCTCTAACAAAATCATTAGAATCAAATTTCATTATACTCTAGTTAGTTGTATACAGTTAGTATATTTTAATACTGGACAAATGACTAATTAAATTATTATAAATTTATAACTTTATTACACATAGTGATCAATTACGTGCAATATATGTGATATTGGTGAACAATTTTATGGATAATGATTTCAAGATGAAATTTTTCCCTAATCACTTAGTAGATCGGTAGGCAGTTTTGCATATACGATATCCTCGATAGATAGATTCTTTACGTAGCAGACGACCATAATGAATGGACCTGCATGCATTACTCTGAAAGTTATGATAAGTTTTGCATCCTATAATATGTAAAAATAATATTATTTAGGATTTGACCCTATACAAGATTTGTCATATATGTGTTGAAAAATAATATTTTCGGTTTATTTTATGATTTTATCCAACACGATTCAACTGTATTATGTACACCCATATTTTTTTTTGTTAAATATTATATTCCTGTTTTATTGGATCTAATATTTAGTTTAAGAAAATTTAAATCCTTTCATTTCATGTTCAGTATTATGAAAAAAAGAAAACAAAGTAACATATTTGTTAGCGGATAAGTCTTTATTTGGGAAAATATCGTCAAATTCACTTTTCATATTTTATCATCTTCAACATATATGGTGCATGTATATGTTTATACAATAATTTGTTTTCCAGAAATTTTGTGTATTGACTTTAATTTCTTGGAATATTTCATATTGTATATTATAACTTTGGATTTCGTCTAGAAAAAATTATTGCCCTTTCTATTTGAACTCTTTTTTGTTTAACTTTAGGTTTGTAACCAAAAAGAAATATCTAGATGATTATTCTAACATATTATCTTTTATAAGGTAGGTTGGTTTTAATGGTGTTTAGTTGTTTTTAATCTATGATTTTTAACTTATATTTGGGATATATTTTTAGCATTCTTTTTTTTTGTGCACATATTTTTAGCATTCTTTTCTGCTGTTTTTTTTTGGTTCTACGAATTTATAAACTCACCGCTGTGTTTTTAGGTTTGTGTATTTTTCGTTAACGTTTGATCATTAATCTTCTGATTAAAAAAGCCACCTACTAGTTGAGAGAACACTAACCAAGACAAGAAACGTGTATAAAAGAAGATTTAGGATCGGATTAGGGATTTGAGGCGCAATTTCCAAAGGGACCCGCATATATTCTTGCCTCCATCTTCAAGCAAGGCACAAAAGCGTAGATTCCCATGCAGCTCTTTCTTTTTAGTTCTTGTCGTTACTTTTTTTCTTAAATCTTCGGAGCTTTTTTTGTTATCTCCACTTTAGTGAAAAATTCTCTCGATTTACGAAAATAGATTCGTTTTCACGATCTATGCTCTTTTTATTCATTCATTAAGTTTTGATTGGTATTATAACGTGCTCTTCTTACGCAAGCATATCAGCATATGATCTTTTATCTGTTTCTGTTTTAAGAAACTTTTCTTTCCTCTATATCTAAGCTAGTTTCTCAAAAGTAGATGATGACATGTGCTTTCAATTCATTACAATGTACTGTAACTTAACAAAAGTTAAACCGTTTCGAAAGAAAACTTCTCCGCATTCACAAATAATCATAAACTTCAGTCTTCAGCTAAGAAAATAACAACAGTTTTTAAATCTTATGTGAGGTTGTGAGTTCTGACCGAAAGTCCTCAGAATAGCAGTTTTTTTTTTACCAAAAAAAAAAAAAAAAGAATAGCAGTTTTTAAAAAAAAAATTGCATACGATTTTTTGGTATTTTTTACTCCCGAAAATATACGAAAAAAAAAACAATGGCATCTTCTTTTTTTTGACAAAAAAATTATGCCATCATCTTACAGATTTGTTTCATTTGATAATTTTTATTTGAAGAACTTTATCATTTTTAAAAATAGTGTGTGACGTAGACGAGTCATACAGATTTGCAGGTACGCGTATCACACGGTGGACCTGTAATAACTAATAACTTTTATCACACTGCGTGAAATTAGGCCTAGAGTCACCAGGCCGATGGGCTTTAACTACAAATTGATATTTTTATGAAATAAACAGTTAACAAACTGTGTTCGATAGTTGCACAAAGGAGGAAAAAAGTAGAGCAGAACAGTTTGGTGGTTCCATAACCGGTGAAAAATCAAATGTTCAGTAATTCAGGTAAACAGTTAAAAGACAACAACCAACTTCTCATTTACTCGCATTATTCTAAGACAAACGTCACAAACCTTTTGATCAGCCTCAATAACTCTTCTCCCAAATGATCAACTAGATCTTGCAATCTCCTTTACATCAGCCAACCACAGCCCATTCCGATAGTTCACTCCTCCAGAGCTAAAACCGTTGGCAGGTAACACCACATTCGTATCGGACCCATTCATTTGCTATGCAGTATATCACTGCATCCGCTGTATGTTGCATCTCGGTTAGACACAAATGGAGAAAACACCTTGTAGAGCTATTTCACATTCCATTTATTTTCTCCCATAAAGCTATTGTGATAGAGAAACGAGTTGGCTTCTTTGTAGTACACAAGTAAACTCTAATATTGTAACGCTCCGGCTGTTCAAGGCAAATGGGTTTTCCACGCCCGTTCACTCCTGTTGACTCTATTCCATCGGACGGGTAGTGCGTTAATTTTGCCAAAGTTTGAAATCATTGTTTACTAATCCTCCAATCATCACATGACATGTTCTTGTGCTTAGGCCTAACTCGCACGATATCGGGAATCACTTCCTGAAAGGTCACCCAGTCTTTCCACAACACCGGATCAAGCACGATTAACCCTAGAGTTTTAAACGGATGTATGACGGTAAAAGTAAGTACACTTTGGTGACATATGTAGCCAAATCAACTATGTTAAGCCTTTCCATATACCACAAACCAGAATGTTACAATTCACACCTTCTCAAAGAATGCAACATCTTCATGCGCTCCAAGATTGTTAGCCATGTTTGTGTGAGCCCTCACTGACTCCACACTCGTCTGAGTTCGGCTCTAATACCACTTGTAAGCCCAAACCACGGCTAATGGACCTCCCATGCCCGTTTACTCTACTCGTGGGCCCATCCCGTCTAACGTGCGATGCATTAATTTTTCTAAAGCTCGAAATCGTTGTTTACTGACTTTGCAATCACCACATGATATTTCTTCGTACTTTGACCTCACTCGTACGATATCGGAAATTACTTCCTGTAAAAAATCATTCTTTTGGTAGCATCTACTCTTCACTGATAACTTTATGTGTAAAAAGAGTTTATTTCAAAGTCTCTCATTACTTTTTGAAGATAATAAGGGATAAACAAAATACTTTCCCCTTACAGTATTTGAAGCGCTGTATTTTTCTTCTTCTTATGATTTAAGTTTTATTCTCTTTTAGACAACTAGAATAAAAAAAAACACAAAAAAATATAATATAAATTACAGATATCCGATTAATTTGTTATAATTGACATTAATTTTATACATTTTTGGTTTTGATTGACATTACTGTTATATAATATGTACTTTAATTTTATTTTAGATGTGAAACAAAATTACTTAGATTTATCAAAACTAGTTTTTTCATGTTGTTTCAACCATTGCCTGATATATGATGATTTTAGAAAAATTATTCAAGTGTAAAATCACGAGGGTCCTCGATCATCTTGGGATCCCTGAACGAATATTTTCTTATATTAACTGTCTGAGGAAATACTTTACAATAGTCGACGAAACATTTTTCTGGTGATAATTTCATGAATTTTTGAATGTTACAAAAACTTTCAAGTGATCTATATTTGTTTTTAATAAATATATACACAACTGAGTGTTCCTAAGAAAATTGTTTCTGATTTTTTTACAGAATTATGTAAGAACTTATAAGTTGATGGCTCTTTGACCGCTGGGAGTCAAACCCAGGTCTACTGTTTGGAAGGCAAATATCCTAACCGTTAATCTATTTGGAAAAGTGGTGTCTAGGTTTTGAATAGTCATTTGGCATACAATACAACCTCAAAACTCTAGCTAGCATTCACTAAGCATTCTTGTGCTATAAAAATAGGATATGCAGATGAAGGAGGCGGCCGGGGACAGCTAGGGCCCCAGGGTCATGCTAGGTGAAACATTCGCAACATGCTCCCAAAATTTTTGAAAAAATTATATACAAATAAGCCCCGAAAAAAAAATTTTAGACCTCCAAATTTGTAAAAAAATATTTTTACGTGAACACAGTCACAAGCTTCCAAAATCTCATGGCCGGCCCTGGGGACAGCCACTACGTTTCGAACCGCTCCTCAAATCCTGAACAACTTAGTACCATATACCAAACAGGAGAATAAAAAGATACATCCATAAAACACTAACAAGTCACCTTCTTCAGTTGAAAAAGCTATATCTCATGCTAAGCTTTTCCGCAAGTTAAAACCTGCTTTTCTTTTCTTCCTTTTCATCACTTGTCGCTCCACACTCAATTGAACTTTTCTCAGATTGGTATTCTCCTTGCCTACATTGTCTGTATCAATACAAGGACTTGGATGCTCCCATGCTGTTGTTGCCTGTTAATCTTCCTGCAAAAGGAACCGCAAAAATACACAAATTTACACTGCAAACTGAGTACCCAAAATAGCCATTCTCTAATTTTCAAACAAAGATTCAAATGGTATAAGATGTTGAGCTCAATTAAAACAATGTTCATATAAACATATCACTAAAATGAAAAATGAAGAAAGAGATTATCAGAACGAAAGATAGATCCAGGAATCAAAGCACTTAACAGTTGAAGAAAAAGGAGGCCGAGTGGGAACAGAGCGACTCGATCTAGGGATTCGGGGAGGTGAGCAATCGAGATAATTCTTTTCTGAATCACTTTTCTTCGGAAGCCAATTGTCTTCGTCTTTCCCATAGATATCTAAGAGCTCCATATACATTCCTACACTCACTAAGAAGCAACCAAGATATAAAGAAGGAGAAATCCGGAATCAGTAACCCTAGACCGAGAAAAGCTACTCGGAACACGGTAGGGAATCACAAACTGAAACTAGAGTTTTCCAGCATCTTAAGCGGGAAAGACGTTGGAAAAAATTTTAAATTGGAATGAAGACAGACGATTGGATCAGGCGAAACAACCAAACTACCCTTACTCAATTTGGTCTGCTCTAAACAGTTGACAGTGACACAACGTTATTCACTAATCCCAGGGCGTTATTGTCACTTACTCATTTGTTGCAAATAAAATGGGCCAAACTCCAAGCCCATTACTCATTTTGTTGACCTTGAGCCCTATCTTCCTATAGTGTTTTCTCGTTCGTTCACTACTTAAGTTCTCAAGTTGAAATCTGGGGATTTTGGTTCGGAAAATCAACGAGTAAATGTCTTTGGTTTTTCTCAATGTTTTTAAATCTGACCCGGACACTGAACCGGACGACTTACCGGATCGCTGGGTCGACCGTGGGCGAACCACAGATTAATAAATGAATTAATTTTATTATATAATAATATATCAGCTATGTAAATAAAAATATAGAAACTAAAATTTAATATTTTCTAAATGTTTTTATAAACATAAAATAATAGTTTGGATATGTATATTTTTATGTTTAATAACTTTTAGAAAATACTTAACTTTAATTTCTATATTTTTATTTTCATTTGATATACAAAATACCAAAAAATAGTTTAGACTATTTATAATTTTGTCTAACAACGTAAGAGTTATGACAACTAAAAAAATCAAAACATAAAATTTATAAATATTTAAATGTTTAATGTGAATAATAAATTAAATTTCAAATACAAAATAAACCAAAAGTAATATATCATTATAATAAATTATCAATAACGGAAATAAACTAACACCAAATCACATCAAATAGTTTTGGTTCTCTCTACCATCGTTCACTTTATTTTCTTCAAGTGACATAGTGAAATCTTCATAAAAACTAAAAATCACAAATATAAAATTGAAAAGAAAAAATCTAACCTTTTTAGTCAGTATATAACTTCTTAATTAAAAATTTAGAATATAAAACATAATTAAAAATTTTTAAAAGAAATAAAAGTTATTTATTGGTTCAACCAGTGGTTCAACCGGTATCGGATTCCGGGTTCTGCTGGGTTTTTGTGGGTTTTTACGGGTTTCTAAATATTGGGTTTTGCACAAAACCTAAACCGGATTTTTTTTGAGTTGCCGGATTTAACGGTTCAACCGCGGATCCGGATCGGGTTTCAAAACACTGGTTTTTCTTCATCAGTTAATCTTCACGATTCCTCTTCTCTGTCAAGATAATATAGTCTTTCAAAAATCAAAACCGTATAGAGTGGACCGAAATTTAGGCCCATTTATTGTTTTTGTTGGGCCTTAGCAATTCTTCGGCTCTATAACGAGTCTCCTTACTACTAATGGTCTGTTATTTCCGTTTAAAGCAACAAGCACAGAAACAGAGACATACTCTGTTTTTGAAACATTTTGCCACAAAAAGACTAAAACCACTCACCAAAACAATGAGATCTGCGGTCATAAGTGTTTGCAAGACCTAGTTTCACTTTATCTCTCAGGACTAGGGTTACCAGATAGCAGCGGCTACAAGCAAAAAGACGGTGAAAACTATGAAGCCAGGTTTCTCCTTTCTCCTCCTTCCTCTGTTCTTGATTCTTCTTCTTCAAGAAAAGATTGTTTTTTTTAGGCCAAGAGGTTGATACCGAAATTTCGAATCAACTTATTAATTGATGTATTTTGGTTTCCGTTCTTTGTAACAGTTACTCCTGCAGAAGATTGTGTTCCTAAGTTCTTCAGAGTGTACATGCCTGGTATATCAGGAGATGATTTGGTAAAAAAACAAGACTTCTCTCTTCGCTCTGTTTCTGTTTTTTTTTCTTACTTGTCTGTAGATCTCTAGTTTGGTTGAGACTTTGCAGGAGTTGCCTGTTTGCTTCAACAGCTTCTTACCAAAGCCTCTGCCTAAACACGTAACGGTTAAAAGTATTTACGGGAAGATTTGGAGAATGGCGTTGAGGAGATGTGGTGGTGACGCTGAGAGATACATGCTGCTTAACGGGTGGAAGAGGATCGCGAAGGACGAGTCTCTGACCACTGGAAACGTGCTGGAGTTTCAATTGGATGATGATGGCTCGCTGTGTTTCAACTTCTCTATCTACGACCCTCTCACCATGTGTAAAAGACTCGGAACAACAACTTCAGTGCAAGAAACCGAAAATGCTGATAACGTTTTGGTACTTAGTGATGATGATGATGATGATGATGATGATGATGATTTTCAGGATTCTGATTACAGTTGTGCTGACGATAATGATGCTAGTGCTGAAGATGATGATCATGGTGTTGCGGCTGGTGATGATGATGTGGCGCTTGATGGTTCTGATGATGATGAGGCAAACCATGATGATGACAGACGATATCTGGATGATCGCAGCAACGCGTTTTTTCGAGTGAAGATCAATCCCAAGAAGATAAGCCAATTGGTAAGAAACAAAATAATGAATGATGTTACAATCTTTGAGTGACTAATGATTAGTTTATGCTTTGTTTTGTGATGATTTGCAGCGGATACCGTCTAAGGTTATAAATGACTACGGCTTATCCTTCTCCGAGACCGAGAGTATGAATATCATCGATCCACTAGTGAAGAAGTTCGGGAAGCTGACGAAGAAAATTAAGGTTCAGACGAATGGGAGTGTGTTTATCAAAGGGTATGGAGCTATTTATAGGAGGAATGGAGTGAGGTCGACGGACAAAATGATATGTGAGTTGAAGAAGGCGGGTAACAAGAATGTGGTTCACACTATCAAGTTTCACGTTATCAAGTAGACTTGCTCATTTTATATGAGTCTTATGCCGTTGTTGATTGTTGACGTGTGTTTATGGTTATCTCTTTTGTTGTTTGTTGAGTTAATGTTTAGCTACTATCTATTTGTTTTAAGTATTCTAGTTAAATCAAGTACGAGTTTGTAGTTTCTGAATCTTAATCAGATATGTCGAGAGTGTTGTTAGTAATATTTCTTCTGTTTCAAAATGATATATGTTTTAGTTTTTTTACGCAAATTATTAAATTTTAATATTAAATGCATAATATTTTGTGATTATCTATTTCCTATAATTTTAAACCAATAAAAATCCAAAAAATATAATTAATTTTTTGAAATTTACAATTAATCATTATTAGTTGATAAAAATGCATTAGAAATACAAAAATATATCATTTTGAAACGATTTTTTTTAAGATGGGAAACATCTGTCGTTATCTTGATACAAATAGATTGCATTAGACTTGCATTGTTTGAACAAAGGTTATCCATCATATTAATTTCAGAGGCATTATAGATATGAGAATATATATTTTTGTTTATGTTTTGTTATTAGTCTTCACTCTATGTTACAAACAATGGCAAATACAGAAGAAGCAAGTACGCTTATGGTGGTGGTTGTGAGCGGTTCATGAGATGGTGGTGTTGTTGCTGAGAAGCGTAATCAGATGGGTGGATGACATAGAGACTAGGCATATTCAGATTGAAGAAGGGCTGAGAAGGATGAAGAGTAGCACTAGCAGTGGATGAAGGTGGTGGGCGTGTAGCTGAGGGTGAGAATCCTGATGATGCTGCATTTGAGTACAGTGGCGATGCAATAGCTGCTGTGGCGGTTCCACCACTGAACTGATCTTGCGCTTGCCATGTCCTGGCTAGGTAGCTTTGAGGAGAAGGCGACATAAAACCTTTCTCTGGTGTTCTTTCCTGTAGAGACAAGAAATGAATTTTTTTACTGCACAATATTATTCACCGAGTTGGACATAAAAGAGATGTGTGGCTATGGTGTTTTATTTACCATGGGTGAAAAGAACGCAGAAGGATGGAGGACATGGCGGTTGATAAGGTGGTCTGAAGCCCTCTTTAACAAATTGAAAGGCGTATCACATGTCGCTGCAGCCATGTGGTTGTCCATCTGTAAGACAAAAAAAAACTCATGAAGCTAGGAAGAACCATGAAGACACGATCTAAGAAACATTTGACAGAGTTACTTCCACATACCATACTGTTAGGAGGATGATGAAGCCGGGGAGCCTTATCTTTTTGCTTTGGACCATCTCCTAGTGAAATAGAGATTCCCAAACTGAGGTCCAGCTTAACATTAGCTATATGAGGAAAGTAGAAAACGCGTTAACAAGTTAGTAGTAGCTTGTCACATAGCAGTGACCAGTTTAACAAGCATCGATTTTACATTTACCTGCCTCGGGAATGATCCGGGATGCATGAGGCTCAATTAAGGAAGCAACCGCCCTGATTCCATAATCATATGAGCCATCAGAATAATCTCTAGTTAATAACCAAAACCACAAATAGGCTTTCCTACTAATTCGGTTCTATAACTAACTCTTTATCTGAGGCACTTCACTCTTTTTAGACAAGCACATTAAAAACCCCAAAGTTATTCGAGAGAAGTTGATTACATGTTTCCATTGAACTGCTTCATTTGAGCTCCCCACCCGCCATTCTTCTGCAAAGCAACTCCTTGATATCTTGAATTGCTCCTGGAGAAACCAGAGCTCTGTCGCCGAAGTACTTGCACAACTTCCTCCTTGGAAAGATTCGCCATCTGTAAAGGTTTAAACACCAGATAAGAACCAGCACATCTGCTTGAGAAAATCATTCATAGCATTTTCAACATCTGCAAATCAAAACCTGCTTGAGATCCTCTTCATAATCGCTGATAATGAAATTAATGTCAGCCTCCAGACCCCTGAACTTGACAGCAGCTCTATCATACGCCCTACACAAGCAAGATGTTGAAACTCCAAAGCAGTTGAGATATCAATTAGACCATACAAAAACAACATAAGGTCCAAAGGTGTTACCTAGCTGCAGCATGGGCAGTGTCAAATCCACCTAAATAAACTTGTTTACCGCAATCCCTACAAACAGAAAAAAAAAAGATTAATACAAAATCTCAAAGTCTTACCATGTTCTATCATAAGGAACATATCAATCAGCGAGATGTAGATTTTTACCAGATATGAGATTCCCATCTGCCTGTCCTCCTATAGAAAGTAACACCTCTATACTGAGAACTCTTAGACCTAGGTCCTCTCCTGCTTTTCTTCACCGGCTGTGCTGGTGGTGGCTGTACAAAGTCTCCGCCTTGTGTCCCTCTCTGGAAGGAGATATCAACGGAGCTCCTCGAACTTTGCGCAACAGGAAAAAACTCCTTTGTCTTTCTATCTTCTTCTTCTTCTTCTCCACCTCTTCCTTTCAATATTTCAAACTGAAACTTGACGGCGGCGCGTGTGGAGCAGAGCTCCTCTTCCCCGTCGATGCAGCTTGACGCCTCCGCATTGACCACCGAAGAGTTCGACGTCACCGATTCATCCATCTGAGTTGACTCAGCCGACACCACGTCGAGATTGAGATCCAGCATCATCACTCTCAAAAGTCAACTAAAAAAAAGGCGAAAAAGCTATCTCCTCAAGCTCTCTTACACATTGATCAAAGCTCCCACTAATCCGACCAGATCGAAAATCACATTAGGACAGGAACATTAGATTCTGAAATGAACGGCCAGGATTTGCGGAGGATTATTAAGGATAATTTACAGATAAGGAAAGATCGGTCACGACGGAGACTTAAGGAGACATGGTGATTTTTAAAAGAGAAGACTGAGAGACTAATAGCTTCGCCGGACGAATGAGATTATCGTCGTCGGCCGGGGAATGATGGGACGTAAGCTGTGGTTAGTGGCAACAAAGGAACACTTTTTTTTTTTTTTTTGTAACATCACAAAGGAACACTTATATAAATTATTTATTATTATTATTATTCTCTCCATCTTTCTCGGCAATTGGACAACCGGTTATGTCGGTTCCCGGTTCCGCTGGGGAAAGTACAAATTAATGTAAGAAATTGAAGTATATGATAATTAGTACATTAATAGGACTGTTAACCATTAAAGCATTCACGAAAACGAGTACTTGAATGTGATTTTTCTTTACTAAACCAAGATATGCACTAAACACTATTAAGTAGATATCAAAAAAAAAAAAAAAGAAGAAAAACGAATCTATTCATTTGCAACTTTGAAGACAAAGCATTTGTATTCATTTATGGGCGGGTCCTATATTTGCAGATATGTCTCTCACCAAATAAAGGACTATAAGAAGAAGACCATGAGACAACATGATTTATCACCAAGTACAAACAATATGATCCACTTTAGAGCATTATTAACTTCATCATATGCTTTGTACAAAATATCAAAGCATTATTGTAAATTCAGATCTATCAAATTTTGAGAGTTTTACATGTACATCAATTGTGTGTCATTTTCTTTGATAATTTATTGTTGAATTAAGTAAAGAACATGTGATTTGAAATAGTTATTGCATATAAACGACAAAACCAAAAAGAAAATGGAAGACAAAAACACATATAGTTAAGTCACATCGAATTATATGGCTTGGCTGACTCTAGCTTGAGAGCAATAATGAAACAAAGAGATTATAGCAATGAAGCAGATGATACGGTTCAAGAGGGTAATCCATAAAAGGTAACGTAAGAAGACATCATTGCTCTTCTTTTGCAAAGCTTAGCTACTCTCGTCTACTAGGAGATTAATTATAAGTAGCTATGTAAATGTGCAAAAAGCAGTTAAAAGAATGTACTGTATATTTTACATAAATAATGAAAATATATAGAGCAGTGAACGTTACGTCTTTAATTAAATTGATGGAATCATGGAATGGGTTCGAAGTTCGAACTCAGGTTTTAGCCGTGAAAAATGAGAATGACCTCAACAAATATATACATTTATTTGATTGTGTCCATACGAATCTCTTTTTCTTTCTAAATGTTAGTATTATTATTAGTGGGGTAGATGTCGTCAAATGATAAATTTTGACTGGCTTTAGCCGGTTGCCAAAAGTGGAATGTCAGAGAAGATCATGATTTTAACGAGTACAATGCAGCCACGTGTACAACAGAGTTTACACCCCAGCCATTCAGCTACTCTCTGCGTCTTTCCTCATGTGTCTATCTGATCTGACGGCCCACGTCTGTTCTGACTTTCCTCAAATTCCGGATTTTTTTCTACCTAATCTTTATTTTTTTCCTAACATTTCTTTTTCATAGTTAAGTTCTGCATTCGTTATTTTTTTTTACTACCGTCTACCGTCTATACCAAAATCAAAAACTAAGAAAGTTTGAAAACCAAAATTAAAATCTAAAATCTTTTTTTTTTTTGAAACACTAAAATCTAAAATCTTTAATTTGTAAATAATCATGACTTAAATTATGTTTGCGTTTGCCAAAGTTTCATTGCCAAAGTTTCAAAGTGAAACTTGTATGTTAGAGTCACCTGCTAAAATCGCATTTTTAAACCAAAAGTTAGATTCTAACTATAATTAAAAAATATTAGAAAATGCTACCATTTATTTAGCATAAAGAAAAAAATCACTCTTGTTATATTCTTTTTTTATCTTGTTGTCACTTTCGTAAGATATATCCATTCACATTTTGAAAACTACATTTAATCATATAAGGCAGACGAGGTTGAATTGAAAGACGTGGACGCAGTCCTACCCGTTAAAGGAAATTTATTTTTTCTGGTAGCAATGTCTTCGTACCTAATATAGTATATTTTTTTAGTGCGATGCGACACGGCAAGAACAAGTGCCCATTCTTATCGTGCGATTATCAGAGCATGAACAATGAAGTTTTTTATATTCAGTTAAAAACTTCATTTTAAGAATTCCCATTAACTATGTTCTTATACTATTTCCAACTATTAGAAATCATGTAAGATTCCAAAAGAAATTAAAAATATCCATATTTTAATTGTGTAATTAAATTTTATATTTTTAAAATCATTAAAATGTTAATTGCCTGACATGTAGATGAAAAAAGTTTAAAAGTAGTTCTAAAAAAAAGTTTTTAAAACTTCTTTTCACTCTCTTTTAATTTCTTTTTTTATTTCTTTAACTTTAATACGAGAGTTCTGATTGAAAAACCTCTATTGAAGATGGTTTTAGTTTCAGTTTGGATCAAAATGTAGTTTTAAAAAAAAAAGAGTAGTTTGTATAAGGAACTGACACATATATACATATATAAGCGTTTTTTTTACTAAATATATAAGCGGTTTTAAAGTAAGGGAAACTCAAAACAGAATGATACTACCTATATGACTAACAGATATGTTTTATTTGTTCTAATTAAAGAATATTCATGATTTCTGTTAAACAATACCGAAACCGTATTGATATCTAATAAGATTGTAGGTAACAGCCAATATATAGCATCTAACTTTCTAATCTGCTGTAGTATTGTTGTATTAACATTTGGATTCAAATTCGGTAGAATATATATAAACCAAAAAAAATCGGGATAACATCCGTGATTTGCCTCTTTCTCATCATGAAAACCTTGTGAGTTTGACTATGCAAGTGTACGATGGTGTATACATTCTGTTGATGCCCTATTATGAGTCATAAGTTCATTATCAACGATTTAATTTTGAAGGTGTTCTAATGTACACATTATAAAAATCTGAGGAGAACGAGAGTATTGTTAGAACTTGGTTCGGTTTGGTTAATTTAAATTTTGTTTTAAATAATTTTTTGTTTGATTGATTTAGTTTAAGTTTGATTCAGTTTAGTTCGGCTTGGTTTTAGTCCGATCGGTTTGGTTTTAATCCGATTAGACAACAAAAGCCAGAACTTGTCACTTACTAATTGATAATTTGATATATAGAAAATAAGCTATAAGAAAATGAAAACTTCACTAATACTAAGAGAAAACCATGACAATGAAGCTAAATCTCATTCATAGGTTGGGCAGCCTAACAAACGGATTTGGTATGATCCTAATTATAAGATTATTGGCTCAGATTGATACAATAGCTATGAAAATGCGGCTGCTGCTACTTACTACTTTTGATGAGTATAGACTGTATAGTCATTTAATTTTGTTATAAAATGAAATTCGACATTATGGAGTGGGATGTTGATTGACATTTTTGCTCTATCTCTGATCATGTGAGGTACAGATTTCTCCTCCTAGACAGAAAGGAACACAAATTCGAATACTATAACTACTTTGAAACAAAGACACAAATAAACACACGTACGAACTATTCTGGGCAGCTAGAGCTAGGTAACTTAAACAGTCGACTCTAAGATTGTAACTTAGCCCGCCCATAGCACAATGAAGAAACGTCCCCACATGATTCTGTATAATCCATCCCAAGCCAGACGCAGTCCTACCTAAACGGTGTCGAACATGGGACTAATCTGCAGCTGTTTTCTTTTTCTTGTGTGACACGCAGATGTAATAATAACGGTGTAGCTTCTGCTAATAAGGTATGTATTGTCTACAATGTTTGGTTTTGTCTCTAAGCCGGTTTCATCAAAAGCTTTAATTTATTGCTGAGTAGGCTCCAGAAGAAAACGTGGGAAGTTGTTCTCCCGGTGACAGTTCCGTTGCAAAAATAATGGGTTCAGGTTTGAGCAGTATTGACAATCCATCGAATCAGCAGTCTAGTGGAAGCGAACGTGCCACACAAAGAGAGGCTGCTTTGATGAAGTTTCGGCTTAAACGTAAAGAGCGATGCTTTGAGAAGAAGGTATCTCTATGCAAAGCTTAAGCTCTTATTTCGTGGGAGGCACGAAGTTATGGCATGCTTTTGTGTTGTTCTGTTTTGCCTTTAGGTAAGGTATCACAGTAGGAGGAAACTAGCTGAGCAACGGCCTCGTGTCAAAGGTCAATTCATTCGCAAGTAAGATTCTTTACTCTTCCTCAAAGTGTCTGGATTTACAAAAGGTTTCCTTATTTAATAATGTGCTCACATGGATCCATTGCCTTTGTAGGAGAGATGATTCTAATCAGGAAATGAGTGTCCGAAGACTGACGACAGCTGAGTCAACGAAGATGGTATAGAAGAGAGGTTCACAAAGTGGCATTGTATCTGTAGAAGCGTCTCTATTTAGTGACCTTTTGGATTATTTAATTGGTTACGTTTTTGTATGTATTTTTTTTCTCCATTTTGTATAATAGAAAAGATTTTTTCCATGGAAATAAATAAAAGACATTCTCCAAAAAAAAAAGTTTCAAAAACTAAAATTTTAAGCTATTTTAGAGTATTTCTCTAAAATAAATAAATTATTCTTGCCATGAGCTATTTTAGGTATTTCAGTGTATTAGTAAGCAGTACAATCACTTGCTTATTAGGTCATAAAACGTTTAAAAATTAAACTATTTATTTTCTTATAAACTTTATTGCTCGCATTATTTGAGGCTAAAAATGATTTTCTCATGAATCTAATTTGTGTATAATTATTATTTTTTAAAAAAGAAGATCCATGCATAGAGGCGCTCTATTAGAACACATTAAGCTCTCCTATATATATATTCTCTTCGAAGAGATTTTTAAGTGTTCATCCTCTAACCTCTCACCCGCTCTCTCTAGTTTTCTCGCAGAGAGTCTCTTTTGTTTAAAGAAAACTCTCAAGAAAGTTATACCTCTCCATCCCCAAATTGCTACGATGAAAAAGTTCTTCTGTTGTCACAAAGGAGAAAGCTCAAGTGGAGCAGTAGAAGCGGAAGAGCAAACGCAACCTCTGCAACCAGTGCAACTGCAACCATCATCATCGCAACCAGTGCAAGACCCACAAGCCTCATCGAGAAGTGTCAAAGACGAGAACGAAGCCATCTTTGATGAAAACCTCTTTGACAATAACGAAGGCCTTAACCTTGCTTGGCGCAACCTTTGGAAATCCTACGAAGATGCTAAAGGTTCCTTTCTTGTTTCTCCTCCTTGAAACACTCTGTTTTTAGGGTTGTTACTTTCGTTTTGAATCACAACAAGCGTTAACTTGCGTAACAAGATTGATCTAGGGTTCCTGTTCATCGTTGTTTTACTTCGTTTTAAATCACAACAATCTT
Organism: Brassica rapa; assembly: GCF_000309985.2. Lineage (NCBI taxonomy): Eukaryota > Viridiplantae > Streptophyta > Magnoliopsida > Brassicales > Brassicaceae > Brassica > Brassica rapa. The sequence goes on from NC_024796.2 coordinate 5,107,712, forward strand.
GAACTTGCGTTGCAAGTTACCGTAGTAGAGCTCTGTTCTTGTTTTTTTGGAACTTGATCTAGGGTTCTTGTTCATAGTTGTTACCTCTCTTTCTTTAACGTGTTAGTCACTCATCGTTTTGTAGCTGCGACTCATGATCCTTACCCTGGACCTAAGATTAAATGGAGCGAGATCTTTCAAGGAACCCTAAACTTCCGTAACATCAACTATCTCGGCCGAGGCAACTTCGGTGAAGTCTATCGCTGCGATATACCAAGACTCGACAAGGTTACAAAACTCAAAGTCTTGTCCTTTACTGTCCCAAAACTCGAAACCCATTTGCTAAAAATCTTTGTTTCTTGTCAGACCGGAGCTGCAAAGGTTCAAAATAATCCGAGCGAAGAGGCTCATGCTGAGTTCTTGGCAGAGATCACAACGTTACACGCGGCTAATCACCCAAACGTGATCACTCTTCTCGGAAAATGTTTCCACCAAGACCACCGTGTCATCGTCTACGAGTTCATGCATCGAGGCTCCCTCGATCACCACCTCTTTCGTAAACACAACAAACAAACAATACCCATTTTAGACTTAAACTGATTCTTTCTACTTTTGTTTTCACTAACTTTCCTCTTTTGTTTTGTAGCAAACACGAGGCTACTTCGAGGTCGTGGACGTGGCTTACTTCAGGTATACAAGGTTTTGAGTTGGACCATGAGGCTGAGGATCGCAGTGGGTGTAGCTAAAGCTCTTGTTTATCTCCACGAGGAGCTGAAGATGGTTCACAGAGACGTCAAGGTTTCGAATGTTTTGCTTGATAAGAAGTTTGTGCCGAAGCTGACTGATTTTGGATTAGCGTCTTGCATCGTTGAAGATGAGAACGGCGTTGAGAAGAGGAGCGAGATCACTCTGATCAAGGGAACTCCGGGTTGCACCGCACCGGAGACAGAGGAGTTAGGTTTGGTCTCGAGCAAGAACGATGTCTATAGCTATGGAGTGTTCCTCTTCACGCTTTTCACTGGAAGGAAAGCTTTTGATTCTAAGAGAGGTTCTGGGAAAGAGAAGCTGACTGATTGGGTAATGATTCCATAACTTTAGGGCTTAGTTTTTATTTGTTTCTTGTTCCGCAAGTAATTAAAATATTGTTTTGATTTTGCAGTTAAAGATAGTATGTAGCAGAGGAGATAACATTCCGCTGGTTGTTGATTCTGCGATGGGTAATAGGTTTCCGGGTGAAGGTTTAATCAAATTATTTCAGACGGCCTTGATGTGTGTCGATCCGCAGCTGCTTGCACGTCCTGAAATGCGTTTTGTGGAGTCGATGGTTAGTGACGTTGCGGTTTATGAGGTCCCAACGTGTCCAACGCTGACGAGGAGGCATTCGATATAGGATGTTTTATCAGGCGGCTTTCATTTTGGTTTTCAGAAACATGTAATTATATATAAACGATGCATATGAGTTTGTAATCTTTTCTAAGATTTAAGACGAGATCAGGGTGTTGTGTACTTTTGAGACAATGCAATTTGTAAATAAGTGTTATCATCAATGTTTGAGATTTTTTGCCTTCATTTCTCAGTTATGAAACTTCCTTAAAATAGTAGAAAAGTTCTTACCTTTGGGTTTTATTAGATCTTAAATCTTTTTTTCTTTTTTTTTTTTAAAAATCATCACTTTGTTAAATTAACTGGATGGGATGGATAACTTTGAAACTTTACAAGTCCTGAGGGTCGTAACAGCTTCACTCTTGATCATATTTACCACTTGAAGCTTCTAATGCAAGTAAGCTTTACCTGTGACAGATGTGGAGTTATCATTTCTGGTGTGATATGGAAGTTATCATTTCTATGGATTTACAAAACGTTTTCTTATTCAGTATTGTACTCACACGGATCCATCCATTTGTTGGAGGAGTGATTCTAAATCAGGAAATGAGTGTCCGAGTAGTGACGACTGTTAGAACAACAAAAGTGGTATACAATGAGAGAGGTCACTTCCAAGATATGAAGAACAAAAGAAAGTTTCACACAGGAGTGTTGTATCTGTACAGTCTCTTTTGGTTTGTTTCATTATGTTGTAATTAATAATTGCTTCCCCCATTTTGTTTGATAAAGTATAAAAAAAATTATTTCCTTGATACATAAGTTATTGCTATGAGAATTTTCCTTGTGTGTTTGTAAGTAGTCTTGTTTAGTTTAGCAAAAAAGGTAGTCTTGTTTAAAATCTTGTATTCCTACAAAAAATTATATTGTTGGCTGTTGCCATGCATGGTATTTGCTTCTTTTTGAGGGGTAAAATGCATAGTATTTGTTTTTCTACAAACTCAACAATCATTTACTCAGTAATTTTGATTAGTATTTTAATAATTAATTTAAAAGGAGTTTGCCTTTGCCATGAATCTAACTTGTGTATTATTAAATTTTGCTAATTTTCTTTTTTTCTTTTCAAAATGATTTATTGAGCTGCTCGATTTGAAACGCATTTGCTCTCGTATATATATATCCCCTCCACTCTCTCTCGCTCTCTACTCTTCTCGCAGAGAGCCTCTTTGTTTAACCGCAACTTTTCCTGGAAAACACTTTCTCGGAAAGAAGAGAGAAAGTCTCAAGAAAGGTTGATCGCAACGATGAAGAGGTACTTATGTTGTTTCAAAGGAGAAAGCTCGAGTCAAGGCGCAGCGCGAAACCCACAATCATCGGGAGGAAATCGACAACGGCCATTTGGCGATAACGAGTTCCTCAACAACGCGTGGCGCAACAATCTCGAGCTCCCCGACGATCGTCTTCCTCCAGGTTCCCCTTTTTGCTTTCTCTTTGTTTTCAATCTTTCAAAGTAGGGTTTCTTGTGGCGCAAGCACTCTGTTTCTTACGTGAGAACAAGAAGTTATCTTAGAGTTGTTCTTGTTTCTGAAACAAGTCTTGATCTTGTGAAGTCAATCTCGTTTTCTGGTTTCTTGTGACGCAAGCACTCTGTTTCTTAAGAGTTACTTCGTATTAGAGTTGTTCTTGTTTACTGAAACAAGTATCGATCTTGTGGAACAATCTAGTTTTCTGGTTTCTTGTGCCGCAAGCAATCTGTTTCATAGAGTTACTTCATTTTGAATCACAGCAATTAGGGTTCACGCAAGTAATCGTATTAGAGTTGTTCTTGTTTATTGAAACAAGTCTTGATCTTGTGGAATAATCTGATGTTTTCTGGTTTCTTGTGCCGCAAGCAATCTGTTTCATCGAGTTACTTCATTTTGAATCACAGCGATTAGGTTTTAAGCAAGTAATCGTATTAGAGTTGTTCTTGTGTATTGAAAACAAGTTTGGATCTTGTGGAACTATCTGATTCGCTAATGCCACAAGAGATTGAATTAGGGTTCTTGTTCATTTGCAGAATCTCCTCGCGTATCTCCACCTCGACTTCCTTATTTCACGTTACGATGGGAAGAGATCTTAGAAGGAACTCAAAACCTCGATAACACTAACTTGCTCGGCGAAGGCAACTTCGGTCAAGTCTATCGCTGCAATCTCCCAAGACTCAATCAGGTCTAAACCATTCTTTAGTCTTTCTCCTTTGTGCTAAAAATAGTAACTTTTGTTTCTTCTTTTCAATTAGGTTGGAGCTGCAAAGATTCAAAAGGTAGAGAACGAAGAGGCTAAAACCGAGTTCGAGGCGGAGATCACAACGTTACACAGAGCTAATCACCCAAACGTGATCAACCTTCTCGGACAATGTGTCACCGACGAAGACCGTGTCATCGTCTACCAGTTCATGCCTAGAGGCTCTCTCGACCACCACCTCTATGGTAAGAACCTAACCTAAATGAATCTCTTTGTTTTCATTCTTTCTGTTTAATGTTAAACCCTTGTTTTGTAGCTGACACGAGGCCAGCTCCGGGCTTACAACAGCAACGAAATGCGGTTTTGAGCTGGGAGAGGAGGATGAGCATCGCATTGGGTGTAGCTGAGGCTCTGATCTATCTACACGAGGAGCTCAAGACGGTTCACAGAGATCTCAAGGTTGCTAACGTCTTGCTAGACGAGGACTTTGTGCCGAAGCTGACTGATTTTGGGCTAGCGACTAGAATGGCTCATGATGCGAACGGCATTGAGAAGCAGAGCCAGATCGATCCTATCAAGGGAACTATGGGATGCATCGCACCGGAGACAGAAGGGTCAGGTCTGGTTTCGAGCAAGTCTGATGTCTATAGCTATGGAGTTTTCTTGCTCACGCTTTTCACTGGAAGGAAGGCTTTTGATCGTTCGAGACCTGTTGCTTCAAGGAAAATCAATGGATGGGTATGCATTTTTAACTCCACGGTTTTTACTTTTCATACGTTTCGTGTTCTGCAAGTTAGTATATGAATCTTGTTTTTGTTTTTGTGCAGTTGATGTCAGTATGGACGAGAGAAGAGTACTTGCCTATTGTTCTTGATGTTGCGTTGGGCAATACGTATTCGGCTGAAGGTATAAAGAGATTATTTCAGGCTGCTAGGATGTGTATGGACCCAAATGTACTGGCACGGCCTACTATGCGTTTTGTGGAGACGATGGTTCGTCAAGCTGCAGCTTATGATGTCGCAACGCTGCCTCCAGTGCTGAGGAGGGATTTGGTGTAGGAAGTTTTCATCAGACGGTTTTATATAGCTAGGCTGCGCTTTTTTTTGGGTTTTATAGCATGAAAAAAACATATTATAATACTTGGATGTGTAACTGAATGATTTTGCAGCAATTGTTTCTATGATTTGAGATAGAGATCAGTGTGTGAACTTTTGAGATATAATGCCATCTGTAAATAGGTGTTAATGAATATCTTTTGCCTTTATTTCTCTGTTTATGAAGCTTTCCTAAAATAGGAGAGAAGAAAAAAAAAACAGGAGAGAGAAGTTCTTACCTTATTAGATCTTAAAGTCTTTTCAAAACAATCTCTATGATTCTGCAACAGAACATGGCATCTTGTGAGAGGTCTTACGCTTTGATCATATGATACCCCGAGAAGCTTCTCACACAAGTAAGCTTTCCTGGTTATTAGATATTAACATGCCACACATCTCTTGTTTGTTACAAGAAATAATTAGGGTTAACATTTAAAACTAATGTTGTTCTTCATTCCATTTGATATAGGAGTTGATCTATGGAGGAAGCATTAACATTGACATCAGCCCCAAATATTTAGGCCTGCTGTTATGATTAAACTAAGTGTAAGCTGTTAATTATACATTTTAATGATATCTAGTGTTGTCTTTTTTAAGATAGAAATTTGACCCCAAAAGATACTTGTGAAATGTACAATTGATTCACAGCTTACACAAATATTATAATTAAATCTATACTTATACAATTGATTCACAGCTTACACAAATATTATAATTAAATCTATACTTATGAATGTATAGTGAAAATGAACTATGATTATTTGGTCTGATCCAAATTCTGATTAAAAAATAAATAAATGTAATTTAATTGATCCACTATCTGATCAAGGATTAGACGGTTTATCATTGTAGACAGGTTTGGACTTCTCTCGAGGCGTCGTTATACCATTTATCCATGAATATTCTCGATTTTCGAATCACGTTTTCTAGGAATCAAATGTTTGTAAAATACAAGCTAAAGAGATGATTTTATCGATGAAGTTGTGTGAGTTTTTGTAGAAGTCTCTTAACACTTACAAAACGAGTCCGTGATATCAATTGTATATACATTTGAAATAAATGAAAGAAAATAATATACTATATATATTGCATACATGAACAAATGGACTAGAAAGTTAATGAACGTATATCAAATTCTCTCTTCGTATCATGAACAAACACATGTAATGTTATATCATATTCGTGATTACAACATCTAACGCGACATACGCCATGAGAGAGAGGTAACCAAAGTTTTCAATTGGAGAAATAAATTCTATTGTTTGAAGAGAATCTTATAACCTACAGAGTCTATAACGATAGAAGTTAATGTTTTGGGCCACTATTGCCTCCCCACAAACATCTTTTCTTTTTGCAATGTCATTTCAAAACTTTGGAAAATAAAAATTATGTAGTCGGTGGTACAACACGTTTGAGCTTGATATGGAATATGTAAGTGAATATTATTACAATCTTTCCACACATAAACGACAAAGTTGTAGTTGATTGACAAGATCCAAGAGATAAAATCCAAGTGCTTTGATCAAACGCATAGTTGTAATGTATGAACAGAGATCATTTAAAAACTCACCCCGGCTTTCAAGTCCGTTTGTCCCCCCGGCCAGATGGAGCTAGACCGGACTAATCCGATCCTTATTAAACGGGTAGGAACAAACACATGAATCAGGCCTGCAGGTTCAGTTAGTTCTGGTTATTCAGTTTTTCCTTAGTTCGGTTCATAAATTTTACCGAGTTAATCTGAATAAAGTTTTATTTGGTTCGGTTCATTTGACTTTTAAAAATCCTACAAAAGTTTTTTTTTTAAGGTCTAGTTAATTTTAGTTTTAGTTTTGTTAAAATTTTGGATAAATTCAGTTGATTTCAGTTAAATTCAGAAAGTTCGATTCAAATTTAGTTAGTTCGGTACAGATTTTTAGTACGTTTAGGTATAATTTTTTTTAAAAAGGAAAAAACCAAAGAAACTGATTCCCGAACCGAACTGAAAAACCAAAGTTTCTACATAACCTATCAAATCAAACTTCAACCAAACCTTCGGTTCGGTTCTGTTCAAAACCAAAGAAAGGTCCAATAAGAAACCAAAGATAATAATTCAGTTGTACATTTTCACTTATTAAACTCAGGGTGTTTATCAGTATGTATATATATTTTTTTTGTGATAAAGGAGGGGAGAGCACATGGAAGCAATGATCTAAAATAATCTATCTGTAAAAGAGACGCAAAACAAAGTAACTTTTCTTTCAGTTTCCCTTAAAAATCATTTTTTTTTCTAAATACACTCGGCCATTGCAACTGTAGTATTTGTATTTTTGTAAACCTCAGATCCAAAGCCCTCTCACTTCTTCTTGGATTCTGATTCATCTTCCCCAAGTCTCCACCTTTCTTTCTTTACTCTTTCTCTTTCCCAAGAAAATAACAAATTTCCAGAATTTTCTTTGTCTCTTTCTTCACTCGAAGCTCATTGTCATCTCTCCCCTCTCTTGTTTTTCTTCTTGTCTCACTCTCCAAAACACCTTCGCTAATTTTCCCGCGAAAATTCTCTTCTGATACTTTCCCGGGAAAATCCTCGAGAAAGTTTGATACTTTACTTCTCTCAATGGCGTCAAGAGAAGTATCAACGATGATCAAACACGGGTTCATCGCAGATCCTTCTCTCTCTTTCTCCCCTTCAAGAACCACCACATCTCCGGCCAAACTCTCCTCCTCCTCTCCTCCACCACCGTCTCCTCCGCCGCCGCCGTTAAACGAGCCAACTCACTCAAACCCGACCCTTTTCGACATGATGTCGGAGGAGCACCACCGCGAGCAGCCGCCGCGTCGGAAGTCCCACGCGCGGGTAGCTCAGATCATGGCCGAGTTCAAGAACGGCGTCGTTTACGACGCCCCCAGCGACGTCAAGCTGACGGTCGTCGGAAGAGACGGGTACAGAGTCACCATGGACGTCCACAGAAAGGTTCTGTCGGAGAAGAGCAGGTTCTTCATGGCGAAGATGAGTTCCAGGAGAGAGAAAGGGGTTTCCCACATGGTGGAGATCAGCGAGTGCGATGACGTGGAGATCTACGTGGAGACTGTTGTCTTGATGTACTGCGACGATCTCAAGAAGAAGCTGGTTGGTGAAAACGTCGTCAAGGTCTTGGCTTTGCTCAAGGTGAGTGCTGCTATCTCGTTTGATGAGGGAGTGGTGTCGTGTTTGGAGCATTTGGAAGCTGCTCCTTGGTCGGGAGATGAGGAGGAGGTTGTCGTGTCGTGTCTTGACGAGCTTCATCTTCCTGAGGACTCGGTCGGTTTGATTCTTCAGAGAGTTTCGTCCGAGCCGACGAGAGATAGAACGGATGATATCTTCTTGAAGCTTCTTACTGGTGTACTACAGGCCAAGGATGATAAAGCGAGACGAGAGATGAAAGTTGTGATCTTTAAGTTGGTTAGAGAAGAAGCTGATCACGAAGTCTCTAAAGAGACTCTCTACGGTTTGTGCCATAGATGTTTGACTTCTCTTGTCCTTTGCTTATCTGAAGTGACCACGCAGATGAATGATCCGGGGAAAGACCGTGGCGCTCTCATGGGAGAGATCGCTAGAGAAGCTGACAACATGCTGTGGATGGTGGATATACTGATTGAGAAGAAGATGTGCGACGAGTTTGCGAAGCTTTGGGCGGATCAGAAGGAGCTAGCGGAGCTTCATGCCAAGATACCTACCATGTATAGGCACGAGATAAGCAAGATCACTGCGCAGATATGTGTTGGTATCGGTAGAGGGAGGATCTTGGTGAACAGGGAGACTAGGTTCGCGGTTTTGAACACGTGGTTGGAGGCTTTGTATGAGGATTTTGGGTGGATGAGACGGTTGTCGTCGAGATCTCTTGATAGGAAGCTGGTGGAGGATGGGCTCAGCCAGACTATACTGACCTTGTCGTTGAGGCAACAGCAGGTGATTCTGATGAAGTGGTTTGATAGGTTTCTGAGCAAAGGTGATGATTGTCCGAATGTTCAACGAGCCTTTGAGGTCTGGTGGAGAAGGGCTTTCATAAGACAGGTTATAGCAGAGCCGGATGCATCACAGCTGCAGATGACACTCTATGACTAATAACTCAATAGAATAAGATTGTTACCCCTCAAAATGTTAAATCTTTGTTTTTTTTTTTGTTGGTAAACTGTTACTATTTGTGACTTTCAATGTGACACAAAGATTCAAAAGAAAATGCCTCAAAAGATATTTTAGTGTCTAAGCAATGATCAGAACATAACAGAAGAAAATATATCTATATATTCTGAAGCGTTGAACTGTCTTTTCAAGAGATGATTGGATCAGCACCATAGTTCAGCTTTGGCAGATCCTCAGTCTTAGTCCTGTTGATCAAAGTTTTAACAGCAGAGTTAGTTTTACAAAGGAACTTCCTATGGAAATGGCAAAGACTGAACTAAAATGAGATTTGGCACATGAATTTTCTGAAGACAGGTGAAAGGATGAATATATAACTTCTACATAGTTTTCTAAATAAAAGAAGGGCTTATGATATTGAGTAATGTCATAAGCAAATCTTACTTTTGGAGGACTTTGAGGATTCCGGTTCCGAGTTTCATTGGTATGCCCATAATCACACACTCTGTGACTCCCTCTATGTTATCAACTTTTCCGCTAATTGCTGCACTAAATAAATGATCTCCAGTCCTCTCAAAAGATGCCTGCATCAGCACACTTTTGTCCATCTTCTGTATCCCGGTTCTTTGGATCCCAAGTACCTCCCCCTGATCAAGAAATTTGAAGTGACATGGTTGGCAAAAGAGTTATTAGAAACTATAATAATAGCAGATTCAAGTAATCCTTAGAACTGACCCGGTAAGTCATGACATCAGCCAAAAGCATCATGTGACGAATGTCTATACTCATTCCATGGTTTCCCATAACTGACCCTATTTCATCAATAATTGTCGTCCTTGCAGCCTCAATTCCCAGTGTTTTGCTCACTTCGACAATATTGTTGCTTGTAGTAGTTCTCCCATCGATTCCCGGAGTGCCCATTACATCCAGGAGGTTTGTTCTGAAACATATATCAAGCCAAAAGATTCACAATCTATCAAGCAAAACTCATTTATTCAAAAAAAAAGGTACATGTTCTATCTCCTAAACTAGCATTCACGAAAGAAAAAAAAGAACAGAGGACAATATCATATCTTGAAGCTAGAGAAAACTTACCCCTCCACGAACAGTTTCAATCTTTTCTTCCCACCAATCTCTTTCTTTTTATCTGTATCCTCTGCTATAACGACTCGCTCAACTGTTTTGATCCCCTATAATAACAATTCTTGCAGTCAATAAAAGAGAAACCAAAATAAAATATATATATATGCGAGAGAGAGGGTTCAGCGGATATTCACATTCACTATAACATTTGGCAGCACATTCTTCAGATTGTGGAGAGTGAAATGAGTCCCATTTTGATCTCCCTTTGGAATAATATCCAATCCCGTATCTAAGACCCTGATATTCTGCACAATTTTACATTGCAAAGAGACTTAGTTAGACCTGTGTGCATCACAACGAATACATCAAATAACATCTAACGATCTTACCTCATCCTGCAGTTTGATTCTGGTCTTTAGTATGGAATTTTTAACCGACCAGGGGGTTATAGACAAAAACGCCTCCTCTATTATTTTCTTGTCAAGGGTTATCCTCACTGACGCTGATGTTGAAGTCATTAGCACCTCGATACTCTCAGCAACCTGATACACAATTCAAGTGGATTTTGACAATCTGATTGGTTAAAAACAGAGAGTTTCCAACAAGAAGCAGCGACTATTAAAGAGTGGCTATGTACAGTAATTCAGATTAAAAAAATTAGAGGAAAGAGAACCTGTCCTAAAGTAGTTTTCTCGATGCGTCCTTTGGCCATTCGGGCACTAGCCTCTACCAGGGGGTTCTCAAGTTCTGCAGAGATGACGGGTGTGCTTATAGTTTTGGTAGCATTTATGATTTCGTTGATTCGAGGAACTCCTTGGGTGATATCTGAAGCAGATTCAGGAAATCAAAACAACTAACTACTCATACATATATGGTCAAATAAGCACGAGTTATGTATAGCAAAAAGAAGCATATTCAACAAGGATACTCATGCTAGCAACTCCAGCAAAGTGAAAAGTTTTCAGAGTCATTTGTGTCCCTGGTTCTCCGATACTCTGAGCTCCTATTGGTCCAATTGCAGTCCCAGGTTCAATTGTTTTCCCCCGGTATCGAGATACACAAATTTTCACAAATACCTGCATGCTTATATATATATCAGAGGCAATGTTTCATATTTACGGAGATGCAGAATGCACTGAGTATCTTTTTAAAAGTTAACCTCGAGTTGCTTATCAGTCACACCAGATCCTTTAGAGAAAATCTGGCTCGGGCTTGCAGACTTTACTCCGAGCAAACAAACAAATTCTCTTAGAGATTTCACGAAGGCGTCAGTGCACACCCGACTTGTATCTTGCCTGACTAACTCCTCTTCGAACTTTTGCAACAGTTCGTCTGAAGAAAGATAATTGTGATGTGATCTAGGAGGACAAGTGGCCTGCAAACGCAAGTAAAAAATTAGTATGATGAAAATCTAAATAGAGAGAGAGAGATCAAAACCAATATACAACATAGAAAATTCACCTGAATTTTAAGAAATAATCTATCAAAATTTAAAGGCGTTCCATTCTTTCCTTCCATCAGTGCTGGGTCCATCCCATCATCCCCATAAGTAAACTGAAGTATGCTTCCGCTGGCGTTTCGCACTGTGTTATCATAATGGACTAAGAGATCCTCCAAGGCTTTCATCAGTCTTCGAGACATGTAACCTGTACTGGCAGTTTTCACCTGCAATAGTTACAAAAAAGGTGAAGCTCCATCTTCCGCTCTCTTTCAATGAACAACTTTTTTCTTACTTTCCAGTGGAACAAGATGAAAAAAAAAACAAAGGATATATGCATACCGCTGTATCAACTAGACCTTCTCGTCCACCCATAGTGTGAAAGAAAAACTCTGTGGCACTAAGGCCGTCGTAGAACGAATTAGCAACAAAACCTTTAGCCTGCAATGTCAAAGAAGAAATGAGATAAGGGTTCCCAAAGCAGTAAATGCGGTCGAAAAGTTATTGTAACCAGGCTCCTACAGAGTGATGTCCTAGAAAGCCTACTACAGATTATACACCTCCGAGGAATGGATGTTGACTTACTTCAGGGGTTCTGGACATTCTAGGGAAATGAGGAAGACTTCGATCTATAAATCCATCAGGAGCACGGCTACCATTAACTGTCTGCTGACCAACACATGTAACCATCTGACTGATATTGATAGGGGATCCCTTGGAACCGCATTGCGACATGATCAAGGGACTGTTTCTCCAATGTAATCCGTCCATACAGAGCTGTATATAATTTAGATATAGTGACAAAAAGAAGTATTAGTATGTAGCTATGTAACTAGGATCTGGATTCATTGCCAATTAAATAAATTAGACAAACTATCAAACATTTTCCTTGACTGTCCAAACCACCTAGCAGAAATATATAACCCACATTTGAAACAAGAAACTAATGGAAGATTAAGAATCAGAAATCATGAGCATCTATGCCATTAATCCATTCACGTATGTATCTTAGTAAATAGTAAGCGACACATGTTCATGCCTAAGGGGAAATAGAAGTTACGTATTCACCTTCCCAGTCTCTTCTCGAATTTTATTAAGAAACCCTGTTAAGTTAGCTTCCAGTGTTTTTGCAGCATCTAGATCTCCTTTTTCATAGTTCTTAAGTAATTCATCACAATCCTTATATCGGCGTTTCACTATAACCTCTCTGTCCTCTTTCAACTTTTTTCCAGGTTGAACGTCATCGATCCCAATGGAGAAGCCATGGATTCCAATCCATCGAGCACTGCACAAAACAAGAAAAAATCAATTAGAGAAGAAAATTATTAACTTACTCGATTCAGCAATGGCAGGTAGCAGAGAAAGGTTACAGAAAACACAGCACACACAAAGCAAGAAGCGAGAACTGCTGAAATTATTATAGAGATGTTTCGCCGAGATCAAGAACTATCAGTCATAAGAGATAAGATAATCCTATATGCTGAAAAACGAACGCACCTCAACTTTGCTAGACGATTCATGCAGACTGCAGCAGCATGGGAGTTGTAATCTCGAAGAAGAATTGAATATAATCCATCCTTGCTTCCATTTCCTGGAAAAAAAAATATGAAATGCTCAAAATAAAGTCCAGAATGAACAGCTATCTAATGCACTTGCAACATATTTGCATTCCATCTTCAACCAACCTAACGTAGCCTTCCCCAGTTGTCCTGATATTAGCTCACTGTTCCGAAAATAAACCCATCCATCATTTATGCACATTGTTTCATCATAATGTTCTCCCTTCCTGAAGTTCTTCTCTTTCACATTGAGAGTTACGTAGACTCTGACACTTGCGTTTGGACGCAGCAAAACATTAAAAACCTGTTTACCAGTCCAAAGCTCTATTGGCTGCATCAAAAGTAACATCCGGATAAGATACTAAACACAAGCAAAGAAAATGCTAAAAATTGGCACTCATTTAACTATAAAGATTAAATATCAGTAGCTGACAGTTTGAAATCAATGATTAAACTAGGGCAATAATGTAGACAAAAATTCAGATTGAGGGAGTAACTGCAACTGGAGCAGATTCAAAACACGTGATATGGGAAAAGGCATTTAACATTAGGGGAAAGATCATCCCATTGGACTGACATGCCTCCAGCAAAAGAAAGCTAAGCTGAGATAAGCAATGATACGGATTGCAAAGCTAGGAACCCTTATCCCTCAGTTTCAGAATCAGTAACGGCGGATTACAAGAACAAGAAGAAGTATGACAGCAAAAAGTCTCATACCTTAAAGATTGTGGGCGTGGGCAAATCTATGGAATCCATGGCGTCTCCCATGTAAGAACATATAAGTGAAAAGGCTGCACGGTCATAGAACGTGTCCTTTCTCGTTATCAAATAGGCAGATGTTAAAAAATCCTGTGTTGATGCTACTAACATTTCTCCATTTTTTGGGGTGCATAAATTGTTTTGTACCTGAGATACCAACCAAAAGAGAAATCAAATTACTACCCAGAACAGAAAACTGAGCTATAAAAATAAACATTGCTGCGAAGTACAGACTAGGAACCAGCTGCTCATATAAGCAAAACAGTATATATGAAAATATTTACGCGCTTTTATTCTGTCATCACTTTTGTTTATGGACACTGTTCAGATATTCTAATGCAAATGTTTTTCTAGAATTTTATCAGTCCCTAAATTCCAGAATCTCTTTTATATTGTAAGAAACGCCTAAAGGTTATGTAGAGAAGCCACTTGTTGGATTTGTTAAGAAAGACTCTGTCTCATCATCATCTGCTACTTATAAATGCATTACCAGCCTCTGTCCAAGAAACTTGATATGATGCTAAGTAAAAGAGAAAGTACCCCCATCAATGTAATAGCCTCTGTCCGAGCCTCCTCTGTTTGTGGTACGTGCATGTTCATCTCATCACCATCAAAATCAGCATTATATGGGTTACAAACCGATTCGTTGAACCTCAATGTTCTCCAAGGCATTATTCTTGCCTGCGGAACAACAAATGCAAAATTGAGATTAGTATAAGGGCAATAGAAAAGTATGACTCAGAATTCTAAATCAGTACTGACCCTGTGACACATGATAGACATCCGATGCAGACTCGGTTGTCTGTTGAAAAGAATAGCATCCCCGTCTTCCAAATGACGGTCAACTATGCATCCATAAGTCAATTCATCAGCAATACGCTTCCGATAATCACCCACCAAAGTCCTGAAGTGAAATGTGTTAATGCCCCCATATGATCGATAAACACCCAAACACATGCAAATGACCCATCAGGACTCCAGTTCAGGTGGTATCAGGTTTCTACTTCATTTTTAAATTCCTACCTATATAATTTACATGTTTGTGTGTGCGCCACTACCATCAAGCAAACCTATATACGAGTCAACGCCCCAACATAATTTACAATTTTATATAATTTTACTGAAACTGAAAGACCATTTTGACTACAAAAACTATCTATCTTGATATATCAACTAATCAGGATCAGTTTCCTCTCCTTAAAAGATATTCATCAACCAAGAAGTAACGAACAATACCTTGAAGAACCATCTGGATATCTGACATTTCTGGCACCAGGGTATTTATTAGGGCCATTGCGGACGCGTTGCCTCAACTTATCAATATTATGACGGGACACACATTCAGGAAAAGTTAAGATCCGGGCCATAAGGATAGGAATCCCTACCTGAAAAGTTTATTTACCTTTGAATTAAGTTTACATTAATAATATAAATACACAAAAGTAACAATCAAACAACCTTCCATGATGAGTTACCTCTGTAATTTTCAAATTGGGATCAGGTGAAATAACAGTTCTACCAGTGAACTCGACACGCTTCCCTGACAAGTTTGCACGGAAACGTCCCCCTTTTCCCTTGAGACGCTGAAGGAGTCCAGCCAGTGGCTTGGTGTTTGGCATGATCTGGACACCTCGGACTTCACTATTAATGTATTGTGCAACCTCGCTTTGAACTGTATCCCATACTTGCTGAAAAATAAAAATACTCAACAAATCTGAATAAAATAACAGAACTAGAAATAGTAACAAAGGAAAATATGAATCAAAACGTAAACTAACACTCCTTGTACCATGTTTTTGGGCGATGTGGTAGGTTGGCTTAAAATCTTATGAAGAGAAGCATTGTCTTGAATGATTTTCTTTAATCTCTCTGTTATGTCGTTTTCATTGCTGCAGCAAAAAAAACACACATTCTTTCAAGAAAAACCAGCAGTAGAAAAATATAATTGACATGAGAAAGATAAACAAAATGATAGCTAACCTTTGTGTACCACCAATCATAACAGACGGTCGGATTGATAACGGTGGCACGAGCATGCACGTTATGATGAGATTCTCAGGTCTATGAGCAATATACAGAAGTTCGCAGTCCTATTTCAATTTCAGAAACAAAAAAATCAGTATGGCTGAAATATTTGAAAATAAGATAATCCCTATAATATGTTTTGAGAGAGACGAACATCCTCTAACTGCAGCACAAATAGGTAGAAATATTCCAAGCACAAGTTAAAAATGGATTGCAGATTCAAACTCAAAAAAATACCTTGTCACTCATTCCTTTAAAAAGTCTAAGCACCACGTTAGGATCAAGAACATAGGTAAGAGGATTTATTCCACCAGCAGACTCTTTTGTGTGGGATATTGCAGATTTAAATTCATCAATCTCCCCACCATGGATTTTAGATCGGTCATGACTGATGCCTATACCCAACTGCGCTGCGACCTTCTTTACCATGCCTGAAAAGGATCAGTGATATAAGCATTGGATATAAGCAGAAGAATCATAATTTTCTGCTACTGCTACTTAAACTAACTTATATGAATATGAACTAATTTTTTGCATTTAAGATGAAACACACCAGAAAAGAAATCAAGATTGTGAAGTCATCTAAATGGAACTACATGTTTTAGCGGAATGAAAAAAAGTAATACCATTGAGGTATCCACATTTTTTGCAAGTAATAACTCTCTGGCCAGCCATCAGACTGCACTTCTTGACAACCGCTTTGGCCAATTCAGTCTTCCTCAATGGCTCCGTTCTTGGATTCCGCATCTTCTTCAAGTGATCTTCATACATCTTCTCTTCAATAAGCATGCTGGAACAGCTCTGTGTGAGAAGGGAAAACAATGAAAAAAACAAATTAGTCATTGTCAATAAGTTCTCATGCTTTATCGTTCCTCAACTTTTTCCCCATTCAACAAAACTAAAAAAGGTGGAGAGAGAGAGAGAGAGAATCTGGTAACCCTGCGCTACCTTACAGATGCACTTCAAAATGTCAAGGATAAAATTGAAGAACCCAACGTTATAAACCGGAAGGTCAAGCTTCAGATAGCCATAGTGTCCAGGACAGTTTTGGAAGTTGCCATGACAGGTTGCGCATGTAGACCTTTTGTTAGGAGGACCCTGTTGTATAGACATGGTTATAGCCATTAATAAGAAAGCTTAAACCAAAAGACACATATCCAAAAGAAAAATCAGATATACCATTCGAGGATCCAACAAGCCGCCTTCAATAGGCTTAAAATTGGACTCGTAGTACATATTCTTCCAGACCTGAACCTCAGCAGCTTTCATGACTTCAATATCAGAGAGCATTGAGAAGTTTATGCTTTGTCTGCATATTAACAGTTAATCTCAGTTTCTCCTTCAAATCAGATATCACATCACGAGTAATTGAGCAAAAAAGGAGTGAAAGATTACATTTTGAGAGGACCAACGTCTTCGATGTAGGGCTCCTTGGTGAATTCGATCTCCGTCTTCGTCTCCATCTCTCTCCAATCGAAGCTGTAAAATCAAAACCCGAACCAAGTTCAAATCGACGTCAAGAGGATGAAGAAACTCAGGAGGAATCAACTTACGATGGCGATGGAGGTTGGGTTTTAGGGTTTAAGCAGCAGATCGAGTAACAGGCGGGAGATACAGAACGGCTGAGAAAGAAAAAAAAAAGAGAGCTGCGATGGAGAGGAAAAAAACCTAATCGAGCTTCGAACTCACGACCTCTGGCTGCAGAATCTAGGATACCTTACCACGGAGCTATATACTGTGAATTACAATTAGGTTACAAGTTATAATATATAACCTTTTATTTTTGAGGTTTTTATTTCACCTTTTATATTATTTTATTTTTAAGAAGGTTTAAATTTCGACAATTGTGTAAAGTCGGGTTAGAGAGAGAGATTGCCCTAATTTTGTGTGGAGAGCAGGCGGCGATGAAGACGGTGACGGGAAGAGTAACGAGTGAGAAACCGATCTCTCTCTCAAAGGCGGCTACGCTTCTCTCAAGCTTCGTTTCCTCTGAGACAGAGGCCTCTCAAGACGTTGCCGCGTACCTCCGACGCGCCTCAGCTGCCTTCACTGAGCTGAAGAGCTTCCATAGAGAGATTAGATCCACCAAGGCAAAGGACGAGCATAATAATCCGAGTGTCGAACTCGAGGATAAGAAGAAGAAGAGCAGAGAAGAAGAAGATGTTGTTGAGGAGAAGGTGATGGTGAAGGTGGAAGAGGAGCAAGGGAAGAAAGAGAGGAAGAAGAAGAAGAAGAAAGGTGATGAAGATGTTGTTGAGGAGAAGGTGATTGTGAAGTTGGAAGAAGAGAGGAAGGAGAAGAAGAAGAGAAAGAAGAACAGAGGTGAAGATGTTGTTGAGGAGAATGTGAATGAAGAGAGAAAGGAGAAGAAGAAGAAACGGAAGAGCGATGATGGAGAGATTGGTTCTGAGGAGAGAAAGAGCAAGAAGAAGAAGAGGAAATCAAAGGAGATTGATGCTTGAACTTGCCTCTACTTTTGGTGATCTTGGAGACAATTTTGTAGTGATTTATTTTCAAAAGTTTCGGGTAAGTGTAGTCTAATGATGTCCCTAAGATTGAGAAAGATTTGATTTTGGTGACTCTTTGTTATAGTCTTTAGTTATCTTCAATGGAGTTATTGCCCTCTGTACCGTTACTATATCTGGAAGATCCTTGATTGCAAAGTTGCAAGCTTTTTAGATTTTGGATCTTGAAGTCGCATGTTTTTTTTATGTAAGGACTCAGTTCTGTTTAGGCTCTTGAAAGTCTGATGCTTGAAACGCATAGAACCGCATAATTGCTATGGAGTTAAAGTTCTGTGTATCAAGGAAGGAGGATTTAATAATCCTGTTCAGTTCAACTAAATTAGTGCAAGGACAGATAGTCAGCAGATCGTCGTCTGGTATGTAAGTTTACATGCTTTTTTGTCTATTACAGCGCTTCTTTTGTTCTGTTAGCAGAACATTTGCTTTCATATACATTATCCAATGTGAAGTTCTTGAGAATGCCAAATAGTGTTGGTGGGTGGGGTGGAGAAGCTTCTTTTCAGTCTTGTCTGTCTAACAATATTCAATAACCCTTACCAGGTGTGTATCTCCAAATGGCAGTGCATGGATTCATTAGTTTCTAATCATTCAGCTTCATACTTATTGATAAGAAGGCTACTTTTGAGTTCACCATACTCTCAGCTTATTTAGAGTCTTGTAAATCCCCAAGGAAGACCTATGAGCGCACAGCAAGGAGAATCTCAAACGCAATAGTGCAAAAAAAAAGGCGCATTCTAGCACCAAAGCAGTCATTTCCTCATTAAATGGGAACTGGTATCACGCTTTGTTTCCAAGGCCAAATAAAAGCATATTGACTACTTAGTAGGCATGGGCATTCGGGGTCCCAGTCGGGTTTCGGTTTTATCCATTCGAGTTTCAGTTTTTCGGGTTTATCAAAATCAACCCCATTCGGGTTATATAAAAGTTCGGTTCGGGACCGGTTCGGGTTTTATCGGGTTCGGGTCGGGGTTAGTAAATCTTCAAGGAACCGGTATAACCTATTGTACTTTCGGGTTCGGATCCCAATCGGTTCTTCGGTTTAAAAATATCTCATTTGTACATATTTTGTAGCTAAAACATAAATGAAATCGGTTCTTCGGATTTAAAATACATGATTTGTACATATTTTAATAGCCAAAACATAAGTAAAATCGATTCAAAATAAGAAAAAACATCAAACAAAGATAAACATAGTTAGTGATAGAAAGAAGACCAGATAAATGAAATCATAAAACAAAAACTAAATTCTCGTGAAATGAGAAACATTATTCAATGAGAACAAAACCAAAATCTAAAAACTTCAGGCTTCAACCGCCACATTCCAACATCAACATTCATGTAATAGATGATTATTTTAGAAGTTCAATAATATCCAGAAGTATTTTGGATACATATTAAGAATTAAGATCATATTTGGTAGAAGTTATTTTTGTGATTTTAAATGTTTCGGGTTCTATCGGATATCCATTTAGGTCCGGGTTCGGTTCGGATAATACCCATAACCCAAAATACCAAAAAACAGGATCCATTCGGTATTTATGTCGGGTTTGGATCGGTTCGGATTCATTTTTATCGGATTGGATTCGGTTTGGATTTTCGGGTTCGGTTTATTTGCCCAGCCCTACTACTTACAAAATACTTAACATCATTAATACTACTAGTCTTACCTT
Source organism: Brassica rapa (assembly GCF_000309985.2). Lineage (NCBI taxonomy): Eukaryota > Viridiplantae > Streptophyta > Magnoliopsida > Brassicales > Brassicaceae > Brassica > Brassica rapa. The sequence continues at coordinate 5,127,486 of NC_024796.2, forward strand.
CTCTGCTTCGTAAGAAGAATCAAATTCAACAAAGCCATAGCCCACATGCTTACACTCGTGGTCTACAATAAGGCGAACAGAAACAACACTTCCAACATCTTCAAAGAAACGGATGCTGAGGATGAAATATCATCAGTCATGAAAAACTTGAACTTGCTCCGAGAAGAAGGATATCAAAAGTGCTACTTACATCTGTTCTGTTTTAGTTGTTTGCGGAGAAAGATTGGCAATAAGGAGTACTTCCTGAAACTAACAAGCAGAAAGCACGACTATATATTATATATATAGTGTTTTTTTGAGTTTTCTTTTAAATTTCATTTTCTTATACTTATCTTTCTTAAACGTTTGATTTCGACAGTTGTGTTAAGTCGCTTAGAGAGATTGACTGCTGATCTTCGAGCTAAGTTCCGATGAAGACGGTGACGGGAAGAGTAACGAGTGAGAAACCGCAACTTTTGCAAATTAAATTGTTTATGTATATATAGCATGGCACACAGATCTACAGTTACAGAAAACAGAACTTTGCAACAGAAACATAAATTGACCTCATGTCAAATTATTGAACAGGACTTTGACCTCATGTCAAACTGATGAATATGGCCGTAAACAAAAAAAAAAAAAAACAAATACATGAAGCTTGGAAGAAAGAAGAGACAAGAAACAAAAAAGATAGCAAGATTTATCAGCACTTGGGCAAGTCTGCAGGAGGAGGAAGCAGTTTCTGATCAGGCTTATCTCCATCAAGAACAAGCCAAGCCATCCTCAGACCCCAACTGGTATGCACTTCCAAGTGACAGTGCATGAACCACACTCCTGTCATTACATTTTCATATAAGATTAGACTAACATAAAAGCTATATTTCTTTGGTTTATAGTGTTACCTGGGTTGTCTGCAAGGAATCTAATGGCAGCCCATCCACCAGAAGGCACACCAACCGTGTTCCTCTCTATCGGATCAACAAGATTAAACTTCTTAGGATCATTCTTCGGGTCAAAGTTCCCAAACCCTTGGCCAACGACAAAGAAGTTGAACCCATGAAGGTGAAGAGGATGGCTCTCCGCCCCAAGAATGCTAGTGTCCTGCATCACAAGCTCAACGCTCGTGTTATACCTCAGAACCATTACGTTCGTCCCGGTGCTGACCATGGTGTTGTTAGGCGGAGTGCCTGTGTAGTTAAAAGGAACAATGGGACTCCACGGGAAGTTTGGTGAATACACTCCATTAGATCTCCCAGAGTAGTGAGATTGAAGGAGAGCCTTCGTTGGTAGTGTGAATGAGATGTTGCTGATGGATGCAGCAAACATTGTGGTGTTGGTAGGACCCTGGCACGTCTGGTTGTTCTTATGGTTACAAGGGTTAGTCCCCAACCCCACCGTGAAAAAGAACTTCCTATCAACCTCCTGAGGCACGTTCGCCGGGAACTTCTGGCTGTTCAAGCTACGCAGCTTGTTGCTAAACTTGGTAGCGAAGTTTGTATCGTTTAAAGCGGGGAGCACCGGTGTGAAGAGAGGTAGATTCTTTATATTGGTCTTTGAATGTTTAGGCTGTTCGTATTCTAAGATGCCTGCGACTGTAGTGTTATCGAAAGTCCCTTGACCCGTGGCGTATGGTCTAGCGGTCATGAAGAAAGAGGCGCTAGGGTAACTCGGTTTGGTCTTGAGCAGGACGTTTGTGGTCTGGCCAGGAGCGATCAAGATGGTGTTAGTCTCGAATGGTTTGACGTAGACGGCATCAGCTTCAACGACTGTGACCGTGTGGTTTGCGATGCTGAAGAAGAGCTCGTCATTAAGTGCAGCGTTGATTATCCTGAGAAGGTATGTCTTCCCTGCCTTCACTCTCAGTCTGAATGTATCTGTTTTTTTAACATCATTGTTGGTTATTATATTTTATCAAAACCATTATTAGTTGTAGTAGGAATCAACACTTACCTTTAGCTGAGCAGTTGTATAGTGGACCAGGAAGACCGTTGATTGTGTAAGCATCAGAGACATTTGGACCACCTCCTGTCAGCGTTGCTTGGCGGATGATTGCCTCAGTGTCTGCGTTGAACCACTCACCAAAGACCATGGGGACTTCTTTGTGAGGTTTGGGGAACGGGTAAGGAACACCGTGTTTGGGAAGAATGATGAGAGGACCATAGACCGTTGCTCTGAGCCATGAGATGTGAGCATGGTACCATAAAGTGCCTCTTTGACCAACAATGGTGTAGTTGTATACATAGCTTTGCCCTGTCTGGATAGGACATTGGGTTATGTAAGCTGGCCCATCAGCCCAACCAGACCTTAATTGCCTGATCCCATGCCTGAGATTTTCAGGTGTTAGTAATCAAACATTGCTTCTTAATGGTGCTTCAAAGTGTTTCAAAGATTATTATTACCAGTGGAGAGAGATATTGTTTGGGACATGGTTAACAACTTTGATCAGAAGCTGGTCACCTTCTCTAGCTATAATCTTAGGCCCTGGGAACTTCCCGTTTACAGAAACAAGACTCTTTGTGTGGCAAAGACGTGTCACGTTGTGCATTTTTATCTGCAAAAAAATATGAAACATCTTATCATCATCTGCAACCTTTCATGTGTAATCCCAACATTTTAACAGAATAAACAAATCTTTACATACGTCCAGCGTATAATGCCTAGTAATCCCAAATGCAGGTTCAGGAAGAAGAAGAACACAAGAGAACACAGAAAAGAGAAGCCAAGACGCCATTTGTTATATATCCTTAGGAAGTTTAAGTGGGCTGGTAAAGGTTACTTAATACTCTGCCTCTGCCTCTGCCTCTGCCTCTGCCTCTGCCTCTGTTCTTTTTTTTTTGTTTTTCTGTGTGGATTCATTGTTTCAACATTTAGTGTATATATATAGGAAGGAAAGTTAGGTTCTTGCTTGAGCAGGAAATATGGAGAAAAAAAATTATAGTAGTTGTTTATGTACAAACAAAAAGATAATTGGTAGAGAAGTCTATGTAATTCCAGACTCTTGATTTTGACTAGCTGTTAGAGCATATATGAACAGCTTATCAATGAGTGGTGTCAAAGATAAGTCAAACTCTTTGACCCTCTTAAACCCCTCAAAATCTCTTAGTTTCATTTTCAAGATTATGGCATAGAATTAAATATGAAATGCAAAGTTGTCATTTATAGTAACTTGGACCAAATGTGGCAGTTGATATCGTTTGATAGAAAACTTCTAGAAGGGTAACTTTTGTCGTTAGCAGTTATGTTTTTACTGTAAATGGATTTCATCATTTCATAAGGCATTTTAATTTTTAAGTGATTAGTACTTCATGTGCTTATTATTTATTTAATTTTGTTTTGCAGGTGGGAACTTTTGTAGGAGTTCAATCGACGTGGAGCTAGTCAGAACATTCGTAAGCTAAAATTGCTTTATGGATAAGCAAAGAGAGGGAGATTGTAGCTATCATAGAAGGTCACGATTAGGGTTAGATATCAAAATCCATGAAGGTTATTGTCAATATATCGTGGATTACAAAAACATTGAGGAAACCTCAAATTAAGGTTGGCTCTTTTATTTCCCAAGCAAGTGACCTAACTCCCTTTTAAGTTCGTATCCTCAAAGGCATGCCACTTATGCATGCTTCTCCGACACAAACATATACTCCTTTTATTTCAGATTATTTGTAGTTTTAGACTTTGACACACAAATTAAGAAAATATTTAATTTTATATATTACTAGATAAAAACATCATTACCAATATACCTAATCACATTTCAATTAATTAAAAATAGATAAAAATATAAAATCAATAAATTGTGCATTAAAATTATAAAACGATAGTTGTTTCAAACAACGACAAGTAATCTGAAACGGATGGAGTAATATTCATATTTATTATTGCAATAATAATGTATATATGGGATATGTTTGCTTGTTATTCGTCTTTCATATTTATAATTTTGAGAAATTTACAGTCAATTTACAATCGAAATATGATGTAGACAAGGTTGCTGACAAGTAGGTTTCAACTTATCCCGTAACTATGAGAAGTCGGTAATTAAAATATATAGTTTTTCTTTATAACATCTTGAAAATGATTTTTTTTTTAAACAAATGATGTAGAAATGTAGTTCAAACCATTTGTGAGTTTTTACAGTTATGTCTTTAACAATATTTTAGTTGGTAACTCACAATCAATAACAGTAAATATAGTTATAGATATTTATTTAACTAGGCATGTTTCTGTCCCGTGACACTCGAGATCTTTAATTCAGTCCGGGGTATTTAAGAAACTATTTGTCCGGGCAATTATTTCCCAAATTATTTGATAACGAAGTTCCGATATCTCTATAACGATTTCAACTATAGTTATGATCTAATACATTAAACTAAAAATATTTGGTCTTCTAAGTATTCAGACATCAGACCAGTTTCAAACGATCTCCAATTTAAACACAATGTGTATTCTTCAACTTACCAACTAAATATCAATCTTAAGTTGAAACCTAAATTAGTCTTTGATTTACAGACAATATTAAATGAATACATATATGAATTGGTAGTCTACTAACAAGATGAAATTATTGGACTTAAAGGCAGGCTTAGACATGCTAAATTAAACACACACGCACTAGATATTTGATATTATATACTATTACTTAGCATTATATGGAACTTAAACTCAGACTTATATCTCTTAGCAAAAAAAAAAACACTTAAACTCAGACTTAAATCCGATGGCTTCTTCGTCTCTCCTTGAATTGTATTTTGGTTGGTGCACACATCCTTTGTAATGGTATCTCTTGTTCCAGTTTTGTTATCCTTGCTTAAACATAATAATTAGATTTGACATTATATCAATTAGCATTTTTCACGAATCAATACGCGTAAGATGTTCACATGATGTCAAGAGAGTTTGATTAGATTGGAGGGTACGTATTTGTATTGTACATGTTTTTCTCTTATTTATTTTTTTACATATATATTGTAGTTGCACCAACCTTGATTTCTAAGTAAGGCTACATATAAAATATAGTATAATGGATTTAGGTATGTATACATATAGTAATTAGACAATACGCATATATATGTAGATCAGTGTAGACAGTTACTAGCCACCTTTTACGTGAACATATAAAGATCCGAATAATTATAAAGTTCTCTACGAAAATATGAGTTTCCCGTAAGAGTAACCAAAATTCTACCTGCACAATTAGCGTTACATATAATCAACTCTTTTTCTTAATCTTTTTCTAAAGACTTTCTTTAATAATCTTTGAATAGAACTGATGAATAATGCTTATATGCTTTAATCAATTTTTTTAATAGCAGAGTAGTATTCCTTAGGATTATACAGTTATTGAATTCAAATATGTCCGAATCACTCTGGTTTACTTGCTGGAGGTGAAACGCTTTCGTTTAGTTAACAAGTATGCAGGTAACATGATTATATAGTTCTAATCGCCAAGGAATATTTTTAGAAGTAATGCAAATTTTGCAATAGTTGTTTGTTCGTCTATCTATTTTCACAAATCTTCAGAAAGTTACATAGAATCTATGTTATAAGATATATAAATATATATAGAAGATGGATATCTTAATGATTTAGGCTACGTACCAAACTACGTTTTGCTTAACAGGTTGGACTCTCTCCTTTACACTTCGTTCTCATGTTACCTACTCTTCTGCACATTCGTTTTGTTTTAAAAATGTTAACTATAGCACATTCACACTAGTACTCAAATCTGTGTTATGTTTGAAAAAAAAAATCTACGCTTGTGGATTTGTCTGGTGAAAATTTAAACCTTGAGAAAACTACAGTAGCAAAACAAGAAACATATATTAAAACAAAACTGTCGTACATATGTTATGTCACGAAATAGAAACCTTTCCTAATATCAAATTGCATTTCCTATCCATACATGAGGGGTACGTTAATTAAGAAAAAGAAATCAAAATCAGGTAGATTAAATAGTTAATTAAAACTAAATTATAATTCTATTTTTAGTATTTTTTATTTGTGCACCTTAATTTTGTATATGTAATATTAGCTTATTAAAAAAAATTGGTTCCAAAAATAAAATGAACATTTTGAAATGTCCATTTCTGAGACTTTTGGCAACAATCAAAAAGATTACTAAGAGAAGAAAAAGAAATTAAAGAACAAATTCTTGATATTCAAACAAGTTAAGCAAAATATACTCGAGGTTTTTGCTTAATCAAAATGTTACTGTACATTTTACGGGATGATTACGTTACATTATGTCACCAACTAATTACAATGTGATCATCAAAATCGGCTTCTTTAGTTCAATAATAGTAATAAGATTAGTTTTGGTACGTAAAACTTAACATGCTTGCCAAAAAATGTAGTTTTGGTTAAAAGTTTTCCTTATGGAAAGTAAAACGAGTGGATGACTCGAGACTAAACTCCTGACAAAGATCTCTAAGTGGTCGAACCAGTGTTGGACTTCCACAGTAGAACACGCCTGAAAGAAACATGTCAAGAATTGCATGCAGATATAATCATATAAATAAAATAGTTTTTAAGTAAGAATTTTCAGAAACTTTATGAACAACATAATGAACTTTCAGAAAATAAACAATAAAAATAAGAATTGCTAACAAGTGATTACCTATTCGACATGCTTCGTGTTTGCTTGACAATTCAGAAAAAACCTTCCTCCAATTGGGTCTTGCAAAATGTGTTCGTATCTGAATTGTATTTTAAGAAGTTAAAATTTAAAAAAAAATTATTAAATTATTTTCTTTTTGCTAAATAAAATAAATTATCAAGATACATGTGTAATTATTGCCTAAGAGTGCTTAATCCACACCAACAAGTGTCATTTGGCCTTTATATGTTTAAGATTGGACTAGTATTTTTGTCAACGATTGAAGTGATTAATTCTCTTAACATGAACACTTTCTTTTCTTAATCCCTTCAAATATTTAGTTAAGATACCGTACCGATTGAACTATATAAAATGGCAAATAATTATATACTTTTTAAACCCAAAAATGCTAAAGCGACAGCTAGAGCGGACACCTCGTTTTTGGTGATTTATGATTATAAAAAATTGAAAACTTATTACCCGGCTTTCGGAGACGATGTCAACACCATTCTTAGCATGTTGAAGTTTCTGAACCATAGCGATTAGGGCAGATCTTGCATCTCCTGCTTCGTACATGCTTGTTAAGTAGTTATGCATTTCAATCACATGCTGCCAAAAAAAATAAAACAAATAGACTTTTACATTTTTTTTTACAGAATTTCATATCTGAAAACCTTGAAAATAGTTTATGCTTTTTTATACCTACATTTTTATGAAATGAGAATGTTGAAACTGTTTCAGTTTTTCATGTATGCATTTAACTTGTAAATATGCATTAAACAATAAAAATTAAGATGGATAACTTACGGTTTTATCATACTCGGCGATGTCATCCATAACTCCCTTGAACCAATCAAAGGAAGCTTGTTCTCTTGTCACCCAAAAAAAATATGCTCTCTGAGGAAACTTCTTGCCTCCACCACCACTAATACTATCACCTCCTACGCTCTCTCCTCCTACACTTCCTTCGTACTTTTGCCCCTATATTTTCCAATATTCATAATATAGTCCCTCTTTTTCCATCTTGTTCAACCTCACACAATTATATGGATAAAAATGTTTATACTACTTACAACTTTGGGAATCCCGGGTTTTAGATGGTTTAACATGTCTTTCAATATGCTTATGAATGGAGTTGCTCCAATCCCTAGTCCAACCAGCAAAAGAATATCGAACTTCTGATAATTTTGTGCTGGAGCTCCATACGGTCCTTTGATGAATATCTTTGGGAACCTGGTATGAAATAAATTTTATTTTATAACATGCCTTTTACACTTTTGAGGCACCCAACCATACATATAGGTATATAGAAGAAAAAAACTGATATATAATAGCATTTTAAGTAATTGTTAGTTTATTATATTTTCACTTACAAGACTTGTGATTCTTCAAAGTGGGGATTTGCACCTGTTGCTCTTGTTTCCATCCTCATAAGACTATTTGGTTTAGGCTTTGCGGCTGCTTGAGGAGGGGGCTCGCATGTCTACAAACACAATAGAAATAATAAAATAGTTGAGTATACTTGAGTATAAGTAACATGAAAGACAAATATCATGATGGCTATACTGAAAATAACGAGTTACAAGAAATTACCTTTGCGAATGTGTTCCTAAGTTCAGTTGTCCAATCACCTAAGGCTCTTATGTGAACACTTAAATAGTCATCTCCAGGTGCAGAAGTGATGGAGAATGGATGCCTGAATAAGAATAACAATAATCGATACTACTATTTAGTATTAACCTTATAAATATTATGGTTTAAATTATTTTATTGTTGAATATAATTAAATAAGTTAAAATCATAATTCTGATTTAAATTTTAACTTATAAATGCATTGACTGTTAATATTTAGATTACCATTCGAATTGTGAGAGGTCAGGACACTTGACAAACATGTACATGCCACTTTTGTATTTGAACGCGGGAGGTTTGGTCACGTAAAGTGCAAGAACGTTTCCCGAATATACAATAGCCTATAATAAGATAAACGAAAATAAATATATATTTGAAAAATGAAAATATGTGTTTTACTTAATATTGACAATATAGTAACTTTTTCTTTTAAAAAAACAAATAGTAACCCTTTTGATTACCTTAATCACGTGGACACGATGGCTGTGGTCTTGAAGAACACGTGAGAAAAGCCTCTCACTTGCGTAGAACAGCATCGGAACGGCCACGTACATCCATGTCTGCATTTCCATTTATCAACAAATTGAAAAACAAACAAACAAACAAACAAACAAAAAAATGAAATGCAGAATTAAGTTATTTTATATTAGTGCATATATTAGTTTCAATTACCGTTTTCTCGTACCAAGGCTTCTCGATGATAAGATAGTAACCATGAAGAATGAGCAGAACATAAGCAAGAATCAGCAAATGATGAGCATACCAAAACGCATTAAACCCAGCAAGAACGCTAAACGGTTTTGGCAACTTCACTATGTTCCTTCTAAAATAATGCATCGCGAGCGTAAACGAGAATCCCATGAAAAAAATCATAAAAACTCCAGTGATTGACACTGACGTCATCATCAAACCAAGATAGCTCGGTTGCGTGTGTCCCAAGGCAGATCCAGCATACTTCAAGAACACGTCGTAAGAGCACGTACTTAACCTAGGATAGTTACAGAAAAGGTGTAGCAGCGTGTGTAGCAATGCATGGAAGGCGATAGCATACGCAATCACCTTGTGGAAGTTAATGTTGTCATCGAATGGGATCATGCGACTCAAGAACGATGACCTAAGCATAGTCAGGGTTTTCCTACAGACTGGGACCAAGATTAGAGCCATGTTGAATTTAAGCGTTTCCGCCGAGCCTTTAGCGGCGCAAACGCAGCGTCCGGTGATGTTGTAGAGAGGGCTTCTCATGAATTCGTTGTACTTCCACATGAATAGATAGACGTTGATGAGGAGCCACAAAGTGAGGACCCATATTTTCTTCCAGTTCTCGTGCATTAACTCTGTGGTCACCGAAACGTACTTGCTCATTGGCGTCCTGTACCGCTCTGGGATCATGGCTCGAGTCAGCGTTTGAGATTTCTTCATCTTCTCCGTATCAGCGTTTGACACCATCCCTGTTAAGAGCACTTCTAACTGCCACATCTGCTTGATATAAACTATAAAATGGTCAGAACATAACTCTATGTTTTGAGATAAAGCGAAAAATTAGAAAAACACAAGTTTTTCGGAAGAACGATAACCCTAGACATGGCGGTTATGGGCATACGTAAGTAAAATGTTGGTCTATGATCCCTAAAATTTTAAAAATGATTTACATTAACATAGACCTCCAATTTGTAATGATTTTTTTATTAAAACTTTGACTAAATTGTTTATTAAATCCGGTTAATGTTAATTAGATATACCAGTTGGTTTAGTTTCCTTTTGCTAAACCGATGTAATATATAAAGAATCCCATGTAACAAACTTTGATTATCATACTAATTCATTTTACTCAATATTGTTTATCCAGAATCTCATGAGCTATCTCTAGAACAGACGGCATATTCAAAAAATCTATTTGTATGAATCTGCAATAAGAGATGATAAATTTGATAAATAATTGTTCCGATAATCACGATAATTTTTTGGATATTTATATGTAATAGTACGTTGTTAAAACTATTCTCTAGACTTAGACGCTAACCAAAACGGATATAAATTTTGAAAAAGAAAAGAAAGTTAAACCTCGATGTATCCCTTGTGATCAGGATCGAGTTCTTCCATGATCAAAGAAGCGTAAGCGGCAGCATTTTTTTTAAGGTTCCCTAGGCGGTTAGCGGCTGCGCTCAAGACAATGACTTCTTTCACTTCATCTTCCGTGAGCTTCCCATCTCCGTCCTTGTCACACCTAATCAACAACCACAACCGCAAATTTTTAAACTAACCACATTTAGATATATGTGAAAACGTATAAGATTATATAAGTAATTACATGTCGAAGAATATCTGGAGACGACAATCGAGATCTTTCTTGATCATGTCTTCCCAAAACAGCTTAAGTTGTTCTTTGTCAATACCACTTTCTGTCTCTATTTGCCTTCTCCGACCCAATGCCTCATAAACTTCTCCCGCAAACTCCATTGTATCTCCCATTCCTACCAATATATGCACTATCGACGTTATACATTTTATTTCCTAACAAAAAAGGTGATAATATAATGCATGGAATGAACATTTAATCTAATGCATGGAATTAACCTTTACACACACACAAATAAATGAAAATCAGATGTACATATCCATTGGTATTAGTCTGCCAAGCCCCAAAGCCGGCCATGAGTATATCAAAAGAAACATTCGCATATAGCCCCAAAATATTAATGGTTAATAATTTTATATCACCTGACTTCTAAATAATTTAAAAATAATATATGTTTAGCAATAGTTTCAAACTCCATAAATTTCAGGGTTAGTCCTGTCCAAGCCCTATCAATTATTGGTAGTTTCGTTAATTACCAATGCATACGCCGAACTTCTCTTTAGGCAATTTGCCATCAACAGAAAACTGATTAAACCGGTTCTCAATAGATCTCCATGAATCTCTTTCCTTTCCCGTGACCGTCCGATCAAGGAACCGTAAGCTCTGGAGTCCCCTAGCAGCGCTAGATGTTGTCCTCTCTACTCTTTGTGGACCCTTCTTTGGAAGGACCGCGGCACCTGGAGGGCCCAGGTTACCGCTTTTCCTCGTGCTTGGCGAGCCAAGATTACCGCTCTTTCTCCAGTTCGAAACGCTCAACGTGCGGATTATCGATCCCACACCCCTTGACGCAGTCTTCTTCAGACCACCTTCGTTCTTCTTGACGTTAATGTCTGGCTTTTTGGAAGAAGTATCACCCATTGTATCGATCTCTACACTCTCTAACATCCATTTTTCATCGCTAGGACTGTTATTTTTCATCATTTTTTCTCCGGGACCAGTAATTGATTAAAGAATCGTCGGAGATCTTATAATTCTATCTTATTTCCTATTAGTTTGTCTTGTTTTTTTTTCTGGTTTAATCGAATTATTCGACAAGGAGAAAAAGTAGGAGAGGCACTGATTTTTGAATCGTTTGTATATTTTTATGTTTATTTAGTTAGGAATGATCAATACGCATGAAGTGATTACTAAAAATAGAAAGTCCTGAGGAAAGCATCTCTTCAGGTCAACCACACAGACGACCAATCAAAGACCTATAAAATCAATTTGACTTATTGTAATTAATTCATATATATATATAAAAAGTCATTTCTTTCCCCCGTTTGAGTTCAGTTTCCAAAATTGTTAATAACAATTAGCTCAAAAGAATGAATCTCAAGAAGAAGAAAAACACAAATACAAAATTAAACGCCATGATTAGCGGTTGTATAACCAACCAGGACCTCCCATGACAAGATATAACGGTAGCTCAAAATTCACTTCAAAAATTAGGGTTATGATTTAGACTAGCATATCGAGTAAGTAATCTATAAAAAAATGTCTACTGATGATCTTGTAAGAAAAATGTATATTATTGATCTTATGATTTGATACAATTGTGAAGAGCGGTAGGATATATGAAAATAAAAGAGTACAATAGTAGTTAGAATATAAGCTTGATATATAAAACTTGGATCCCCTTCTCATTTTCCTTGGCTCTTCTTTTATAGGTGTTGAAAGTAGATCATAAGAGCGACGTGATATTCGCTGGGTATCAGATGCCTTTCAAATTACATTTACTGTCTTGATTTCGTTTACATTTTGGTCCGACAGTTCAGCTTGGTGCTAAGTACAGCTTAGAGTGGGTTCAAAAACATATATACTTTTTTACCGGAAATTGTTGACACTAAACCGAGTTCTTACACTGGGTATGAAGTGGGGGTAAAGCCCGTTTCCAACATCGTACATCATCACAAACAATCTTTGCAATGTCCGAAACAATAGAACTGGAGGCACGAGAAACCAAATCAGTGGAACAGTTTGTGACAAGGGGAGAACTCTTAGGCTTCGAATGTTACGAACCGTACTGCCCCGCACTACAGTTAACAGTAACAAAAATATATACATATACCATATATCTATACATTTTTATAACTGTTAAAACCGCACCGCAGTTAAACCGCTTGTCCCGCACCGCTCAAACCGCAGTTACCATTTAGAGCCTTAGTCTCTGAAAATATGTTCTAACAAATAGAAAGTTGATAATCTTAAAATAAATTAAACCACAGAGGCGCAGTTTATATAATATCTCCAAACTATCTTTTATTTAATATGGTTAACTGGAAATTTCTGGTTATATATAAATCTTCCCCTATGCTCATGTGCAACCTCTATCATCACTAATAAGTAAAAAGTATAGTGGCGGATGGGGTAATACCTTATGTGTCTAAATAAAACAATTAAACACCAAATGGAAAAATAATTTAAGTGAGATTTCAAGACTTGGATTTATAACCAGTCTTTTGATGGGCTATTACAAAACCAAACAATGTATAATAAATTCTAATCACAGCTGATTATCTAGATATTAATCATCTTTGAATCGGTAAAGTTATTGACACCCAAAGAAAAAAAAAGTGGTCAATATTATTAGGGATTATTTTCCAAATAATCAAAAAGAGTAATTAGATTTTTAGCGAGAGATTAAAGAGAGAAACGAAGAGAGCGAATATTTTTGGTTAAATAGTGAATTTGTGTTTTTATGTATATAAGGGGCAGTTTCTCATACTAATATTTTGGACCTAGCACCTTCATCCTAAAAAAAAAATCAGACAAAAAACACTACTAATATTTTAATATGAATTAGTTATAATTAATTTTTAATTAAAGGCCTCTTATAACTAATTGTGAGAAGTACCTCGTGAATATGTCAGGAATATCTAAAAAGTTTTCAAAATTACTATTTTCACATTACAAGATATAATATATTTTTATTCTGATAGCTTTTCTTAATGAAGTCAAAGTTATGGACAGCCTTAAAACATCTCTAAGAACAAGTTTAAAACATCAAATATAAAGTTTTATATATTCCAAGAGCAACTTCAAAACCTCAAATTTTAGTGTTTTGAACAGTAAAATTTTAAATTTGAGGTTTGACTGTCAAAATCTTATATATTAAGTTTTATAAATTTTTTTTCATTTCTACAGTTATGTATCTTTTAAATAACCATGTTAACTTTTATATTTGTCATTTTAGTCCTTATAATTGATATTTTCTAAATATTTTGCATAATAATTGTTAGTTTCGATAAATTTAAGCTCATAACCTATGTATATTTAATAAATGTGTTTTATATTATTTTGACATTTATTAATTGATCTTGTGTTTGAACATTGTAAAAATAATTATATTGAGTAATTTGGTATTTCACTAATAATTTATGATTTAATTTGTGTTTTTATAATTCTCATTTATTATAATATAATGTTAATACTGTTTGTGATACTTTTTAATATATATTTTATTATTTATAAATGTTTGTAATTTTTATTATCTTTAATCAATCTTAAGGACTATAATGCAAATATTTTTAAAAAAAAATCAGATGTAAGGTTTTACCACTAGAGAATATCAGATTTGAGGTTCACTCAACTGTAAAAATAAGGTTGATTTTGGAGATTCTCTTATCATGGGCGATATTCCCGTCACGATGGATTTAGTAGTCCATACTCGTACAAGTAGGTCAAAAGTTGTACCATAGAGATCTCCCATCTCCTGCCGGTGACAATACCATTGCTGAGAAGTGCGATTTAGAGTGTGGTAGCCAACGATGTGTGTAGGAGCGTTGTACAGCGACTCACGTTTTGGAGTAGCACGAGAAACCGTACGTTTAGTACGACTCGGACAAAAATGCTTCAGATTGTAAAGGTTCGTGTTTCATCACGATGGATTTAGTAGTTGAAACAAAACCAAAAGAATATGGGACAAGATTTTTCCGATAATTTGATATTGAAATCACATATTTTACTATATTTTTACTTCCGATTTAGTTAGAATGTTACAATATACTTTATTCATTTGTTTATACTTTGGTGTATAATATAAGGCCGTTAAGTAGTGATTAAACCAAACGTAAAAATGCCTTGTCGTTTGTCAGCTTTTCCCTATTTATAAAGCGTTGTGTTCAGTGTTCCAATCATATGACGGATCTATTAGCAAAACAAGCTTGCTTACATGTACTAAACTCAAGTTTCGATATGAGATTAAAAGCGTTGCGACATCCCACAAAAAAAAAGATGTTCCTCTAGCCTTATGTACATTGTTCCAATAATAATGGTTCTTTATGTTCACAAGCTTAGTGTGAACTTACCAAATTCTATATAGGTAAGATATATAGATATAAAATAGCGGATGTTATCAAAATCTGTTACATTGCATCTTTAACAATGCTCACGCTACGCAACATCAACCTGTCGTGTCAAAGTAACATATATCAATATTTGAAATAAGCTAGTCAACCGAATAATTCACGAAATCGTGGATTTAACGCATTAGAGCATGATTAATAGGAGGTTCTTAATTAAGATGAAGTTCTTAAAAGAATATAAGAACTTGTCTTTTAAAATTTAACTAAGAATAAGAATCAGCTTTTAAATATCTTATTTAAAAGCCGGTTCTTAGTTTTTTAGTTAAAAGTTAAGAGACGGTTTCTTATATTTCGCTAAGAACTTCATCCTAAGAACTCTCTATTAATCATGCTCTTAGTATTGTAACATCTAAAAAATCACACACGTCGCTATGCTCAGTAATAATGTATTCACTTGACGAACAATAAAATTGATATGATATTATTCAATCTTAAGTGTTTGTTTTGCAATGTGTCGCACTTACCTCTCTTCTATGGACATGTTCGTTTCTCCATCTGGATGAGCCATCTGGATGGAGATGAGAGATCTGTACGTTTAGACACTAAAAGTGCAACTCATTCAGATGGATCATCCAGATGACTTTCAGAAATTTAAACGTAATTTTAAAATTCAGCTGGCTGATCCAAATTGAACCATCTAGATGGAGATGGTTCTGTCACAAATGATATAATGTTTATTATACCCCTGATGTAATTCACAAATTAAAACCTAAACATAACATCATTTTGTCACATACAAAAAATAACAAAACCACAAAACACATTTTCCTGTTAAAACCTAAAACGCATTTTTCCGTCCAAACCGTAAAATGTGTTTTCCCGTCAAATCGTAAAACGTGTTTTTCCGCTAGTTTTCTCGTTAAAACCTCAAAAAATGTGTGTTTCCCGTAAAACTGCAAAATCTCGTTTTCTCGCTAAAACCAAAAATCATGTTTTCCCACCAAACTCCAAAAAAAATTGTTTTCTTGCCAAAACCAAAAATTGTATTTTCCCGCCAAAATCGAAAAATCTCTTTTTCCGCCAAAACCGAAGTTACAATCAGTTTATGATTAATATTTTTTTTTAGTTTGAAACTTTAAAGTTTTTTAAAATATATGTTTATCAATCTTTTTGTTTATTAGAATTTATTACGAGGGTATTCTAGTAATTTGTTTACTAAACTCATCTAGATAGAAATATAAATAAAGAAACAAACACAAGATCCATCCAGATGAATCATCTAGACGAGCCATTTGGATGGACAAACAAACAGTTTTAAAAATCTAAATGGATCAACTGGATAGATCATACAAATTGATCATCTGGATGGAGATGAAAGATGGTGAAACGAACAGCCCATATCTCGATTTTCCTTTGCAGTTTTCAACATAACAAACACGATGTTGAAGACCCAATTATACAAAAGAAAAACAATGTTGTAGACTGTAATAAGTTATATTTTAAAACAGTATATATTTTAGTATATGTAAAATTTGTCTTGAAAACTTTTTCACTTCATAGAAGTTTGATTATCTCTTTTGCCTTCTTTTATATATCTAAGTTTACAGATTTTTTTTTAGATATTTTTTTAGCCTATAAATTTGAATCTCATAAGCATACTTCTTTCAGCAGATAAATTTGATGAAAAAATCTATAAACATAAGTTCATAAGAAAAATTAATATTTTCGTTTTATTTTATTATATCTTTGGCAAATCAGTTTAAATAAAGAACCAAGAGAAAAAATTAAAAGACTAAAAGGTGAGGGAAGGGAAGAGAAAGAAAAGGACAGTAATGGGGAAGGCTTATCTTAGAGAAGGTGCATTTTGCCACACCAATCTTTCTTTGTCACTGTTAGTCAACTTCGCACCTCTGTTTCCTCCCTTCAAATTTTCATTTTCATTAAGATTTGACATTGATCATATGTATGTACTTGACATGAACTAGTGCTTTCAATTAAAGAAATTCGTCTGGGTATAACACATACATGTATATATTACAGTTAGATGATAAATACATGAACATGAAAGTGAAATAAATAAAATGTTTTTAATTTCAAAGTTACTACGCATTTTCGCATCCCGCTGACTTTCGAAATAAAAAGAGGTATCATTACGTTCAAAGCCTAACTTTTTTTTTAGCCTAACCCATTTTACCTGTTTTGGAAAGTTACTTCTTCATCCTGTTCTTAATTTTGGCCTTAAGGTCTTCCTATATCTAGCATAATATCTATCTCGATATATACGTCCACCCATTTATAGATAAGTGTAATTTGATCATTTTTTGTGTGGCTACTATACCATTTAATTATCTGACAACTTGAAAAACAATATTATATGATAAAAATAATTTCTAAGGTAAACGAAAACAAAAATCGAAATAACAAGTTAAGAGAACTCTTTCTGAGTCTTAGGAAGGGTTTGTTCTCATAGGTTAAATTACATCAAAGTTGAGGTCCGGTAGCACTGGATCCAAAAAAGTGGTCATGTGTGATACTAGATGACTTTGTATATAAGTGTGGTTGAATCCTATGGGGTGAAAATCATGTACTCCCAGTTTGATTAATATAAAATTGATGTTTAAACCAAAACAAAATTCAAAGTTTCAATGTTTAAATGACGATGTAGATGAAACGACTGAGTAAAGATACAATAGAGAATATGTGAAAATGGTGGAGACGCTATTGTGCTTGTTGACCTTTTCTCCTTTCCAAAAGATTGGACAAACGCATAAGAACACATGCACGAGTCTTAATTAGTAAATTTAAAAAATAAGAAAACAACATGATGGGATCACTTAAAAACATCTAAATCACACCGTCCTATTCTTTGATTTGTCATGAACACACTTTTCTTTCAACCAAGAAGAGTAACCCTACACATTTCCTTTCTTTTGATCATAAACTCTTTGTGCACTCATTGCCTACATTTATGCTATTATCATTGCTTTCTATAGGCATGGACTATATAATTTGCATATTGCCATTAATATTTTGTACAAAAATAACTTATCGCGTTGTGTAGTCCCGGACCCGCTGATCACTTTTTTATTAAGAGTTCACTCAAGTAATGCAGTACTGCAGATTCGATCGAAATCAGGATTTATGTGGACTTGCATGTGGTAGCCACTAGACTAATATTCCATTGGACAAAGAATACACTCAGTAGGCCAAACGAAAAGAACATGAAAAATACTTATATAATTATATTATATGTACAACATATTACATATTACATAGCTAACACTTACATTTTTGTAGTAATACTATGAAAAGATTTTACAGTATACGTTATCCATGTCTCTTTTCTTTCTACAAGAGAATTCAAAATTCAAGGTTCAGCATGCATGCTATGCTGGTGTTTAACATGATTTAATCAAATATTAATAATCAGAAAAGTGAAAACTCAGATAACATAGCTAATCATTTTTTTTCTTACAATAATTAAGCGTAAATGGTGATACACGTATTTCCTACGTAAATCACCATTTAACTTTAACATATGTGATCAGCTATCAGAAATTTGTGTGCTATTAGAGATTATATCGTTTAAAACTTTATTACAAAAGGTTAAAGCGCGTGTTGTCTTCTTTTTTTTTAACATTTAAAGCGCGTGTTGTTACCCAAATTTTCTGTGGTACAGTTGTCCTACACGCTTGTACATTATAACCAAGTCAAAAGTTCGTAAGAAGTTGAACGTTTAGCTTTCGTTACTTCAATTGATATTTTTTATTTTTTTGTTAAACAAAGTTGTTACGATCATTCTAAAGTGTTGAAACAAAATCAGTCAAAATTTGGTAGTGATTTATACTCCTTTAGTGATCGATCATTCAACTCATGTTTTGAAATGGGTGTTGTTCTCCTAATTATCACAAACTATCCATATTTGTTATGGTGTGATATGTCCTTTTCACCTCTTATTCTACTGCCACCATCTAGATACTGATCCGACCGACCTTAAATTCATATCATAGACGTAGTGTTTAGTTCATATTTATAGGATGTATCTATACTATTATTTGCAAACTAAATTTTTAGAATCGAGCTATCACGTTAAAAGTTAGAGTGGTTAATATCGTTTATACTCTTAATGAATAAAATGTATAACTAAATTAAAAAATAAAAACGAAATTTTAATTGATTTGATTAGATAATTGATTAAAATTAATAATAGTAAGAATTATCCAAAATCTGAAAATATAATTTTAAAAAGAGATAATTTATGTATATATTGTATTGCTATCTGAAAAAAGTTAAAAACATGAATTATATAACTAAATATTAATCAAATTAATTTCTTAATTATAAAATTAAAAATAAAATATTGAATTATCCAAAATCTAAAAAATATAATTAAAAAATATAATTTATTTATATATATATTGTATTGTTATCCGAAAAAGTATTTTAGTAATAAAAAGCTAAAAACATAAATTATTTTTGAAATCGAGTTCTCACGTTAAAAGTTAGAGTGGTTAATATCGTTTATACCCTTAATGAATAAAATGTATAACTAAATTAAAAAATAAAAAGAAAATTTTAATTTATTTGATTAGATAATTGATTAAAATTAGTAATAGTAAGAATTATCCGAAATCTGAAAATATAATTTTAAAAAGAGATAATTTATGTATATATTATATTGTTATCTGAAAAAGTCTTTTAGTAAAAAGTTAAAAACATGAATTATATAACTAAATATTAATCAAATAAAATTCTTAATTATATAATTAAAAATAGAATATTGAATTAACCAAAATATAAAAATATAAAAAAAAATCTATATATATATATATTGTATTATTATCTGAAATATAATTTTAAGTAAAAAGTTAAAAACATAAATTATATAATTAAATATTAATCAAATAAAATTGTTACTAAAATTATGAATATAGTATACAAATAACTTTTCAAAAATTATGAAAATGTTTAAGTCCGTATCACGGGCAAAACACCTAGTTTATTTATTAATATGCAGGATATATATTTCAAATACATCATTTCACATCATTTGGTATAGTTTTAACAACTATAGTTATCTGTAAATTTTCAACTACTATATAAAAATATACAAAAATTAATATATATATCCCCAATTCGTTCGTAGACTTGTAGGTTTCCTGAACCGTTGACCTTGTTAAAACTACAAATAATTATAATCTTTGGGTGTCAAATAACCAAAGTGGGGTACTGAAGACAGAAGCTTGCCAAAGTAAACCAATAATTTTTCCATGGTGATATAAAGCAAAACAAAATAAAAATTATTACAAGACACAGACAATTCTTATTGGATCGTTAAAACTTGAAGTAGTTATGAACCAACCGTAGCATGAAACGTTTAGTTTTGGTACATTATGCAGCAAATTTACCATCATATGGAAAAAGTCTTCGTTGTCATCGACTGATCTATAAATTTTGCTTTTGCATGACCTTTCCCATCAACTTGTGGCGATTTTGCCTATATAAAATGTGTTTCTAGTTAGTCTCGCAGTACATCTATCTACTGTAGGAATCGAGAGATCCTATGTCCTCGTAACGATTGCGAATTATTATCTTGTCTCCTCTTTATGTGGGACACATTCCTATTGACTTTTTATATTATGTTTTGAAATGTCAGCAACGTTGCCTAAAAATCTCTAGCAGTAACTGGTAGATACATATGTGAAAGAATGGGACAATGTAATACGTTATTATGTATCTCTCTCTATCTAATATGGATAAACAAAGTATCCGTAAATTTTGATTTGTTATTCACTTCCAATCGAACCAAAAAATCTGAATATTTCTAACTCTACAAAGCAAAACAAATATTAATAGACAAAAATCGTAAAACAAAGTAAATCATAAATCCTAGACTCTGATCCAATATATTATATATATATATATATATACAGAATTATATACATAAATTATAGAATGATTATATTTTATGTAAGTTGTACAAAAAAAATATTCATTAAATTGATTATTTTAGTTATTAGAGTTTTAAAATAAATAAATCTTATTTTTTTATAAAATAATATTATTCTATATTAATTTTAAAATTTTATTTTATTTGAACGGACCGAATCGAATATCTAGTCAAAATATAATTTTTGGACATCTTAACATTGGATATATGATTGGCTACGATCGAATAAAAATGGAGAGTTGGTGATCCGGATGAAATTGATATGATCATAAATATCTCCAAAAATCTAGATATTTGTTCTATATCTACCCATATTCTTTAGATATAGTTTATACATATGTAACTGGTATATAGATATGTATATGTGGATGCGTTTAAGTAGTATAAATTTTTGTTAATGATAATATACATTCCAGCAGTTTTAATATGTAAGATGTTTTGGATAAGTTTTTTTTGTTTCACATTGTAAGGTGTTTTAAAATATATACTAGGGCTGGACATAAAATATGTAACCTGAAATTTAGACCGAAATACCCGATTCGTACCTGATCCGAAATATAAAACAATTATATGAATATCTTTTTTTAGGGTGTTACAAAATATATTCGAACCTAAAGAGTTATTAATCAAACCCGAACGGATAACCCAAAAAATAGAAAAATTTGAAGAAAACGATCTGAATATTCAAATTAATATACAATATAAATATTTAAACCATAAATATGTACCTCAACCATAAATATTTACCCAAATATTAATTTCATATTTATTTCGATATAATATCTAACAATAAGTATTTAAAATTAAATAATTGCTTTAAATACTCAATTCTATATAAATAACTAAATAAGTAAGGTTTTAGATTTTACTTCGTGTATATCCAAACCGATCCGATATAACCTGAGTCAAACGATATATGGTTATTTTATGAGTTGTAGGATGTAATACAAACCCGATCCGAAACTGATATGTTATATTCAATCCCGATCTCATAAGTACAAATCCAAATAATATAGAACTTAGGACGTGTTATAAAATAGAACCTAGGACGTATATAGTTAACTTTTATTTTAATTTTATCAAAAATATCGTGTAACCAATTACATTTTACTATTTGCATTTATAATCAACCAAATTTATTTATATTTATATTTAATGATATTTTAAGAAACATTAAAAATAATATATGTTATATTAGCTAAAATATTATATATTATAAAATAAAGGGAATGTATATTATTATTTTTAGTCGAACGAGATTGGAATTCACTAAGCTGTACGTTTTTATATTTAGGGTATGACTGGTTTTCCCGCTACCACCCGCAAACGCAGCTTTTGCGGTTGGTAGCGGTTGTTGGCGTTTCGCAACAATCGCTCAAACCGCTCCAAACCACTCTAAATCGCTCTGAACCTCATAAATTCAAAAGCTGGTTCCAGCTAGCGTTTGCGGTTGCGGAAGGATAAAAAAAATTTCTTTTTTTCCAAAACAATATAAATACAAAAATAAAAATATTCAATAAAAAAATTAAATTGGAATTATAAAAATGCTAAAATATATCTATTATATTTTAATTAATATTATAAAACTCTAAAATAAAAATATTTTCTATATTTTAAAAAAAATTAAATTATAACTTTCTAAATATAACTTTTATATTTATTATAATATTATTATTTTTGATATTTTTATAATTGTATAAAATGTAAATATTATTAATTTATTATTTAACCGCTGCTGCATTTGGTAGTTAACCAGTCATAAGTATCCCGCAAACGCACCAATTTCTAACCGCAGAACCAGTCGTACAAATCTCTTAAAACCGCTAGAAACCGTAACCACCCGCATCCGCAAACTCCTGCAACCGCAACCGCAACCGCTGCGGTTGAACCAGTCAGGCCCTAAGTTTAAAACTTTCAAAAACTTTGACTGCATGTTTCAGTGTTATAGTATACAGTCGTATACATATACAGTAGTATACATAGAAATATTGTCTTTTCCTCTTTCTGCATTCAGACTTTGACTTAGATTTGACGAAATATTTACCCTCCAGTCCAAACTCTAGCTAAGATTTCAGATCAACTTAAAAGAAAATCATTGATGACCATATTTTATATCTGTACCAGCAAAATGAAGCTAGCATATTTGTGTTCCAAAAAAAAAACATATTTAGATAGTTCTGATGGACCTACAGAGCCGATCCTTTAAGTGCAAAAAAATGCTTTTGTTAGACCTTTTACCCCATATATAAAGTAAAACTATATAATCGACTCAGAGGATTAACTTATAGTGATCTCGAAGGGACATAAATCTTCAGATACATTTATCGATGAAACCATATTATAAATACAGAATGAAATGGAGAAGAACAATGAAAGGCATAAACGAACTTTTACTTGTGAAAACTTTGGTATTCGACAAATAGCTTGTACGGATAGTAAAATTTAGACTTGTACTTGGTTTCCTAAAAAGAAATATTTACAGTTTTAAGTATTTGCTAAGAAAATAACGGTTTGTAAAGTACTTGTCTTGTAAAGTACTTATAATTTACTTGATAAGCATTTGTAAGCTACTTGATAATTTGTTAAAATTTCAAAATAAAAATATTATTGTTTATATTAATATTTTCTTAATTGCTTTTTCTATATTTATTTAGTTAATGTGTGAGACAAAATATATAAGAAAAAAATCTAAATTACTTCTATAAACATATTACTTATTTTTAATTCACTTCTAAATAAAATATAAACAAGTTATTTTACTATAAACAAAGGAAATATATTTTGTTTATTAACAAAAATGAATAGCAAACCAAAAATTCCAAATATTAATTTTTATTTAAATATTTGATATTTTCTTGTTTATAAGTAATTTAAATAGATTATTTGGTATTCGATTTGGTCAAGCCAAGTACTCATTTTTATGGATCAAATAGATATCAAATAACGAGAGTACAGAGTATGTAACAATTAATTGTGCCACCTCTATTTAACTACTTAAATATGATCAGTCAGATTTTATATAAAGAACAAAAAAAAAACATAAACATTTAGTTTAAATTTGGATTACTTCAAGTCTTCAACTGGGTCGGAGTTGGATAAATCAAAGCAATATCATCCTGTAGTATCCAAAATATAGATAATTAAAAACGAAATAAAGTGGCGAGTGTCTAAATTATGTATTCTAAAACTGTCGATACGATGAGGCTTTGACTGGAATTATTATGATGTATAATGATGATATTAGGCCGATCTAGTTACCGACTAAAACGTGTTCCTACTATTCGAATGCCATTCTTGGATTGTAATAAATCGTAAAGTAAAAGTATCTATAAAAGATTACCAAAAAAAGTATCTATAAAATAATATACAGTTTGCATTAGGGTTAGGTAAAAAATATTTGAGATATTTGTTTCGATGTGTTGCTTAAATCGCTTTTATTCCAACAAGAATCTGGCAAACGTGCAAAGACAATAGTCCATCTAATTAAGATATAAATTGTACTTATGCAATTTCAACAGTGGGCACACTTAAGAATAACATCCGAGGCCTTAAAATTAGGACTCTAGTTCCAAAACCATGGATATACGTTTGATTCGAATATACTCCTATATAAAACCACTCAAGATAAATGTGTCGGCTGGTCTCCTGAGTAAAATGGTTACTAGAACGACTTAAATTTTGGTTTAATGAATTTTATTTCAGAAAATGGTTACTAGAACGAAATTGAATGTAACATGGATCCATTGCAATATGCAAACACAGTATAATAATGCATATGGTTAATTACAGAGAATGGATATATAAGCAAACATTTTTTTTTGTTTTATTAAAAACCGTCTTAAACAATTTATTACAAAATTTGTTTAATCAGCTTTTATACAGTCCGTTAATCAGCTTTAACACTCTAACAAGTGTTATTGAAATATTTTTAAGCTATACAGCTTATGTTTCTCCTCCTCACGTATATTAGTGTCTATTTAATGACGACCAAAAACATTTCTAAGAGATTCTCTTTCTCTATCATTAACCTATGTGTTTTTGTCGAATACAGATGACCTCATACCTATTTTATAGTTATCTCAACGTTTTCAAAGTTCTTTATCCAGGACAATATGGATATGAACATCTTTCATAATAATAAATACAACTTTCTTTTTTGTAAGTGCACATATTACTTTTCTTTAAGAAATAAACATGCTTTTCAAATTTATTTTTTTGTCTTTTCTCCAAAATATATATTTACTCTCTAAATCTCCATGACTCCAGCTCAACATCTTGAATCTACATTGTCTTCACCACCCAGCATATCTCTTGCACCAGCAACTATATCAGTGTTTATATCATCAGTTATTTCAACGCAGACTATTGATCTATACAAATTTATGGCTGCATCTTTAATCTCTCTTTTTTAGCTTTGTGTGCCGATCCAACACATCTTTCTTATGGTTCAACGACTACATTTTCTCACCTGAAAACTTTCATCCTATGTGATTTTCTCACCCATAAAATATGCATTACACCATATATTTTTTTCTCCAAAAGATATGTATTCTCTGGACCAGAATATCGCTATCTATCTGTTTGTTATGATTTTTATATTTTTTAATTTAATTACAAAAATGTTGGTCTTCAGAACAAAAATTTACAGAAATGTTTTTTGGTTTGGTTAGAATCGCTCAAATGTTGAAGTTTAGAATATTGTAATTTTCGTTTTGTATATATATTTAGTTAATATTTGATAGCGACACAATTATAATATATTAACCCAAATCATTTACATTTGAATTTAGGTTCTCGCTGGATCGGACAACCCCCCATTTGATGTGAACACGACCAAAGCACATCAAGATTTTGAGTTTAATTAATACAGTATTGATTAACTGTATGATTAATTAGGTGATAAAGTGGATTTGTATGCTGCGCACATGGGTATGCGTGAAATAATGCTTTTAACAATCTTTTTGTCTCTCCTACGTTTCGAGCTAAAAAGTTAACCTGTGTCTTTTTTATTTATTTAATTTTTCTGTTCATTGTTCATTTGCTATTAAGAATGTTGCACGATATATTATATACGGTTTATATATAATCCTCCCACTACGATTTAATCAGGCCACTGTATATATTTTGAATGATAAGAATATATTGATGAAAGTTATGAGTCTTATGAAGATTAGTTTGGGTCTCTTGGAATATTTTGGTTTAACTACTTTTATTTATTATTTACTCCATTTCATGATGATTTATGAGTTAGAAAAAAAATATTTCAAAAAATATACTTTTAATGATTTTTATTAGGTATTAGTGGTGAATTGTAAACTTCAAAAAACCAAAATTATGTTTATTAAATTTTGATTGATTAAAAATTGTGAAAATGTTAAATTATAAAATAATTTATTTATAATCAAAATTTAAGATATTTTTCTAAATATGCATGAAAACTTCAAAATGTATATGTCCAGATAGGAAAATATGGTATAATTGTTATGCCCCTGCAAAAATGTCATTATGTAATCTTTATTAGTTTTATTTGATGTTAAGTTAGATTGTTTAAAACATAATTTACACTTAAATCTAAAACAATGTTTTCTGGAAAGGGTAAGACAATGTTATTATGACATTTAAGCTAACATGTTAACCTAACAAAAAGGTAAAAAAGAGTACGGATTAGAGAACTCTAAAAATGACTATTTTCCTAATATAATATTGTGTCTGCGTATATAATTGATAGCTTAACCAAAGCAAAATAGCTACACTAAGTCCATGGATTTTGTTCTTATATTTTGGAAATGTATATTTTAAAACTTTAAACTTAAAAGTATTCTTTTAATTTGGTTTTCAAAATCATCAAATAGACAAAGTTTCAGAAAAACATAAGAAACAAAGCGTGGTCACTAGAAATAGAAGCGGATCAAAATTATTAAAAATTAGAGATTAGTTTTGGATCATCAATTCATATATGGCATGTTTATGATACACTAATTATAATTTTTTTTAGGGAGGATGGCAGATAACCCAAGTTCCCATATGATTTATGATGTGATATGTTCCACCTTAACCAGTAAAAGAGGTATTAGATTTTACCAAAAAGAAGAGGTATTAGATGTAAACAGTACTAGTTCACTTCTGTGACCCCTCTCTTGCATAAATTTTGAACCGGAATGATCGAAACATATTCTACGTATTTCATGAATTCAACGGAAAATACCCATAGATCAAAATCTCCACTTGAGCAAATAATTTAGCATATAATTTAGCAATCATTTAAAGCATGTACATCACTAATAATAAAACAAAATGTTCTTAAGTATGATATTTAACATTTATTATTTTAAGTAATTACATAGCATCCTAAAAACACAATTCTAACAGAAATAAAAGTGCAAAGTTAAACAAAACAAAATATCCCCCATGCTCAGAACACAAAAAGCGGATAATCTTGATTAGAATTAACCGTCTTATCATTACACAGAGTCTTCACATTTTTATCAAGTTTGTTTAAGTCGATGACGGAAAAAAAAAACAAAAATATCAGTTAAAGCAGTATATTACACACTACACAAGTTCACAATCAGTTCCAAATATAGATCATATAGAAAGATAAAAGTATACAATCTGTATAAGACTCCAAATGTCCTCTTAAATAAATATATTTCAAGTAATGTTCATAACTTTTAGTTTTCTTTTACCCAAACAAAAAAACTTTTAATTTTCTTAAACCCCAACACTATTATCTAATTTTACTATGCATTTTTTAATATTCTTTAAAAAATTACCATTCATAGAAAAGAAAATTCCTTTTTATTTGTTCTCATTCCGTTTATTGTAAAAAATATAGAATAAATTTGTTCTTCGCTAAATATGACAAAAAAAAATAATTACATTTCATTATTTCTATAAATTATTTTTTCTGTTTTTTATATTTTTTCTATATTTTTCCTATGTTCTCGTGATAGTTACCGGTTAGACACAAGTAAATTAAATAAAATAATTTAATAGCGATGAATGAGAGAAGCTTGCATGGTACTTCTATTTATGTTTGATTTTGGTTACTGTGTAAGAGCTATATATTTTTTAAATGACAAACTATGCTTTTATTAGTTTTTAATTTTAATTTTGTGTGTTTAAATTTTTATTATTGATCAAATTCATTCAGATTTAAATTTATTTTCGATAGAATCTAAGATTTAGAAAATGATGGAAAGACTTTTTTTATAATGGATGGACTTAAACTTCGACCCAAAAAAAAAAGGATGGACTTAAACATGTTCAATGGTCATTTCCAGAACACATCATAATTACACCTGTTTAGTGTGATTTGAGTAAATAATTTGTAACAAACTTATCATCTAAAAGTTGATGAATAATATCGTTAAACCATAAGTAGGGTCATTACACCGCACCTGAACTGAAGTGTCGTTCGGAGCCACAGAGAAGCGACGTGAAAACAAAAGGCAAACTTTTCATAACTTATTTTTTGGAGCAACACTCTTCGATAACTAAAGATTCCTTTTATTAAGTTCAAAAAAAAAAAAAAGATTCCTTTTATTATAGTCAGTCAAAATAAGTCAACGGTTAATCAGTTGACCAAATATGACGACAAATGACGTCACCGTCAAGTTTGTCTTCTCCTCCCTCTGTTTAAATAGAAACCAAACCCACTTCGACTTTCACTCACACACACAACACAACAAAAAACTAAAACCACACCATGTATGGACATATCAGCAGCTCCATAGCCTCCGATGACACGTGTCCAGGTTTCCTATACTCCGAGAACATACTGGCTCCTCCTCTGCCGCATGATTATCATCCTCACTACTTCTTACCTCCGCCGCCTCTTATGATGAGCCACCACTCGTTAGCTACGGCCGAGGCAGTTTCAGGGTTTGGTTACTTTGATTCCACCATGACCACTGGTGGCGGCGGATGCAGCAGCTGCGACTCGCCGAGCTCGATGGGGAGCGGTGGAGAGAGTCTTGTGATGCAGAGGAGTGTGAGTAGCCATAATGGCTTTTTTGGTAATTTACCGACGACGGCCCACGATTTCGTTCACGATCATGATGGGCCAGTGAGACGGGCCCTTAGCGCCGGAGATCTACCCGTAAGCAATATTATTATATACACACTTGCACGACGAATTTTGATAATTCAAACCTATTAGCCCCGATTGTGTGTTTCTTTTCCGTGTTTACGTTTGTGTTTTTCTTTTGGTTGCGATGATTAGAATATTATAAGATAGAAACACAAACACAAAAATAACAACTGGAACCTATATATATGTTCCTATCTTTCCAAACGCACTTGCTATATCTGCGTTTACATAAGACAACTTTCATATTTTTTAAGAGACAATAAAAAGATGCAAACGCAGATGGAACTACTAGCTTTTACAATGAACGTTTTGGGGTTTTATTTGGTAAAAGCACTTTACTATATTATGTAAATTAATGTAAAAGCAAACAAACGTTTTGGTACGTGTGTAGAGGAGTAGCAGGAGAGAGAGCAGTGCGGTGTTGAGTGAGAGCAATGCAATAATAGAAGGAATGAGTAAAGCATATAAGTATAGTCCTGAGGAGAAGAAAGAGAAGATCGAAAAATATCGTAGCAAACGAAACCTTAGGAATTTCAACAAGAGGATTAAGGTAAATTTTTACATTTGTTTATATGTTTGTAGCATCTATTTGGTTTATATGAGTGGATTTATTTTTCAATTCGTATTGTTTTTCAACACGTAGAGAGATGCATGAACAGTTTAACACCTACCTATATATTCAATATGCATGTATTTTATGTCCCATGGAAACTTTTGAGGACTTGACATGTAGTTGTATGAAACAGTGACATGCACCTGCACACTTATTGATGCTAACTAACCCATTCATTTCAAATCAAGCATATATTTTCTTATAATTGTCTCCCTTAAGCAACTAATAATGAATTCTATAAATTTAAAAAACAAGCATTCATATGCCTCTTTTAAAAATCAAATTTATTAGATCTAAATAATACAAGAATTTACCTTTAATACAAAACTAAATGGTTCGTTGATGTCTCAAGAAATAAAAGGTTCGTTGACTAGAAAAAAAAAACAAATAGGCTCAACATATCATGTCAATAACTATCACCTCAAAAGTAACACTGTCTATGCTTTTAATCTTATCTTCAAACATAAATATTAATTTCATTAGTATGTGAATTAGAATTAATGTAGTGTCACATCATATTTGGTCTTAGGGAATATTTTGAGATAGACAATGAAGCTCCAAGGTTGCCATAAGTTTATTTCCCCCATTGTTTATTTTTATAATGAGAAGGTCCTCGAATATCGAAAACACTAGGAAAAGAACTAGAGTATCCTATTAGTTACTTCATCCAGCTAATTAAACGATATAAATACATAATATAACCATCACCTTTGTTTTGAGACGGATTTAATACATTTATTTTTCAATTAGTATGAATGCAGGAAGACATTAGCGGACAGTAGGCCAAGAATAAGGGGGAGATTTGCAAGGAATGATGAGATTTCACAACAAGAACAAGTTGATGTTATTGAAGCCGTGGTTGGAGATATTGACACGTGGGCATCTTTTCTTGATTCTTTCTCTGCTAATCACTTCCTTAATTAGTCCTTAGAATTACTAGTATAGGCCCGCCCTACGGGCGGGAAATAAATAATATGCAAATTACTTAATATGTTTAACTTATAGTCTTAGTCTTAACTGAAATAAAAATTAATTTTCATATTTTTTACTAAAACAGTTTATCTATTTTTTTTTAAATCGTATGTATTAATTAGTAAATTTTTATAGGAGACTATTATTTTGCTTTCAGATGATGATCTCAATAGGCTGCTCAAATTTATATATTTTTGTCAAGTTTTTATATGGCAGGTTTTATTTTTATTATAGAAATATAGATTTTTATTCTGGAATTTGGTAGCATGCATATATATATTTGAAACATTTTCTTAAACAACTATATTTTTGAGACTATATTATGTTTTAACCAACCTTGTGGACGGATAACTAAATGAGTGAATGATATAAAGACAACCTAAATTTTAGTGTGCATCTGAGAATATAAATTTAATCATCATTTAAATTTACATTCCTTTAAGCAGCAATATACATTTTGAATAAATAGAAAAGCTGTATACTTGAGGACAACAACAGCTTTGGTAACAGCACAATGATGCATGTAAATTATGTCTCTAGACCATATCTACTTCAACCTGGACATATATCCATAAGTCTCCAATACTCTTGCCAATTTTTAGGTCAAACCGAATTCTTTTGCCTAACCAAACATCACATTTGTCATACATGTCACACTGTTTTATACTGTATCAAACAGGCTCAAGTAGACATGAATAATTAACAAACGAACCTTTCACTCCTAAATCCCACCGTTGATCGTGAATCCTGATATGCCATGAGTATGTATACAAAATTTCAAATCGATCAGGATATGTTTACCTTGTCAAACAATCTCCTAAAGATGCTGTTACAGAAAAGTTTTCTCTGTTTCTGCAGATTCAGATGTTTCTGGTCCAACTTTGAAGGTGAAATACGAATTGTTTATAACTTATATTCATAATTCGATTGATCTAGTGAGCTCTCTGCAATAGGATATTTCCATATATAACCTTAATGTGATCCAGTTTCCTTATATCTCGGCGGAAACCACCTCCAAAGTAGCCTACATACACACTGATTTAAAAGGTAAAATGCAGGTTTTTGGATCAGAGAATCATAAAACTTTTCATCAACTTTCTCAAAGATTTCTGGATGGATTTTACCTTTGATTTGAACACGGTATCTTTCTATGGATTCCTTGCAGCTTGATCTTTCCATAGGGATATTATTCGAGATCTTGATACTTTTGGTCGGTTCAGAATCACTTCCCAAAACTCCTCCTTAACCAGCTTCTATCTCCCGGGCTTGTCTAGCCATTGCTTTGATTTAGTGGATCTTAACATCAAAGTTCGTTGATTCAACAGAGTTCCAACTTATTCTATGGACTTTTACTTTAGATATAGTACTCATAAGCTCTTCGCTATCAAACTTAGGTTTTTCAAATGACACCAATGGCTTCTCCAAACCTACCTCCTGCAAAACTTGTATCGTACTTTTTTCTTCCAAGCTTTCAATAGTTGTTATTGTTTATTATTTGAGATTGTTACTGGAAGAGGTATGAGTTATTAATAATCATTTAGTTTATGGTCTTTGTAATATTGAATCTCATAACGATTCATAACAAAACCAAGAGCTTGCATTTTCCTCTGGTCTTTTCGTCCAAGGATGAAAAGTTGCTGGTGAAGACACTTTATTTTTCTTGTTCAGAACTAACCTTACGTACTGAAGAATTTTTGTGAATTTCTTTTGGGCTGTGCAATAATGTAAGCAATTCAAATATCTGTCTTATAAAAACACAACTGATATTAGGGAAAATGTTATATCAGATTATCCTGAAACAATGGAAGAATGAGTTTAGTTCGAGAGTTACAAAAAGTAAAAACTATGGATTAATGTCTATTTCATCATGACAATTCATGGGTTGATATACTTTTGTATTTCTTCATGATCATCGGGGTCTGCATGTGTTCTTGTGCTGTTGGTGGATTTTCCTGGAAATCAGACAGAATCTGTTCAAAGTGAAGTGGTTGATTCTGGTGAGGTGTCATTAACACCAACATGGATTGTGGCAGCAAATATTAACCAAACATTGATTTGTGAATAGAGAAGAAATCTAGAGCAGCGAATTTTGATTCATTACCTGTCTCATTACAGGATCTGCGAGAATGTTCTGGATTGCCGGGTCTTGCATTCCCCTAGGCCCTAGCCTGCAAGAAGAAAATAAAATATGCTAAGATCACTGGTTCTATCTAAACTGAAAAGGAAGACGTAACAGACCAGTGAAGCAGATAAGATAATTAGAATGGACTTACGCTCGGGTCTTTTGAATTTCTTTTTAACGCTTTAGTGTGGTGTCTCACAGCATCATGATACTCCCGCTCCTTGAAAAACTCACTCATTACATTACAAAAACGACATGATTTTAGTATAACTCGCTTTACCAAGATGGCAAGATATACTTGTAAGACCAAAATACCTCTCTCACGCTCTGCCTCACCAATATTGGGATCAGAATACTCTTTCTGCGCCAACTCCTTCTAGATTCTCTCAGTCTCATCCAGACTCCTCAACATGTCTGGGTTATGGTGCTCTGCAAGAGCTTTCTGGTAAGTCTGAATCATATGTTCATGGTCCGTCGAGACTTTTTCCATCTTCCGCAGAGCTGTTCCGTTCCTAGACTAAGCTTTCTAGCTCTTTCAACAGACTCATCACAGTCCTCGATTTACTCATCATACTGAATCAAAAACATTCACATTAGGTTCAAATAAAGTTTCAGAATACTGAATGTGTCCAAATAAAAATTATAAGACAATACTTTCAAGGATAAAGTTTCAGACTGGCTATAATTCAGCTCTGAAACTTCAATAGGTGGCCGGCAAAAATGCACTTCCCGGCTGACGGTTAACCAAAGGTCCATGGCATGAGAGGAACTGCAAAAAGAACCAAGACATTGTCAAACTCACAGACCAAAGACGTTACAACAACACAATAACCAAAGTTGTGATAATACTAAGAATGAGACACCTTAGCATTAACACCATCAGGAACAACACGCTTCTCTTGCCTCAGCTTCATGAAATCTGCTCTGTTAAACTTAGTGAAACCCCTAAACAAAAGCAAAAAAAGCAACAAAACATGATAAGTTCTTAAAAAGGATTTGATCCTCAAAAACCAATAATAAAATGATAAATATGATTTCCTGCTGCCGATAATCTTTTGACGACCAGGGAACTTAAACTTAGCCCTCCTCAGAGCCTCATGAGCATGGTGACCATGCCCATCCTAATCCTTACACCTCACAGACAAAAGCACCTGCCCAATCGCAACCTAGTACTCGAATATTTATAATATGAGGATCGAGAGAACTGAAACAATAGAGAGGAAACGGTGAAGACGAAGAGATAGAGGAGAAAGCATCGTGTGGTTTTTTTTTCTAATTGTACCGGTAGATTGAAACCGACGAAGCCCAGTAAAACCACATTGAAGCCCATACAAAAGTAACAGCTTAGGAGATCATACGTGTATTATTGAAATGTTTTGATTGGCCGAATAAATTTGTCGACGTGGACACTGTGAAATCACTCTATATCGGGCTTTTAGTATAGAATTATATTTATGTTTTTCTCTTTCTTATATATGTTTATATGGCACTTTCATTTGTTTTGGCGTGAAAGATTTCTCCATGTTGCACTCATGTAGGTTATGTGTGTTTTCTTTGTAAATAAGAATAATAAATTAAAGTATTATATATTTTTGTTCGGAGATCTTTGCTGAATAATCTATTTGACTGGCCAGAAAATTTTCGGAAAGAACGGAATAGAACCACTTTGGTAATCTTCTTGTCATGGCATGGAGGGAGATCGACATTTCCCACTCTATGTTCTCATATAGTTGAGTTAAAATGGTTTAGTGGATAGGTTAAGGCAAAACAAGATGAAAACAGTATCACTATATGCAATTTTAACTGAGTGAATCTTGGTCTAGTGATTCTCTTGAAATAGAAGGATCATAGTTCGAATCAATCTACTTGGAAGGAAAGGATCATATCATTCAAGAATTTTTTTTTTGTTTTCTATAAATAAATAAATATAGAAACAACATACCAATTTAGAACGAGCATGTAATCTGATTTTAGTTTGTATAAAAACACAATGTCTATGATTCATATTAACGTCGATGTTGTATCCGATAACCTGGGTATGTGAATTTACGCAAAAAAAAAAAAACCAGAGGTTGATGTTTGGTTGGTTCTATAAATGGAAAAATAATATCAGCACATTTTTCCAACTATAACAAATTATTTCATTCCGTATCATTATTACTTAGGGGCCCGTAAATAGTTTAATGCATAGTTTATTATGTTCCTTAATGGTCCGAATTGTCTTTTACCCACTTGATTTACAAAAATAATCAGAAAGTAGAAAGATGATAACTTTTAGCATTGAAAAACATGGTCATGTTACTCTGATGATTTCATTACCCTCACGTTAAGTACTCATCGTGCTACTAAGTACTAGCAATCTCCAAAAGTAAGCATACATTAACACCTTATAAAATCCTTATGAAATCAAAGAAGGTTCCATTCTAATAAACAAAAGTAAAGTAATCAACCTAACACCAATTGTCTTATTTATAAGAGAAGAGAATATTCGTATTTTTTTTCAAATGAGCCACAGCTTGAGCAGTCTTTCCTCTTTAGCAAAGGCTATGAAGAGAGATGTAGGCCCTCCGGCGACCATGTCCCCGACTTTTGTCGGCCGGCTGTAGATTTACCGACTCTCCACTCTTTAACATGTGTTTTTCACTTTTATTTAATTCTTTTTATTATTTTAAGTAAAAGTGATTTTTTTCAAGCACGAGTACACGAAGAAACCAACTATAAACTTTAGAAACAAATTAAAGATTTCTTGTGGGTTTAAATTAAATGAGCAAAACTTCACTAGGGTTTAAGAATATCCTCAACCTCTTCTATGTTTTCGTCTTTTACTGATTTGTTTGAAACGATGAAGTAGAAAAGGCTTCAAAGGTTGTAGCTGCGTTAATCGAGTTCTACTCCTCTTAGCTCGTGTCTTCCCTGCATTTTATGACAAATAGATTAAGATAACATTAGACTGAAGCTTAGTCCAAAACTTACGTTAAGGTTTCCAAATGATGAAATTTAGATCCATACCTGAGTTTCTGACATTGTTTCTTTCAGACTGGACATGGACTTGTTGATTAGTTTCAATTTCTCTCCCGCTTTCTTTCTTGTCTTCCATTGATATTTCAATGGTGTTGTTGTATGGAACTGCTGGTTCTTCCCCAAGCTCCGCCTCACTGGAGTCTAAGCTTGGTACTTGGTCATGGTCTTGTCCAGCCGCCTCTGGACTGAGAGAGTTGTCTGAATTTCTTAGCAAATCAGTAGCCTCAGAGGAGGATAAGTTAGGAAGATTTATATTACTGTCACCTGTTTCATGCTTCTGGTCTTCCACTGTCACCTCCATGTACTGGTCATGATTTGCTTCCAAAGAACCATCGATTTCCATCTCAACGCCATCAATTGATACAGAGTGCTCAATCTTAGCATGACCAGAAATAGCTTCTTCTTTGCTTACTTCGTCCAGTGAGACCTGATCATGAACAAGGATAGTTTCCATCTTTAAATTTTCAACAAGACTTTGTGGGACCACGTGGCCGATTTTTGATGGCGATACAGATTTATCTTCCGACTCCAACTCAGTCTGCATGTTGACATCAGAAGCTGCATCAGACTTTGTGCATCTTATCAGTGTAACGGATGCAGATGCTTGATCTTGCACCGAAAGCCCCTGTCTCTGGCTGGTACTGCATTTCCTCAGGGGGACAATAGTTGTAGGTTCCACTTTGTTGTCATCTTCAGATATCTCAATTTGGCTAATGG